>NW_028263391.1:14046968-14364312 GCF_051168715.1 Poecilia mexicana | reverse complement strand
TCGCCTTAATGTGCTGCAGTTTCCTCTGAGTGGACCTTGACGGTGATCCTCACACACACACACACACACACACGCACACATGCACACACACTTGCACTGCTATTCTATTGAGAACAATAAGCTGCTCTACCTTCGTCCTCCAGAGACTCCATTCCTAACCACACCTTTTAACCAAAACCTTAATTTTATCTTAACCCCAAAACCAACTCTGGTGAAAAACTGGATTTCTGCACTTGTGAGTAGTTACACACCTACGCATGGACACGTATCAGCCTTGTTCTGTGTCTTTTTTTTTTTCCTAACGGCACATGAGTCATGCGTTTCTCTTACTGTGAACAGATACTGACACCCACACATGCTCTGATGGGATGGCTGTGCAGCAGCCGCATCTCTCCGCAGTGCATGCCAGATTTGTGGTGTGTGTGTGATGATGTCTGTGTGCGCGGACTTACTGCGCGGTTCCCGGGGTCCGTCCACGGTGACTTTGATGGCACGGTGATAGGTGGCCACCTGCGGCGGTCCGGTGAACACTGTGATGGTCAGGGTGAAGCTCTTTCCTGCAGCAAAACCACATTGCATTCATGATGACGGACCACTCATCATCGATTAGAATTACACTAAGCTCGACGATGCCTCATTTTGAAAATAAAATCAAACAATTCGATTTGAATCTGTGTTTATAATTTTTTTTTTGGGGGGGCGGGGGGGTGTGGAGGGTTGGTTTGAGATGATTAGATTTTAGAAACCTGATTAAATTGGATTAATAAGTCATTGCATATTTTCTTTGAGACCTTCAAATCAGTTCTCCCTGCTAAAATGAAAAAAAAAAAAAAAGAACCATATTGTTGACAGGTTTGCCATAAACATGATTTTGATTACTGTCAGAATGCCTTCCAGATTCCTCCCAAAGAGCTTACAGCAACAGAATATTATTGGCTAAATCTTGTCAGCATTTGAATCAAAGCAGTAGCAGAATGAAAGGAGGGCCCCGGGAGGGGAAAGGACCACCTCCATGAAACTGCTACCTCCCACTCTGACCAGAGTGTCTTATATGCATGTAAAATAATTTCTATATATTTTTAGAAATATGAGAAAAGGAGAACTTGGGTTACTCGCAAGACTTTTTATTTATTTACTTAACAGTGTTTTCTGTCTTGTGTAGTAATCAGTTTTGAATACCACAGCATAATAATATTATATTATGGCTTCCGAGGTATTTGTGCCATCCAGAGATTAGAAGTGACCATCTTTCTCACATTCACATATTTCTTGCACTAGAGTCTGTGCAAGAAGAGGAAGGCAGTGTGTGACGCCTGTGGTGTGTGTGTGTTTGGGAGGAAGGGGGGGGGGGACTTCTTATCTTAAAAACAAGAGAGCATGAGAGGAGAGCAGAAAGCTTTTTTTTTTGTTTTGTTTTGCATAAATTAAATATATACCCTATAACTGCTTTTATTTGTATTATTTAGGTTTGCTTGCAGCCTATCCATTAGACATGAATCTTGTGGTTTTTATATATATATATATATATATATATATATATATATATATATATATATATATATATATATATATATATATATATATATATATATGATGAGTGGGGTAAATAGTAAAAAAAAATGCCTTGATAATTAAAGAAATGCTTCTTCCACTCGGTGACATTCAAACTTTTGAATAATGTTTTATGTGGAGACAATCGGTTGTTTATGCTTTGACATTGAGAGGTTTTGATTTGCTTGATAGGGTACAAAAAATACAGTCAGCAGGCCTGCGCTTTAACCGCAACATCCTGCACTCGGGCCTTGATGTGTGAGTTTCTGCACAAGAATTAAACCCAACGCGGATGATAAAACCGGACTTAAAGAGTGGAATCAGCTGGTAAAAAAAAAAAGTGTGTACTCATCTTTCCACCTAGAAAGGATGGATGATTATTTGTGCTCTCTTAGATTTGGAATATACAGATAAGTTGCATCCGCGCTTCAAGGCCGTGATATTTGATAAGAAATGGACAGAGTGAAATTATCCACGCCAGAATGACTCATAAAACTAACGTAAATGTTTTAACTTTTTTAAATTAAAATGCTGATAAAGATTTCCTTATATGCTGAAGGAATGAGTGTACACAAACACGGAAATAAGATTGCGATCTATTAGTTTCCTGGGTAGAAACATTGTCATCGTCTAATTGTTTGCAAGAAGGCCCTGAAAGCATCTGTGAGAGCGCGCGCCTTTGCGTGTGTGTGTGTGTGTGTGTGTGAGAGAGAGAGAGGGTTTCATAGTTTTGACTCACCTCGTCCGCTCCTGCCCACGAAGCGGAGGTCGTTGAAGCGGGCCACTTGGTTCTTCATCACCGCGGAGGCGTTCCGCAGCTCGGCCGAGTAATTCTCATCGTTCCCGGCCATGACAGTGACCAGTGTCCCGTCGGGAACGTCGCCGAGCGCGACGACCTGGGCACGGGAGGAAAAGCAGGTGGTCACTGCGGGTCGCCAAAAATAATAATAATAATAATAATAAAAGAAAATCTCCGTTGGACTTCGCGTAGAAACCACATCCGGTTGTCCTATAATTAACTCCAAATTTCTTTTACAGTTTTCCCACAATGTTAGTAATGCAAATGGTATTAAACGTGTAGCATGCAGGAGAGAGATTTACCAATAACGCACAGCAGAATGAATCTACCGCTGACATCCAGTTAAATGTTTGTCAACATCTTGATTTGCATGGTGGCCATTCTATCTCTATCCGGCTATTTTTTCCCCCGATGTCTCATCATTTGGATAATATATTTTTAGAAAACTGTGAATAAAATTATGCAAAAATGGATAAAAACGAAGCTTTACTGCATCTTGGTTTCACATTTCCGACTTCAAATTCTAGCTCCAAATTGCAATGCCTCTGAATGTCTTACTGCGTCTTAATAATTAAATTTTAGCTCGAATAAAGTTCAGTGTAAATTTATAAAACACCAGCAGTTAAATTCCCATGCACAGATCAGACCATCTCTGTCATTACAGTGGGAAAGTAACTCTGTGCATTATTAAAATGAGGAATAGTTAGTTATTTAGAAACCACCAATCTTGCCTTGAAAGCCACGGGAAGCGTCTTGTTGCACCGCCAGTGCGACGGCAGCACGGAGCAGAGGAAGTTGGGGCTGTCGGTCCGCACTAGCTCTCCAGCGTGGTCCGCCAGGACGTCCACCACGTTCCTGTTGTCTGGCCGCGTCCTCAGGGGCCCCGGGGTGGCCATGGGCCCGTTGCCGTCTCCGATCTTACTGCAGGGGAAGGACGTGGAGGGCGGTGTGAACCGTCTTGTGGTGGGCGGCTCTACGGGAATATGCATCACAACAGCTTGGGTCAGCGCCACCTGACTGGGGTTGTGTCAAAGTCTCTGGAGGACAGGCAAACTCAGGTTATTGGGGGGAGTTCGTGTCTCTCTTTCTGGTCCAGACGTCGCTGGTCTCAAAGGATGGAGGCGAACGCGAAGGGGGGCGAAAAAAAAGTTCCACTGATTGAATAAAAAAATTAATAATAATAAAAAAATAACAATACACTCTGCTGACTGTGGCGTTAGATCAGCAACCCACAATGTCTCATCCTGAAGAACATCAGAGTTGCATATATGTATCTAACAAGCTGACGCTGTCCAAACTCTGCGCAGGGTTGGACTTTTCTATCTGCGCTCGGATCTACCGCACACTTGAATACTTTCAGCCGCGTGTAAACAATACATCAACACCACAGAGCACTCTAACTCTCGGTTAAAACACCAAACTAAGGAAAAAATCCCCCTAAATATTTTTGGAACAAAACGATAATCCAGCCACGATACATGTAAAAGTTAGAGTCCAGCTCAGCGGTTGTCGCAACTTCTAAATATCACCATAAAACTACCATCACCGCTGAGCAAAAGAGAGAGAGAGAGAGAGAGAGAGAAATATATCTAACTTGAATGTCCTGAACTCGAATAAAAGCAATCAAACTGCAGCAGTCCTTTGTTCGTGCGTAAAAGTAATTTTCCCGATTGGATCTGCGAGATCCTGAAATAAAAAGGAACGGTTCCCCGTCGCTCCAGCTGGATTTCCTTTCAAAGTTATCCTTTATGGGGCGCAAAGAAGGAGACTTGTGGCTGAGCAGGCTGCAGAGTGCCGCGATATTACTTTTACACAACTCATTTCAGCTTTTGGTGACTGGGTTCAGCCAATGAGTGCGCTGGGTTGGGCTTTGGCGCACCAATCAAAGTGCGTCGCTTCTTCTCCGGATCTGCCCCGTTGTCACATACTACACCGGCTCAATTATTGATACATATCTGCTCTTCTCCGTGAGCTGCAGACTACATGGGTAAATAGTTTTCTTATAAGTTATGAATTATTATAGTTCTTTTTTTTTACGCACAGCTGATAACGTACAGCAATAAGATAAATGTGATGCACATAAAATTTGATGGACTTAATGGTGTTAAAATGGTCTCAGATTTAGATCTGATGTATTAAAAATCGAGTCCATACAACGCAACTGCTGCGACAGGAAAACAAAACATTTAATTAAATATCTTAAACTTTATTCTCTTCACGTTGATTTATTTCATCCCATGTCACTGACTTGTTTTTTTTTCTTTTAAATCATTATTATTTGATCTGTTTGTCGTCTATCTAGAAAAACTCTCACAGACCTGTGGTTTTAATTGCACTAACTCATCTTGAAAAGCCATCAGCCATGTCTGGCGGCTCCATTGCTTCTTCAAGTAAATAAAAACTTTCATAAAGCAAAATTGGGGTTTCGGGCAGATTCTTATCGCGTTAATTACCTGGTTTGAATTAAATATAGAAAATTAAAACAAGCGTGCAATGGTCTCTTAATTGCCTCCACATCAAACACGCAACCCATTTATAATTGCATGCGTCTGTGTACGCCAGAGGCTTAAATTATTAGGAACTCAAAAAGTTGCATGAAATGACGGCACACCCTGCAAAACTCCGAGGCCATACGTCCTTCTGACACTAGTTGGCGCGTTTGCCTTTTCAATCGCTGTCGGCTCGACCAGTCTGAGGCACATATTTCACACTTACTGAGGCACAGAGAGGAGGGCAACCTTTATCTGCCTGCGAGAGAGTCGGAAACCTGAAATATTCTAGACTAAACCCAGAAAGTTAAATACGACACTTTAAGGTTTTTCATGCTGAAAACGCACTTTTTCCCCCCATCACTTCATAAGGTCATATTTGATTTATATACTTCTGTTTGTTTTTTTTGCTGGAAGTTTTAAATATCATTAAAGCTTTTAAAATAATACCTACTGTGCCTTAAAATGAATGGGGACCACATTTTCGACTTCATATTTGATATGAGTTTTTGTCCTTAACGGAGCCGAAGTTGGCAATTTCTACTAAAATAATCAGTACATCTTTACTATTTGAGTGTAAATTCTAGAAACTGCTATTGTGGATTTAAATGGTCAGCATTAATTTGGTAAATATTGGACGGCGAAATTATTTATTTAGCTATTCGTAATTCTCATTTATTTTTTCCTATTAATGATGAGAAGCATCCGTCTTTCTTATCTTGATCCCAGATTTAAAAAAATAAAGAAATAAATCATTCGAACATATTTTTAAGCGCATCTATGCTTTGCATCAGAGGGTGTGTAATTATGGGGCCCCGTTGTCGTCGTGCTCACGCGCGTTTTGCGCGTGCGTGGTGGCTTTTAAGTTGTTTACTTGCAGGAGAATAAATTAAGTGGCGAGAAGAGACGCCAAAAGTGGCTTTAAAATTTCTTTAATCACCCGTTAGTCTCGTCAGAGGTACAGTGTGATTGGATGTGGGGGAAATGAATTAAAATAAAAATTTTTAAAAAAATGGTAATTTTAAGATTAAGTTTTACTATAAAGAAATCAATCAATCAAGTTTAATTGAGTGATTAAAAAGATGATTTTCTGCCAAAAAACAGAAAGAAAAGAAATACAACACATAAGATGTTTTAGTTGATTAAATTAAATTAGTATTGTACTAGAGCTACAAACTTGACACCTTTTTGTTTCTATGTTGGTTATTGTTGCAACAAAATCCCCCCCCCAAAAAAAAACTAACAAAAAAAAAAAATTCTTAAAATCTACTAATTTGCTTATGTGGAAAAATTACCTAAGAGCTGTCTGACTGACAGGAATGCCCTCCAGAATGTTTTTTACTGAGTGACCAAATGGTGGTCCTTCAGAGGCGAGACACCAAAACCAAATCAGAAAGGAATTTCAGTTTTATGTGACAGAAATAAGAAACTTAGGTCTCATTTAAAAAAACAAAAACAAAAAAAACAAGAAAACCTGGCTTTGTTACATTTTTTTATTTTAAACAACCTAGTACTGTTACTAAATTGCTGAAAATCTGTCAATATATGTGAGCGTGTGATACAGTTATTGTCCAAAGTACTGTCCCTCTCTTAATTTCTGACATATCTGATTCTTCTGCCAGTAGAAAATTTAATATGCAAACCTGCTTTAAAAACGATACCAATTGTTTTTAATTACCTAGTTTTACCACGTCGTGGTCATATTATTAAATTAAATCTTTTCTCTGTTGACTGCTATAAAATAATACTTCACCTAAAAACATTGTGCAAGAAAGTGTACAAGTACAAAATGACATCATCTTAAATTATTTCAAGCCAATGAATGGTGGGCCTTGTGCCGCTGACCCTTCCTTGATGGCCCTACTGCTAAATAGGATTTTAGCAAAATAGGATTTTGAGTAACACGACAAAATACTTGAAACGAGTCCGATTCAAATTAAGGGAGAAAGAATAGTTAAAAAAGATCAAAAATCAGAAATTTCCCTCAGTTCTAGCTCACATTGTCAGTTCACATCAGCGGTACCCACAGGGGGAGTTCTGAGGAGAGAATGGCTGCTCTGATATATTCAGTGTGGTGCCACACAAAGATTGCTGACTTGCCACCTCTTGCAAAACTTTCTGAAGCGTTCCCTGCATTCAGGGATCAAGTCTGCAACCCTTAATCTAAAAAAAAAAAAGGAAAAAATAAAAAAGCATCATGTCCATTCAGATCACCTATCATGCAGCATCTATTTCAAGTACAGCTCAACTGGGACAGTGACAATGCTGCTGATATTTTAGTCGCCCTCCTGCCGTAGTTCATTATTAATACGTGACCGCATGCTCCAGCTTCACCCCACTCAGCCGTAATGTGCGCTCCGGGCGCCTGTCACATTTAGACCTCGGCATTTCAGCACGCAGTTTCTACGGTTTCAGCCGCACAAGCATTGAGGACGGAGCCCGCCGTGCCCCTGAACGATTTTTAATGATCCGAGTGGGCTGAGCCTGAAATCAAGACAAGAGCTCCTGGAGGACATGTGAAACCCCCGGACCCACCTCAAAAATAAGCCGTGGCATATAGGTTACTTGCCATTAAAAGAATAAAGAGGGAAACGGAGCCTGCAGTTGCAAATGACAAGAGCATCACATCATTGTTAACAAGTGGTTACAACGTGAAAACTTGTGATTAAGACGTTCTCTCCATTTGAATTTTCCAGCTAAGCAAAAAAAACAAGAGCTTACTGTATCAGAAAATTGACAAACTATTGGAAAGATCATCTAAAAACATTTTTCTTTTTAATAATTTGAACCAAAGATCTAATTTCGGAGTTCTTGCATTGACTCTTTCCATCGTTATTCTGCTTTAAAGCTGAAGTAAAAACCCCAGATACTTTAAGTTTTCTTGTGTAATGAGTCAGAATGTAAAGACTAATATGACTGTGATCACCCTTAGCAGAGAAACCAGTGAAAGCCTTTGGGGTCTGCAATATATACCTGCCTCTAAATGCCACCCACACAGCTTTCAGCGCCACTTAAAAGTCACTTTGAAGCCGGGGACAGTCTCGGATACATGAAGCTGCTTTCAAAGTTTCTTGTTTTTTACTGAATTTGATCTATTAGCTTGTGTAAACTCCCAGGCTATTTTCAGTTCAGACGTGGCACACATAAGCCTTTTGAAGGGGTAGTTATTCATTTGGAAAAAAAAAAAAAAGAGGGGGATAGAGGTAGGGAGAGGGGGGCAATTAGAAATAGTTTGAGGTTCGGCGATGACATAAGACAAAGATTTCTATCTTTAGAGAAGCTGTGGCGCTCACACATTTCTGTACATTCACAAATTACAGGGCGAGCTTTGGCCCTCAACCCACCGAATGCATTCCTTCCGAAAAGTGTCTGCTCGAGTTTCAGCCGGGGGTTTCTCTTCAGTGGAAATATGAGTGTTCTGAATGAACGACTCCTATGAAATGGAGTTTTATTCCTCTCGGATTAAATTAGCTCTTCTTTTGGGGCTTGAGGTATTTTTTATTTTTTTTCTCCATGAATGATGAATTCTGCGGTGGCTGTGGAACGTCGGGCTTGTTTACCCTTCCCTCCTATTTTTTCTCTTTTTTGTTGAAACGCAGTTCGCTGTGAAGTGGACTTTTTTTCTGCTTGATATGACAAGAGTGTCTGTGATTAGACTCCCCAAGCATGATGTAAGTCACCAAAAGTCATTTGTGCCAGTCTCCTCAAAGCCAAATCATATTCTAGCGTCAGAGTGTTTATATACACAAGTATATGGAGAAACTTTTAAACAACACTGAGTGGGTACAGACTGTTTGGGTTTTGGGTCTTTCGCTGCTCTGATGGCTGATTCTTCCTCAAATTTTGATTACACAACGTGTCAGCACATCACAATTGGCGGTCATTTTTGTCCATTTTGATGTTCAGACAAGAAAATAGGAAACACATTGAGCAATTTCGATCATACAAATTTGTATGTTTCTTTTTTGTCCACAGAGGTCGTCTGTGTTAGTTTTAATGATGGCAGGAATGCATCTGTGTACTCAAACGTCTGCAGTTTTTCTCATGGAGCTCTGCTTTGTACATCCAATAACTCATAAATAAGAGTGTCAGGCCCCTAATTTCAGATCCTTGAAGGCACCGAGAGCGTATTTTATCCAGGCGAAAATGAACAGAGCGGTGACATTTCCAAACCCAGCACCTAATTACTATGTAAGCGTGATGAGCTGAGATGCAGCGGTCACCGGAGGAGACAATGAGCACATTCATCTCATACATCTTTAATATTCTGCTTGCATTTTAGAAAAAAAAAAAAAAAAAGGTGCAGAGCAGAGGGCTTATTAAATTTGTCTGAAACAACCGAGCGTCATAATGGCTGCTAAGGGAAAACTCCAAAAAGGTTTTTATTTCTATCTGCTGAATGTAAACAGGGTTCTTAAAGAGATTTTCAGACATGTGCTGCATGTAGCTGTCTGACACATCCTTAATCCTCCAGAGTAATCTAAATATATTTACTCAAGTACCACATTTAATTAGCAATTCTATTTATTCTCATACTGTGAAGTCAAAGAAAATTTATTTTTTTATGTTAAACATTTAATTTCAAACATTAGACAAAGTATTTTTTAAGTTACAATTTTTAAATCGAGAGGATCTGTGATGCCTTATCAAAGTGACAGCTGCACTTTAAAATGATCTTATGGCTTAACTTAAATAAGAATAAAAACCATCTAAGTATATATTGGTTCAGATATGTAAAGGAAATCAAATATGCAGACTTATTAAAGGTGAAAACAATTATTTGAAGTGCTGAATCTGATTTATTTTGTAAAATAATAGACTAGCTTGCAAAACATACAAAGGAACATTAACATTGCACTCCGATTTGTCAAACATGTTTTCATGCAGGCCATAAATTTTACATAAAGATGCTGTTTCCAATCATTCTTTCTGCTAATTTCATTTCTGGAAATAAATTCAAGACTCCTCCTTCATTTACTGTTTTGACCACAACTTTAGCCTCAAGGTTCCAGTCGCAACAAAAAAACAAAGTTGATTCAAAACTGTAGTTGGTATCAATTGTCAAGTGAGTAGAGAAACACGGCGATAAGACTGCTCAATATTTTAGGCAGCGTTATTGTACTGCTTTTGTTTTAAACCCCCGCTGTGATTCGAACATCTTGGGAACTTTTACTAAGCTGTCATTATGACTGTATCTTCTGCAACATTGTTAATAAAGGTCAGGTTTTGCATGTTTAAAGGTTAAAACAAACTCTTCTGGTAGATATTCATATCTTCCCTTAAAAGTCACGTTACTTAGACAACATAGGATGCAAATGTTTCCTTAGTTTTTTTTTTTAGATAATCAACAAGTAAACTGAACAAATTTGTAGTACAAAGGGGCTGTTAGAAAGCAGAACAAAACTTTGCGAGGCGAAAATTTATCAGATGTTATTCTCATGTTTTAATATACTACCAGACATCGGGATACATTGTCACAACTGTATTCAGCACCAGATGTTTGCTGGGGAACAAGCTTGGAGCAATTTGTTAACCAGTAGAATTGACCTTTAGTTACAGTAAGCAAATACACATTACGTCTCGACAATCAAAATGTGCTGAAAGTATTACATGAGGATGAAATAATCACGATTTGGGCTTGTGTTGCAGCTTTTAACATGACACTTCCAGTAAAAAATAATGAAATCTGAAAGCAAACTTCAAGCCGTCCAGTAAACTGCTGTTTGAAGAAGCACTGTTTGCATTACATGATGATTTTAGTTTCAGAAATTCTGTGTTATGGTCCAGATGATACTGGGAAGACTGCCGACTTACCATTAACTCAGTAGACAGTCACTGATGCCTTCTACGAGGAGGGTAAGTCACAGAAGAACTTCACTGAAATAATTCTCTGTTTCCAAGCATGTTAATAATGGAAAGTTGAGTTGATGGAAAAACTGCTGCACAAAAAGGTGCACAAGGAACATGCCGTTTTGTTTTCTGAAAAACCACATTTTGGGCAGAAACGAATGCCTCACATACATGTCTGTGTTTGGAATGAATCTGTATCACACATGGGTTCACATTTTGATCCAAATTGCTGAAATAAATTCACTTTTTATAGTATTCTGATTTATCCACCAGCTGTTGCATGTTCATGCAAGTTCCATTCAAACACAAAACTTTGAAATCGAGACGCTTTTTTACAAATAGGAAATGTCTGCATTTTACATTTTTCACATTGTCTAATGGGCCTAAATAGGCAGAGATTTTTAATAACCAGCATTCAAAGTCAGCATTCATTTAGATATTACAGTACCTTAATGCATATTGTTTAAATATGTGACAAGAAAGTATAGTTTATTGTTAAACGAAATGATTTAATTGAGATTATTCAACACTTTTGATGCTATTTTAAAGAAATGTGCTTGATTTGTGGCTTCTTCTTAAATATTTGTTTTATTGTGTGTTTTCAGATATAACATATTTTACCTCAGAGCAACTAGTGATATTGAATGTATAATTCAAAAACAAATTTGAATCCTTTTGCAGATTTTTTCTACTTTACATGGTACTTTGAAGGAGTTTTATTTTTTTAACACTTGCACTCTTTCAATAGATTTTTCTTTTCCTCCACTGTTTCCTGAATTCAAATCCAGTTTTTGGTACCAAAACGTAATTGTGTGACCAAACGGATGTCTCTTTTCAACACCAAAGTTTCAGGAGCTGTTCATTCGTGGTACAGATTATGAGGCAGCCTGATCGGTTCACTGTAATCTGGGATTTGAATGGGGTCAGACCCTCTCCCTGTCCTTTCAGCCGCAGTTCAATAAGACACTCCACACCCTGAGCTGCCGGGGGCTGGGTGGTGGGGGTAACTCCCCGTAGACCTCAGTGTCACGCTCGCCCCGCCCTCACATCATCCGTCGGGTACACTCACCCAACGATGACAGTGAGCTGCCTGTGATGTGGTTTGCAGGCCTGTTTATTCTTTTGGAAACCCACTAAAAGTAGAACTGGATGGTAAGCTCACCAAAAGGCCCCAGTGCCTATTATAGGAGCACTTTGGGTTGAGTTTTGATCTGGTGGGTTTGTAAATAGGGCCCTGCCTTGCTGCGGGGCACCACTTTTTGGCTATATTGTTTAGTGTGACCTGAAGGAAAGTTTCTGATGCTCATCATGATTTGTAACCTGGAACCAAATTAATGTAACGTGTGGCATTTAGCGTTGTGTACGCCATGAGGACATCAGCGTACGGTATTCATAATGCTGCTGATGATGGACGAAGGATTCATGAACGTACCCTGCGCTGCTTTTCTTCATGGTACTGAAGGACAGATTGCATTTCTTCTTCCTTTATTTACCCCTGAAAGTCAGTATAAGTTTTAAATCTAAATGAGACCCATAAATACGTCAACTCCCCCATTTTTTTCAGTTGTGGTTTTTGGTGTGAGCTATAATCATTTCTCATCTTTCTTTGTCTCTGGGTCTGTGTCTGTTTGTGTGTATCGACACACATCCACACACAAATGCAGTGTTTCTCCTTTTCTGGCGAGGGCTTCTGATGCAAGGACGGCAATCTGTAATCTGTAGTAATTGTATGTTGCAGAAAAACATTTTTCCGCTGTGGTAATCGCTGCAATATGTGCAGTTGCCTTGCCAAAGTGACAGCACCACCACCCCCTACAGACAAACACATAAGCCATCGTGACTTTGCCAAAAGAGCCCTGCTAAAAGTTTGCTGAGTGCACCTAAAGATGGCTCAGGGACAGACAAAAACTGAAGGATTGGGAAACACTAACACTTAGAGTGGAAGGAAAAAGCATCGGCACCCCTGAAGCCTCATAATATTTTGCCGCGTTACAACCACAAACTTCAAAGTTGTTTATTGAGATTTCTATATAACAGAGAAACACTAAGTGGTGAATAATTATGAAGTTGAAGATAAAAAAAAAAATTAAAAAAAAATCTCACTAGAAATTTAACTGCTCTGTGCAATCCTCAGAGATTTGTTGATAACATTAGCGAACAAACAGCATCAAGAAGACCATTAAACACTGCAAGCCAAGTCGGGACCTAAGGTTTGGAGAAGCTTTAAGGCTCTCTCATGCTTCATCCGAAACAGAAGCATCGACCTGCAGTCACGTGCTTGCAGGACGCTCAGATTCACACACATCTTTCACACACGGCACAGACAACCTGGGAGCACACCTCCCGCTTCAGTATGCGTCTCGCCGCTAAAGCATATGTAAACGAAACTCTCACAAAGAGAGTGCCACACTGTAATTCAGGCATCTTCCTGCGTGGACATTTGTGGTTTCCATTATATAAAGCAACACCACACCTAAACGTTGAACCCCTTACATAGCTCTGTTCAATATATTATCACAACTATGGCACCATTTCAAATCCGTCACAACATGGCTGTCAACCAGGAGCTACTGAGATTCTCAACTCAGGTGTAAAAATCTGTTGTCATCCACCAATCTGGGCTTCATGAAGAAGCGTCGAGAATGTGGCGATTTAAAGAAAGAAAAAAAAAATGCAAGTATGATTTGCTGTTTGCCACAAGCCCTGCAGGGGACACAGTTCTGGTCAGATGAGGTAAAAATTTTACGTTTTGGCCTACTTGCAAAACAATTTGTGTGGAGGAAAACTATCTCTGCACATTTTCCTATGACACACAGTGATGGCTGCATCACAGTGGATGGATGCTTTTGTCTTCTCAGGAGCAGGAAAACTTGTCAGAGTTCATGAGAACATGAATTGGAACTGAACACATGGCTGTACCAGAAGAAAACCTCGAAAAATAAGGCTGTGTTAATGGTTCAGTCAAAGTTCTTAATTTGTCAATAACTGAAAACTGATATTCAGACTTTGGCCATTCAGTCTGGATGAGATTGAGCTATTTTGCAAAAAGAATGGGCATAGATTTCAGTTTCTAGATGTGCAAAGCTTTAACGTCCAACTGTCATTCCAGCCATATTGCTGACTCCATTGAGATAAACATATGCATGCCACACTTTTCAGGTTAATGTTTATATACGTTTTTGAAACCCAGGTGTCATTTACAATTATGCACTAATTTGTGTTGCTCCGTCCTCTGAAATCTGCATGAGGTTTGCTGTTTGTAACAGGGGAGCAAATGTGAAAAAGTTCAATGGGTACGAATACTTTTTCACGCATTGTACAAGCAGCACCTGTGGGACTGTCTGAATGCATTCACCTTCTGCCAAAGATTTACAGTTCCTGTTAGTGACAGTTTAACTGCCACGCACTGGTGCCAGAGCCCAGCTGCCACACACAGATCAGTATTTTAAATCTTTCACAGAAGCCACATCAATTCACTCCTCTTCTGCTCCTTAACTGCTAGCGCAAACTGCAAGCAGGTGATGTTCCCAAAAATCCTCTCGTAATGAAGTTATCCTGGAAAATCGGGTCTAATTTCAGAGTTCCTCTTGCTTATTTGAAGTCTCGGCCACATTAAATGTAGGGGATGTAGAGACGGTCTGTGGCTCAACCATTGATGCATATTTATCAAACCATCGTCTGCCATTTCATCACTCTCACACCAGCAACTGCTCAGTTCTGTTGGACTGTGGCGCTGCGCTGTGAGGTCACCGACACGCCGAGAGTCTGAGCGTGAGCTGCGTTGTGTGTGTGATGAAGACGACGGCGTGCTTCACATCTCACCACCTCAGCAAGTAACCTCTCTGTCGTTGCATCGAAGCAGTGAAATCATTACCTAGTGCGTCATCGGCCCTTTGCACAGCAGTGCCCCAAAAATATGTCAGCCCAGTTTGTAACCACACACACCTACTAAAAGGACAAGTAATGCTCGGAGACATTTATAGATACACAGCACAGACACCAAGATTGCAACCAGACTGTGTGTGCAAACCTTTTCCTCTCTGGGCTGCTACCCTGGCTGCTGAAGCCATCCAACCTCCCTGCAGTTGAACTTCCCTGTGTCTGCAATGGAGTCTCTGTGTCAGATCAAACAGCTCCCTCTGACGTGGAGAGGAGACAGATCGCGGAGCTGGAAGCCATTCAGTCTGACAGCTCGAACACGTTTGAATGGCAACCCAGCCTGCGTCTACTCTTCCCTCGCTCGAGATCCCACACAAATATAGTAGCGCCACCGGAGAGAGGGAAGAGGGGGTGAGGAGAGCAGGGGAGCAGCAGCAGCAGCAGGGGGAGGAGGGGGGCATAGCAGTCTGTCAACTCGGAAAATAAGTTGTGAGGCTTCCCTCTCACACAAAGGCAAAGCCCCACAGCACACAGACCTCGCTCAAAATGAAATCGCATGTGAGCCGAATATTAGGAAGTGCGCATGGCTTCCAGCAACCACCAGGCCCTTATAGCCAAGCCTGTAAACCACATTTTCACCAGCAGACAATGGCTCTTTGTGCATGTTGTGTGGCTGTGCCCCCCCCCCCCCCACCCTTGATTGAAGCCCTACACATTTGAAAAGTTTGATTGAAACC
Source organism: Poecilia mexicana (assembly GCF_051168715.1). NCBI lineage: Eukaryota > Metazoa > Chordata > Actinopteri > Cyprinodontiformes > Poeciliidae > Poecilia > Poecilia mexicana. Next base: position 14,349,007 of record NW_028263391.1, on the reverse strand, counting down.
GATGAGGAAGAAGCGTCAGTTTTAAAACGCTTAATTATCAGGGACGATGTCGGTAGGGGTGAACAGGATGGTCTGCCCTTATTTAGCACCACTGCAGGGGAGAACTTTGATGTGGCTGCTCGTGGAATGCTGTTGTTCATTCCTCTCTGCAACAAAAGCCACATGTTTTTACTTTTTCAGACTAGTCACTGTTACTTTGAACTGTGAAGGAACATGGTCAGGTCTGCAACGCATGATGTGAAGAGCGACGACTGCACTGTACGTTCAAATGGCTTTGAAAGTGTTTTTCACCAACAAACAGTAGACTGGAGCTTGTTTTATCATCTGGTTTTGTCTTATCTGTACATTTTATTAGGAATACAAGTCATTATAATCAATCTGTCCTGCATATAGCATCCGTATCTCCTTGCTCCCCCTTGGAGTACATTATTATACTCTTACATCCACCTAGTGCTTTTCCTCCTTAATCTAGGTAAGACGTTTATAAAACTGTTTTGTTTAGGTCAGCATTGCCACCATTTTTGGGTTTGTCCTAAGCACCTTTATGCTTGGTGGCTTTTGAAGTACTTTGTCAAATCTTTCAGTGGGTGTTTGTTTCACCTATGGGCACATTTTTTAATCATACTTTTTCCTTCCCCTAAACTTTCTATTGACGTATGCATACAGCACAGTCTTTTGCATTAGACTTTTTGTGGCTTACCCTAATTGCAGAGGTGTCAGTGACTTTCTGGTGAACAGCTGTCAGTTTAGACGTCTTTCTCGTCACTGCGTCGGCCATGCCAGCAGCATTTGTCTGATGGTGACTTAATAGAATATTTAAAGAAATAGGATTTTAGGTTTTCATCAGTAATAATGGAATAATAGCTTAAAATAAATAACTGCAGTGTGTGACCAATCTATATGGTGAAAAAGTTTTACTTTTTGAACTGAAACAGGTTCTTGAAACAGATTGACTTTTCAAAGATGTTCAGACTGAGATGCACCATTTCTTTCTTAAAGAAATTCATGAGATAAATATTTACTCTGAGATGCATTTTAATTGACTAAATTTGTTGACATTTATCTAAATGCATGCAGTCATTTTCAATAATTTACCTTTAAAGTCAACATTTGTATTTTTGCGATGTATTTTTAAAGCTGGATATTTTGTACAGATTAGTGTCACAATCATATAAAAAGCAAACTGCTTTCGTCATCGCTCTTTTCTTTTTTATTTTTTTTGTTCCCGTATGATACCTCTGCTCCCATGAATTCAAGCATAACCGTCTAAAAACTCACACACAAACGCACAGCATGCATTGGTTTTTAACTTTTCTACTATTTTTATGTCCTTTCAACTTGTTCCGTTCTTTCAGTGGGGTCGGTTCTGTCAGGTTCTGAGCAAACAGACTTCAAAAGCCTCATTCAGAAGGTCACTCTTCCAGAGCTCCTTCTGACTCACTGCAGACTTCAACCAGATCGGAGCAGGAACCCGGTGCCGGTTTCCTGACAACTGTCCATACCACTTTCCTCTGCAGACGTGAGACAACTCTTGGAAAGTATTCGACTGGCCCTCTGGGCTTCTCATCGCGAGGAAGCAGGGGTGTGGTGGCTCAAGTGGCTGCAAGTTCAAGGAGCTCTGGAAATCCCTCAGTCACATAATATTGCCATACCTTATTCAAGTATCGTTTGATCATTTGATGATTCTAAAACTCATTAAAATAATTAAAAGACATCGGTGTAGCTGTGGCAGAAGAGAGTCACAGCTGGGCTTGATTCCCACTGTAAGATTAAGCTAAACCAGTTGGAAGCCTTCGCGTCCCCTCGGATTTGTTTTAATCCTGAAAACCACCTGCGGGTCTGGAGTCACTGAATGCTTCCTCTCATCATCTTCACAGCTAATGAGCAGTGGTGTTGCCTCCGTACGAGGAGCAAAGCAGCCACGTGGAGGACACATATCAATGCAGGATTTTCCTCTTTTGACTCAGAGCCCGAGGCGTCCATTGAGGCTCAGACTCTAATCCCCTGATTGCTGTGTTTAGGCCCGGCACGTCGCCGCTCCACGTCAAGGCGGCCACAGCTAACGACGAGCTAATGACACAACGATGACAAGCGGCGTTTGTAAACCCAATCAGTAGCTCCGGGTACGGCTGCCCGGTGATTAGGTTAATCAAACCTCATGTACGGCATGTGAATGAGCCGCCCGCCGTCTGCCTCTTGCGTCATCGCGATGATTAAAGGGGAAAAGCTGCGATCGAGTCAGTGTGACACAAACTTTCTGCCAGGTTGGCTGTGTTAGCAGAACTTGCTGTCTTTCTAATGTTTTTATCAAATTCCAGAAAATAAGAGAACTGGATGTTCCTTGGCTAATAAAAGCATTTATGTGCTTCGGTTCTGCAGAGAGGGAGTCCAGCAAGATTTTAGAAGACGGCGAAAGCTTTGAAATGCTCATTTCAGTGCACAGATTTTAGCTGATTATTAGAGACGCTGCTGTTCAGTCACCCAGTGAGTAATTCTACTGGAGTAAGCCATTGGGAGGCCATATGTTAACCTGGACCAGCTATTAGGATGAACTCAGATAGCACTTAGAGCTGAAAGAAACGTCATACTCGTCATGATGACATGCACTTCTCCTCTCTGACTCAGCATTAGCAAGTCTCCAACTCCTGTCTGTGTGCATGTGCCACATGTATGACAATTAAATCATGTTCATATGCCGTCAAGCCTCTTGCATGCAAAATGATAGTAGTGTCCCTTGAGAGGTGATTAAAACTCACCATTTTTGTAATCGCTTTTATTTCCATGCATGCAAATTTCCAAGGAACACTGCACGTCTTATGCCCAAGAAAATTTGGTTTAGTTTGTTAGCACTCTATAAAAGAGGCAGCTCAAAAAACCAAAACTGTTTGAATTTGTTTTTTTTTTATATAAACTCAAATATTCGTTCACAATAAGATCAAAAATGCCGTGAAACACACAACACATATTTTTTTGTGTGTAACATCTGTTTGGGGTTTGTACAACCATGTTTGATTATTGTATTAAGGTCCTTGGATTGAGGTGGCCAGTCCATAAAGTTAACCAAGGTGCTGCTGGAGTACTGGGGCGGTTGGGGTTGTTGTGTTATTGAAATACCCAAAACATGACAACACGATTTCCTCTTCAGCACAAGACAACATGACCTCCTAAAGTGTTTTTGATGTATTTAAACTGATCCAGGATCCCAGGTTTGTCGTAAATTGGCACAACAACAAATATTATGAGAAATAGCCCCACACTTAATCCCAAGTATTCATATATTTTCAAATTTAAACTTAAATCATCTATTATGTTTCACTTAATCTAAGTTGGAGTCATGGGGGAACCGATTTATAAATTTATAACATCTTCTAAGTTTCTTCTGACTAGAAAAAAATACAAATGGAACAGTCCAGTCAGACTCCTTTGAATTATGGGGATTTTTTTTTGCTAATAAAATTATAACATTTAAGGTTAGAACATGACATCAGACCAATAAAAATACATTTTAATATATAAATGTGGGCTTGAATGAAAAATAGCCTTAGTTTTTTTTAAATCTACCAGGGTATGAATAATATCTAGACATCTAATTTCTACCAAAACCGGCGTGTGATCTGGTAAGTGATGTCAGTCGGCTGTTTTTTTTTTTTTTAACTGTACATCTGCGCTCGTGACTGCTGCGTCCGTGAGAAAAGCAGACGGAGTGACCTCGCTGTAGACAGACGATACAGAAGGAGCGCAGGGGCCACTTCTGCTTAGGGGGAATCCCTGGCATGGTGTTTCCTACTGAGCCAATACAGAAGTGAGGCACGGCGCAGAAAATACGAGTCGTCTGAAGTTTACTTCAGGGCAAAAAAAACAAAAAAAACAACCTGCGATCAGTCTGCAAACTCCACAGAAAGCTGCCGTCGTACGACACAAAATAAATGAGACATAGAATTAGCATTTAAACAGGAAGTAGATTTGAATTAAAGTGGCTAGATTAAAACTGTTTATTATTCAGAGGGTTGTATGGGACTTCCTGTAATGGTGCATTTAAGATGCTGCGTCTGGCCACAAAACATACTTTGACACGTAGTCCTATATATTAAGGCTAACCGTCGTTTTCGCTCGTCGGTTTCTGCGTGTGCTGGAAAATTTTGATCTCATGCATCAAACAGGGCTGATTTTTCCACCTGTTTGGATCAGCAAACTCAGCAAGCTAAAAGCAACACAAGGCTGTCGTTCAGCTGTAACTTCAACACTTCCCACCACTCCAGACTAACTGCGATTTTCTTTCAGTCGTAACATAAATGAGAATGATTAAATTTGCCAAAAAGGAAGGAACAATTAGGTGGCCCATTACTGACGCAGTTGGGCGCTCTGACGGTTATTTGTTCCCCCTGATGAGTAGTTGAACAGAGAACTGAAATCCCATTTTTGAAACGCCAGCTCCACAAAACAAGAAAAAAACGATTTAAAAAAATTGATTCTCTGCAGTTAAAATTGTGTTTGAAGAGACAGGAGAAGTCCACCCCCATCCAAAAAAACAACAAAAACATGTTTTATTGGAGCGTCAACAATGTATGTAAACAAGTTGAGAAAAAAATTCTGGGAAAAAGCAGAATCGGAGAACATCTTGTATCCTGCAGAGCCTCGCATCCTATCATTATCTGCATTTTTCCTCCTCCGTAATTAGGTTCTTTCTTTATTGCTTATGGGAAGAAGGATTGGCTATAAGGATGTTTTGAGCATGATTAAAGTTAGTCATAATGAAGTGAAGATTCACTGCAAAAGGATGTGAAAAACATGATTTTTTAATTCTTTGATGGTGACAGAATGGTGCCTTTAGATCTTAGCTAAATCTTCACACATGATAAATCCTCACTACCCTTGTCTCCAGTCAAAGACATAAATGATGTTGCTGTCTGCTATGTTTCGGAACATGTGGGATCTCCATAAGTTGAAGTCAATTTCTGTGCTAAGGACCAGGCCCATGCCTGCCCATTAAAGTAATTTGTGGGTTAGGATGCAGCTGTAATGTTCAAAACTAAAGTGCAAAGCAGTCGAGGTCGCTCTTGGTCATGTTTTGATTTTCCACCTTCTTGCAGCAGCAGAAATCATGTTAACAATGCAGGGAGGGGTCTAAACAAAACTTTTCTTTCTTCTTCTGAGTCAGCCCCCGAAAAAAGCAAAGCAAACCTGTGATGAACCTTTAAATTGTTTGACTTATTTTCATCTCTGCTGCAAATTGCCAGCGTATTGAATTTGGTTGCTACATAATTTTAGGTCGATGCGTAAATTAGCTCACAATGATGCTTGTGTTTTTGCTACGGCCCTGGCTTTACCACTTTATAGGCCCAGAGACCGTCCTGTGGTTTAGGGCGTAGGTTTGAAACGAAATGAAAAAAAAAAAAATAAAAAATTAGTAAATCAAGATAGTGGCTTTACTTGAAATTAGTCATCTTTGATGGAAACCAAATGTATTTAAGTTAGTTTTTGGAATAAAACCCAATCGCGTAATGTGTGAAGCACAAGCACAAATATTTTTTGCAATTATTTTTCATCTCATCTAAATATACAGTGTCTTGTAAAATTATTCATACTTCATTAAGTTTTAGTTGTTTTGTTTTTTCAGGAAGACATCAGTTTCAGGTTTTATGCTTAGGATTTCCTTAAACTTGGATTGTTTTCATAACTCATAGTCCAGTAGATTTGGTTTGATTGGGGCCCAAAATTACAACATTTGGTAGTTTTTCAGCTGTTTTGCTTCCACACTGCATTATGTCAAACTAACCAAACACTTTGAAAAACATGCGCCCCCACGCCCCCACCATTTACTGAAGGAAACGACACAAAAACATTTGAAGAAGACATGAATGCAACTTCCTTCTTCACAAAGAAAAATGGAGTGGCGTCAGATTTTAGAGATCGTAGGATTTCACTGTTGCCACTGGTGAAAGACCACAAGCTATTTTCCCCTCTAGTGTTAGACTCGCATTGCACATTGGTTTTGGTTGTATTTACCCAGCATGCCCTGCGCTACTGTTCACTTCCTGCTTTTGGAGTGGTCTGTAAAGAGTTTTATTGCACATTCACACCTGCAAACGGACTACAGTTTGATCAGAGCAGTCTAACGAGGACTGGGGTGAAAGCACCCATAGGTCCATCGGTCCTCACATGACTCGCTTCCTGTCCTGCTGAAGAAAAGCTCCCCGCAGCATGATGCTTCCACCACTGGGAACAATGTGGGCAGAGTGCAAGGTTTTATGTTTATATATTTAATTCTTTGATTTAAAATGTGAATAAAATTTGCGAATGTTTGTGGAGATAGTTCAAGGGGTGTGAATACTTTTGCATTTGTATTTTCCTCCAAAACAAAATTTCCTGAAACTTAAAGAAACTAATTTCTATACTTTTCTCCAGAGCAAAGAAAATGAAGTTATTTTTGTAGATTATTGTGGACGTCCAGTCCAACGTGACCACACCAGGTCAGCGCTTAATAAGTCTTTACTCCAGATGATTTGGCCAACGTTGGCTTCACCCTGGCTCCTCTCTAAATTTCTTCAGCTCCACTGTACATTGCAGCAGGATTATCCTCCCCCCACCCCACATCTCCACTAACGTGTACGCTTGTTGAAAGAAGCAGCTCGACCTTTCAGAGCAAGTCTTTTAATCAAAAGAAACCTTATGAAGCCAATTCACTCTATCAGATCGGCAGCAGAAGAATTTGGGCAGTGTGGTCGCTCGCCGACCACCAGAAAATTATATTTACAACAACACTCTAACCTTGACCGGCGCAGGATGGAGCTCGACGCTTTGAGCCAAAATCGGGCGGATCGGGCCAGGCTTTGGGATCAGTCGACCACATAATCAGTACACCCCTCTACCTCGAAGCCATCACACTTGCAAACCCCTAAAAGTGTTTCCTATAAAGTTGTGTTGACAGGAGGTGGAAGCAGCGAGACGGACTGGAAAGTAAATAAGTACCCAGAAATACGTTTACAGCCCTAATCAAGTCCAGAACCTTCTTTCTGTCCCATATGCCTTCAGAGTTTTATAAATACATATTATATTCTGCTAAATTGGAGACAGGGTTTCGGTGCTCTGTGGTCGTCATGAGTTTTCTATTATTTGCTTTCGCTTTAAAATATTGAAACTCTTTATATTTGGTTACAGCTTTCAGCCTGCTACGCCAGTCTTTTCATATTCGGGCCTCTCACTCAGCGGGGCTTTGACTGGACTCCAATCATGCATGTTAATTCAACAGAAAAGAACAAAATCTTCTCCATATGACTTGGTAATCAATTCAGCAGAAGCAAGGCATGTGATCCCGCAAATTTTAAGGCATCTCTTTTGACGGAGCTACTGTGCAGGGGGCCTTTTTTAAAATGATTATTATCTAAGTAAGCCGCTGAAAACACCATTTGAAACTTTTATGTCTGGTGAGAGAGATTCTTTCTGGTGAGGACGATCTGCTGCCTTCTCTGCATTTGTGGAGCGAGCTCTTCGAAAATCACCTCGCTGCTACTGTGCTGAGGATTTCTCTCACTGAAATTCTCACTTCCATTCATTCAGCACAATAAGCCAAACACATAAAAATCCTTCTACTCTAATAAACTCGAGACCTTTTTTTAGTCTGCCACAAAAGGAAGCTGGCTCCAGAGCGCGTACCATGAATAAAAACAGCCTGCAGGGGGAACACAGCGGCCCTTCCAAGCAGATGGAAATGAGGTGACAGAAACTGAGCCAAGGATATGACCCTCCACAGAGGCCCAATCTCTGCTGCTAACAAACCAGGTTTTCCACCTGATGTAAATACTCAAAAACTAACCACAACCATAAATGTTACGACTCATTTTTCTTTCTATGGAGCCCGCGTCTTTATTTATTTAATTTCTTTCCAGAAACGCTGCTCTGCCTGAATTGTGTGAGGGTTAGCAGGTGTAGCCTCATTGTGGTTGTTATCAGCGAAGTGCAGCAGCTCCATGAGTCTGCATCAGATTAACACCTCGGCGAGGCGCAAGCATGTATGTCTCCTTCTGTCTCTCGCAACTCGCTAACTGTCAGACTTTTAGCTTTTTCTTGTGCTCGACAGAGTTAAACGGCACGAGAAAAGCACTGTCTGTTCCCTTGTGTGTATGCATGCGTGTGTGTGTTGTGCATTTTTATTTGTGTGTAGTTGTGTGTGTCTCCCTGAGCTTTCAGCGGAGGACTGAGGTTTCTGAGGTGAGGCGTCCTCTAGCTTCTCACGCGAAGTGCATCTGATGTTGCACATCACACGCTTAGATGTGTGCACTGTGAAACAGGTTGTGATATATAAAAGAATTACCAAAATAACACTGGAACAGCGATCGTTGTTTTTGTGCTGATAAAATTGATGCTTAATTTTCCTTTTTAGCTTTTTTTTTTTTTCTTTCTTTTGGCTTTTTTGAAATTTGAGAGGTATCGCTACATGAAAGCAGAAAAGATCAAGATGATTTTCAGAGTCTGTATTTGCACACGTGAATTTGATGTTGTGCTTGGTTTGTGCTTCCTGACTTCTGAGGAGCTGAGAACAGCGTTTCCATGAGCTTGATTTTTCTAAAACTGCTTCTATCCGCTTCAGCTTGAACCTAAAAAGGTCTTATTCCTTTGCATGTGTGACGCACCATTCTGAGTTGTTTTGCTTGCATGTGGTAGCCCCAGTTTAAATGCGCTCAGACTGAAGTGGATGATTTAACATCTCTTGGCCTTTTTGACTTCAGTTTCAGTCCCCTGGCTGCTGCGTGGATTTTAAAATAAAATTGCACATTCGCTATTGATTTCGGTCGCCATTTTGAACGCCCTGGCTCTTGTTTCCCTTTTTGACCCGCTGTCTCCAGTCCTGCCTTACATCTTGAAATCAAAATCAGATCCCCGCGAACAAAAGCGTGATAGACGGCACGCATGAAACCTGACATTGGTGGTGCGCTGATCTGATGAAGAAGGGCACAGATCCAGCAGATAAAGAGGACGGGTGGTAGAAGGGGGGTGACTTGGAGCCGTGTCATGAGGAAACTATAAATGCCTGCAGAAGCTGCGAGAACACTGGAACATCATCTGCCGTCACTGAGAGGATATCAGAGGGTTGTTCTCACGTGAGGCACAGATGGGGAGTCTGACTGCGTGTATGTGTGAGGCTCCGGAGATTTTTAAGATAAACTCTGCAAACAATTATGAAGTGGTAGTGCTTCTCCTGTGGCTGTCTCTAATTAACACAGCTACAAGGCCTTAATTGGGAAAGGAACTTTTTTTTTCTTATCCTCTGCTGTCTTTCTGTGGCTGAAAAAGACTGAAGCCTCCAGCATAGATTAACAACTGAAGTGTCAACAATGCCTAGCATTTCTTTTTCTTGACATTTGGCACAGCCTTGCCAGCCTTCCTCCTCCTCTTGTTAACGTTGTTTGTGAGCAAAAGCTGTCTGATTGCAAATGCCATGGTAACAAATGGTTTCTTCATTAAGGACAGCCAAGTGCACTCACCTCACCGCAAAGACCAAAAGTACCTCCTGGAAGCAAGGCACTAATATGTTTTTCTTTTTCTTTCCTTTCCCTATTCGCTCTTTCACTGCATTGCCGTGTTCCAGTAAAGCAGCCAGTCACATGGAGCCTCTGAGCTCGTATTCTCGCAGAGAGTTTCACTTGATAATGAATGTCTGTGGTGAGAATCCCATTATGGAGCTACTCGATCAAGCCTACAGAAAACACAGAAGCTGAGAGGCCTTTATGGAACCATATCAGTCAAGTGCAAACCAGATCCTCTTTTTTTTTTTTCTTTTTTTCTTTTTTTTTTGGTATAATCTGTCTCAGCATATTAGAGCAGTACAAGGGGAAAAAAAGAACAAGGACGTGGATCAACTGTCTAAACAAGTTGAGAGTGGGTTAGATGCGAGGCTGGGCTAGGGGCTCACCTCTAAGTAGGCTGCTGCTGTAGTTGGAGAAGGAGTCAAAGATGCTGTTGGATGCCATGACAGGACAGGACCGTGTCTCCAGTCTCCACCAACCTTTGGAAAGAGAGGACGAAAGCAGAATTAAAACACAGAGTGAAACAAACGAGCACGGGAAGGAAGGCGAGCCTGAGAGGGCAAGAACTCCTGGAGCTCTGTTTGCAACCAAGAATCTTTGGGTTTTCTGACTACCACAGGAATCCCAAGCCACAAGCTTGCAGAGAGAGCAGCAGCATGTGCTAGCAGCAGCACCAGGACGTGTTTGAGCGAGAAATGCAGGAGAAAGAAGCAGCACTGAATTCTGAATGGCACTGGCGGTGCCGGAGTTCCCAGGTGTCCAGGTGTGGGAGGTGGACTCACCAGGGCTGGAGATGAGAGAAGGCGGGGGCCCACGCAACAGAGCGGTCTGTCACTCAGCAGGCCGACACTCCGAGGTTAACCCGCTTGTCTGACAGCGTGGTCTGCCACTTTTCTTTCTCTTCCTCGGCGGCGGTGGCCTGACTGGAGCTTCAGTGCTAGTAAAAGGCTACAAGCCACAGTCTCTCTGCATCCTCCTCGCCATCCTCCACACAGAGACAGACGCACTCCCCTCCGTGAGTGGTGGAGCCCACGTCACATGTCACATGAGGTCACCGGGCCTCTCCCTCCCACCCTCTCCCTCCCTTCTTCTTCTTCTTCTTCTTCTTCTTCTTCTGCTGCTGTCTTTTGGCTTTTTTTTTTTCTGTTTCGTCCTGTACTTTCCACACTTTTGCAGACTTCCAGTACTTACTCTCACTTTTCGTTGGTCGTCCGAAGTTTTGGAAACATTTTCTTTTCTTTTGAGCTTAAACCACACAGAGGCCTTCGCCGCTGTTGAATGTCCAAGGCTCTAAAGTAATTGTAGATGAACCAGTGAAGCAGTAAAATGTTATAACCTCAACACAGCAGAGATGAGAGGCACGAGATTGAAAGAAGCAGCTTTCGGAGACTAATCTGAGCAACCCTGAACTTGTTGCTATTGACAGTGTACGCATGTCCTGTGCTAGTTTTATGTTTGTCTGACTCACTGCACATCTGTGTTAGTAAGAACCGGTGGTTTTGGGCCCGCAAAACCTCCACCCTCACTTACCACTTGATAGTATCATAATCTTAGTCTCATCAGAAGCAGCTCTGCCTGTGCCTGGGTCTTTCCCCCTTTCTCTGAACAGTTACCTTCCAGTTTTCTCTCTTTCATTTGTTTTCAGCTATTTTGCCTTGATTGACTCTTACATGTCAGCATAAGCGCAGTTAATGCAAAGTTCACGTGGATTTGCGTAGAAAAAAAAAGTTTGCGTTTCCTTAATGCCTTTTTTTTTCTAAACTTCCTTTTGCAAGTATTGAAGTATTTGCGGCCTACTGTAGCGTCTCGCACCGAATGAAAGTACAAAGTGAGCTAACCTGATTGTGGTTTTCACACTTTTTCATTTTCCAAATAGAATTTAAGAATGGAAAAGTGCTTCACTGACGACTTGGACTGCCAGCCTGTCTGCAGATGAGATGCAAACAACATTATTTCTTTTACAATCATTATTATTCGCATGCCAGTGACGACCAAAGTTTTCCAAGATGCACTGAAACAAAACAAAAAAAAAAAAGTCAGCTTAAGTGAGTCAAATTAAGTGAGACGCATTTCAGGTTGTAGAGACCGGGGATGGTTGGGAGCAGACGGCTCCGCTGTCTCTGTTAATAGTTTAAATGCGCAATTAAAATATTGTGGTGAGCAGGGGGCTCACCCTAGACAGAGATTGGGGAAGTTTCGTTTTGCAGCTTCATGCAGAATTTCTCCCTGAACACATTTCGTCTGAGTTCATGTGGCAATTATCATTAACTCATCCGATCAGTTGCAGCTTCACTAATTTAGCAAGAAGATAACTGAAGCGCAAATTAAACTCCTAATCTAATGGAAAGAGACGGAACAATACAGCCAAACAGGCTTGATACCTTCTGAAAAATGTGACTTTTTTCCAACTATTTCTATTTTATTGGGCATTTCTGTGATAAATGAACACAAATAAGTACATAACTCTGACACAGAAAGAAAATAGTGTACTGCTTTTTAATTTTTTTTTTTTTTTACTACAAAGAATCAGATATGTTTTGTGTTTATATTAAGTAGAACCGACTTTTGCTTACAGTCTAAGTTAAATTTCTTTACCTTAGACTCAAATATCCCTTTGCATTCACCATGACTGGATTCATTATTTGCACCTGCTGGGTGAAAAAGCATCTCAGTTTAGGGTTGTGACTCTCGTAGCAAATTACATGTAGAGCAAAATGTTTGAAGTCTTATCTGACCAGAGCATCTATTTCCAGGTTTGAAGCTCCTAAACGCCCTATAAAACATTATAGGGTGTCATTATAAATGACATAAATAAATTATGTCATTTATTTGATTTTTTTTTTCTTGTAACAATTTCATTTTTCTTGCAAGTTACAATAAAGTCTAGATTTGTGGAGAGTGAGGCTAATTATCGTCTTACTGACAGACTCTTCCTCCTGAGCTGTGGCTCTTTGGTGCTTGATGTCTGAATGCAGTTTGTTTGGATTTTATGTAGGGATATCAGATTAAAGGTAGCTTAGTGTGCACGCCTTACTGTGTGGATGAGGGGTAGTTGCATCACATAAACTCCTAATTAAAAACATTGAAGTTACTGAAATACAAAATGGCTCCAAGGGTTGTGATCAATTTTGCAGTGTACTATAAGCATTTTAAATCCTTTTACAGCTTTTTCACTTTGCCTTGTTTTGCAATTCAATGTTAACTTGCAAACTTGTATTTCATTAAAAAAATCAGTAGCAAAATGAAAAAACTCTTCTAAAGATTTGACTTCCAGCATTCCAATATTAAGCCATTAAAGAAAAAAAAACATTTACTTCAGGATTTCCTCACGAGTTATTTGGTAACAGTCCGATTGCTCAACATTTACACAGAAATTATGGATGTGCGGGGCAACAAACATGCTGCCAGAGTTACTTTCATTTTGCTAACTGTCCTCCTAAACTACACATATGTACGTGTGTGCGTGTCTGGGTTCATGTCTGTTTGTGTGAGAGCTCTCAAATCACTGGCATTTGCAGACCTGTGGTCTCCACACTTCCCTTCTCCTTTCTCCTGTCTCTTAGTGACACAGTGACCACGTCTGGCTGTGGGACAACAGACCCAAACCACCGTCTGGTCACTCATGTGACCCAGTGCTTTCCCTAGAAACCTGTATGTGTGCAGATGCATAGGTTTTTCGGTTCTGTTTCCCCTGCCATTGTGTATGGACGTCGGTCCGCGTTGCACTCTGCTAATTGTTGGACCGAAGCTTTGTTTGTTTGTGTGTATATGTATGCCATGTGTAAATCCATGTGTGTGTTGGAGAACGAGAGAGAAAGAGGCGAGAGCTCGCTCTTCTTCCTGGTAGCCCGCACTGCCCTGTAAATGAGCAGTTGCCGTTGAGTTAGGCGGCAACGCGGGCTAAATGACACGGCGCGTCAGCGAGTGTGGCCGAACGCTGAGGCCACAGCCGCGGCCCCAGGGCTTTTATCAGTCCGTCCACGAGGCCGCTACGGGCCTCTGACTTAACCTCACACATAGCGAGGCTTCCTTTTCTAACACCTCCGCTGCCTCTTGACATGGCCTCGTCCCATGGCCTGCCAGCCTGGGGACAGATTACAGCTCGGAGAAACAGAGGGCAGACGGAGCTCCTCGCGAGGCCAGAGTCACAGGGATTTTAACCTCAGCCAGTGTTTAAAACCATCTGCAAGTTTGTTTTTACGACCAAAAATATTAAACAAGAAGAAAATGCTCAAGAGAAGCCAGCATGTTGTTGTTTTTAGGAATTTGTGCAACTAAGACAGGCTATTTAGTATTAATTTTCATCTAAAGTTTCTCTTAAAAGTACTCTCGTCCTGGGAACATTCCGGGTTTCTTCCTTTATTGTGACACATCCTGTATTATTACAGTGAAAAACAGGCATAAAAAAATGTAAAGAAGAAACTAAAAAATGCACAAAACCACACCCTTAAAATGAAACTTCATTAGCCCTCCTGTGGTCTTGGCGCGAAGCTCAGGAGGAGATTGGAAAAAGTCATGGTTGGACAGTGGAGATGTAGAGGGTTGTCCCGTCAGACCATCAATTTCCCAAAACACACACACAAAAAAAAAAAACCTCAGAAAAAGCGCACATAGGGTCAGTGCGACCCCCACCAGACTGCGCACAAAGTAAGAAACTTGTAGGGTCTAAATGGTCCCTTCTCTTAAGACTGCGGGAGGATTAAAGCACATCTTGATTTAATGTCAACTTTTGGTTTTCTTTGAGGACATCTCTTGCCCTCAGCCATCCCCATCTGTGACTGCACAGATTCTCTGCCAGGTTTGTTTCTTGAGCTATCCCAAAGCTTTACTCGTCTTCAGGTCAAGTCATTATTAAGTTGTACTATTAGTATTTCTGAGTGCTGAAAAGCAAATCCTTCCTCACATTCGGCTTCCTTACCATCTGCTGAAAGATTTGGGTCAAAACTGACTGGAATTTGTTGGTCATGCTTTCAACCATCTTGATAAAAACCCTAGTTCAATCCGAAGAAATGTGGCCATTGAGCCTGAGGTTTCCACCACCGTGTTTCACAGTGGGAATGAGGGGCTTTCTTTTGGTTGGTGTTTTATCTACAAAGCTTTTAGAATCGTAAATCAAAAGTTCCCATTTATTTACGTCTGACTGTTTTCCTGGAAGATTTGGAAGGTTTTTCCTGCAACCCTACTTGTTAATATGTCATCACATGAACCCAAATAACCCAACCTTCCCTGACCAATTTCTCTCTGTCTTGATCTACTTGTTTGGGCTTTTATTTATGTTTTTGTTTTGTTTTTTTGTTGTTGTTTTTTGCTCCATTTAGTTTCCTTTCAATTACTGATAATGTATTTAATGCACTTTAGCACATATTATTGTTCATATATAATACTTTGGTTATTTTTTTGGCCCCCTCTACCAAATAATACATTTTCAAAATGATAATTTGATGCTTAATAACCATTTGGAAAATTAAACTATCAGGTATTCAGTTACTGAAATTAGTTCTTTTTTAGTTGACTTATGAGGGAATTGTGACACATTAAAGACAGGAAAAATTTGGAAATGATTTCTTGTGTTCAAAATTTTAAAAGTCTAACAAAAAAAACCTAGAATTTGAACGGTGTAGGGCCACTAGACGTGGTAAATATCTTTCTCTTTTTTAGCTGTTTCCCAGGGCATGGATCTTTAGTTTTAATGTCAGTTTTCATACATTTGTTCCCCTGTGGAAAACAAAGACGTATCTGGATTCTCAACAAAGGATAGTGGAAAAGCTAAATAAATATAGCACTGTCCCACAATATTGTGCAAGAATTGGCTATGTTGCTGTTTAGTCCAAACTTGATATTTGAAGAAAGCGCTGGAGTCAAGGCCTTTTACTCAGTGTGTTTTCCCTCTTTTGTCTAGGTAAACATCTGCTTCATGTTTTGAAATGTATCTCATTGCTTTGCACTGCCCATGACCGTGAGGGGAAAATAGTCTGAAGATCATTGTGGCCGTCTTTTCACTAAATCCTTTTTTTTTTTCTTTCCCCTGCCCAGGCCTTGTTTATCAAGCCCCTGTATTTAAGCTTAATATAACTCCTGTTTTGCTGAGAAAACTGTGGTGGTTTAATCACTGTCAGTGGTCCTACGCCTTTCGGGCGTGGCTCGAGAAGCAAAAAGGACCCAGTGCGGTCGTGCGTCCAGCTGCAAAGGGGCTTATTTTGTGGTCTAAAAATTGCAGGCTTCCCCATATGTTCCCCATAAACGTGGAATGCAGCGTGGGACTTGAGGAGGTTTTTATAATGAAGTGGCCGTCATTGCATCAAACACCAGGGTCCTGCCTGCCTCCAGCATACGGCCATGGGAGCCTTTTTCCTTAGACTGTGTGCAGTCCTGACTCCTCATTCACACCTCATACCGGGGGGTGGGGGGGTTCATCTAATTCAGTCAGAGTAAATTCATTGTGTTCATTTCCATTACCGGATTCTCAAACACTCATCGTTTGCTGTGATATGATGTCATAAGAGGTTTCTACTGGAAATTCCTGAGGATTTCATTTCTATGGGGAAGTTTTGCACGAGAGGATTTGGAAACGTCCTCCTTCAGGCTGTGAATAAAATGATTTTAAAACAGTCTAAAGAGATCGCAAGTAAACAGCAGCTGTGTGCACTGTTACCAACTCGGCAACAATCTGTGTGTCTACATGTGCGCTTTGGTTTGTGTTTTTATTGTCAGTGAGACACTCCCAGATGCAGTGGTTTTTAGCATGCAGTATCACCGTTGGAAGTGATCACCGGGCCCATTATTTATTTATTGGCTCCAGCAGACATGGAGACTGTGGTAACCACACTGAAAGGAGGGGAGCGTGGGCCCTTCGTTACCACACACAAACACACACAGGCACACGCAGGCAGAATCCCAGAGATCCTGAGTGGTGTGACATGGAAACGGGACAAAAAAAGGAGAAGTTTTGTCACTGTTATGTGTGGATATTGTGGGAATTTCTGAAATTTGTAAACGTCCATAGCAGTATTCACTCAGACAGACAAAATTGAAGCTTGTGACTGAGTGCACACCACCATGACAGCAGCGGTTGAAGGATGACTGGCTCATTTCAGGTGGTTTTGTAGTTTTGGCACCTGCCTCGTCTCCATCAGAGAGAAATGTTTACAGGTAGTAAACTCTCCATCCGACCCCCTTCACCCCAACGCTTCCTGTTATTCAGAAACTGTGCCAACACAAAGACGCAGCATCCAGCTCTTCTTTACAGCAGGTTAATTATAAACCCCTCAAACAGCTGCTGGCATCAGCTGAGCAGACTAATTGGGCCATTACTGCCTGTCAAACTCGCTCTCCTGTTTATTTAACAAAACACAGTTCAAAATAAATATATTTTGTCACATTGTGTTAGCTCTATGTGGTTAAGGTTTAATTGCTGAGGTCTTTAAAAATAATTAAGTGCCAAAAACATTACATTACAGAACGTACAGGTTAGAAGTTATTTTTCTGACTTGTATCCAAAATGGAGAGGTAACTTTGAGCTTTCAGGTGAATTTACAAGTTAGTGTCAGGAACTTATAATCTACCTTCTGAAATTTAAAACAGACATAGAGGTTACTTTTAAGAAATGTTCAAGTTATTTTCCAGAACATAAAAATAACTTTCAGGAACCTGCAAATTACTTTACAGAATTTATACTAATTAGAAACATTTTTTACGTTTTTTGCATCCTAAACTAATAGGTTCGTTTTTAAAACCCAAACTCATCACCTGATGGTCTAATTGATTTTATGCTGAAAGTAAATTTGGCAAAAAATAAAAATAAATAAAATCGCCACCGCTTTCTTTCTATGAGATGTATTAGGTGAAAATGACTTGGGCCATTATTTTAGGAAAGTGACAAAATATTACCTTCATGTCACATACAGATTACTTTAATATAATCCCTGTGCAGAAATTACAAAGTACTTTTAAAAGGGTACCCAGTTACTCTGCAGAACTTTCACAAACTTACAAGTTAATTTATGAAATATATTCATCCTTTTTTCCCCTAAAATCTGTACCAGAATTACACATTGTTTGGATCCTGAAGGATTCTTCCCAGAAGCCAACACGTTACCTCCATTAAGTCTACAGGTTACGTTCATTGCAGTTTATTTTTTTCAAATCTTTCTCATGACATAAAATGTATTTTTTAGAACTTACAAAATATTTTCTGAGGCTTATAGTAACTTTATTTGAAAGTAGTCAGTGTATGGGTGATTTCCCAAAACATACAGGTTAGTCACTTACAGAAAGGTATCCCACAAATCCAGGAAAGTACCGGCAGTATTGTGTGTTGTTTCTATTTTAGTTAAAAAAAGATTTTGCATATAAGCATATAAGTATCCTTTGAAGATTTCTGAGATAAAGAATATACTTTATATGCCAAAATAAATAAAAACAATTATTGTGAAACTTTATGTAAAATTTAAATTACTCCTGGGATGTTTTGTTTTACTCAAGGTTATGTCAGTGACAAAGCAAATTTAGAATCTTTTTTTATTATATATCTCAACTAAGTAGTTTCGAAACTAAGTAGGTATATGTAGAGGAAACTACACCACAATAACAAATGATGTGTGTGTTTACATTATAAACCAAAAGAAAAACAACATTAATATGATTCACATTTTATGGCTTACTGCTTGTTTTGATTGGGGAATTTTTTGTAAAATGTTACCCAGTTGTTTGGATACATTTGCAATCTGGAATGCACCGAAAAGACAGCTTTTCGTTTTCAGAAGCAGTTTTGTTTCCAGTCACACATCTTCAAGGTGCATCAGGTGCCATTACTTTGAAAAGCAAACAAGGAAGAGGATCTCCTGATGCAATCAAAACATCGAGCTAATCGCATTCCAGTTTTATTATGTTTTGGTTTCCAGTGCTTATCACGTTGTGCTTGTGTGTTTTGTGAACCACTTGACTTCACCAGAGTGGTAAATTTACATTCTGCTTTGAGGTGCACAGAGGCACCACATCATTGCAACAGAGCAGCTGGAAGGTTAAGTGCAGCAACCTCACATAAAAGCACCCGTAAACCCAAGACCTCAGTTACCCCAAACGCCCCAAACGCCCAACCAGCTCATATTTCTCAGTCCGCGATAAATGGGACAGCTTCTCCACAAGCGTGATGCATTATCAAGATCTTTAAAGTTGTGACTGTTCATAAGATTTTTTTTTTTTTTGCTTTCACTTCACTAATCTGTTGCTCTTACTGAGATGCAACTCTAAATTTGCACCTTCTCCACATTGCTTCGGGTTTCATCTGAACTGAGCCGGTTGTAGTCATCTCGATTGCTCCTCATTGTGTTTTATTACCTGTGCGTGTACGCTCAGTTTGCATGTGTTTGTGTCTATGTTTGTGCGCATACGTATTTCCTGTGGTTCAGACATGGGGTTTGGATGTGACAGACGAGCTTGCAAACATGCAAGTCTGCGTTAGGCAGGATGTTCCTCTAGAGCAGATGCACAGTGGTTTACACAGAGACTGTGTGCGTGTGAGCATGTGTCTGCACTGCTGCACTAAAAACTCATGTTAATCATGCAACTTGTTCAACAAAAGTTGTCTGAAAATAGGTTAACGCTGCACTAAAGTCGAAAAAGTTGATTTGCGCTGGTGCTTATTTTATTTGATGCAAAAACTTCAACAATATAGTGATCAAATTCTAAAACTAGGAAATTATAAACAATACTAAAACTAAAAACATAGTAAATTCATCTGAAATTTTAGCATACTTCAAAAAAAATTGACTTTGTTCAAGAGTACTGGTAACGTTAATTATTAATTTGTTGACATTTCATGCATACATATGACAAATAGTAAGGTGGATAAAACCTCTGTTTAAAATTTGGTTTTAGTGTTATAAACCAAATAAAGTGTTAACCAAAAATCTGCCAATTACTTACAGGTGGGCAATGTAATTTGAAAGATACCCTTTCAGATTTTCAACATAAGTTAGAGATGCAATGTTTAAACTGATTATATATTTCTGTGGTAGAAAAATAATAAAAATTATTAAGTCTGAGTGCCCTGGTGTATATTAGAATATTAGAAAGTTCTGAAAGGGTAATTTATGTTGTTGGTTAATATTAAAAAATATATATTCGTTTCTATCAGGGTCGCAATTCAAAAAGTGAAAATCAAATGTTTCATGTGTAGAATGTTTGAAAATAAATTATGGTAATTTGGTTAATTAACTTTGGTAACTATAACACAAATATAGAAGCACAGTTGAAACATTTTTGTTCAGCTTCATCCTCACATTTATCAGCCTCTGTGTGCTATTTCTTTTTTTTTAAATTTGCTTTTACTGCATAGTCTATTATTTCTTATTTCTTGGCTATTAAATGTTGGCTGTAACTTTACATGCTACAGTTGTGAAGTTACATGACATTTCTATTCTGCTACTATCGGTATAGCGTGGCATGGAGGCGCGATGAGCTTGTGGTTCTCCTCACGACCCTGATCAGGAAGCTATAGGTTGTGGCCATCACCTTATCTGCTGTGTTAGGTGTTATACCCTTGATCTTCCTGAACTTGACAAATACCCTATAGATTCTCTATGAGGCCTAGGTTAGATGGGTCAAACACAGTGATAGCATGGTCACTAAGCCAGATAGAAGTAGCTTCCTCAGTGAGGGCAGATGCCAAGTTCATAAAACACACCAGCAGATAACAAGACTCCCCAGATCATGACTGATTGTAGAAACTTCATAGTCAACCTCAACTAGCTGGGATACTGTGCATCTGTCCTCTTCCTGTAGATGATGGGACTTTGATTTCCAAATGAAAAGCAAAGTTTACCTTCATCTGAAAACTGGAACTGGGACCTCTAGGAAACAGTCCAGTAGATTTTCTCCTTTGCTCTGGTAAGACGCTTCTTTCTTTGGCTTTGGTTTACGAGTAGCCAAATCCAAGGAAAGCGGTCATAGCCCATGTCCTAGATAAGCCGATCAGGTGGCTCGTGAACCCCAGTTCCAATCCACATATACATGTTGCTTGCTTGTTTACGGCTCTCTGTGAGCAGTCGCTCGTTTAGCATGACCTGTGGCTTACCGTCCTTGTGGTAGGTGTCAGTGACTGTCTGCTGAACAACTGTCAGCAGTCTTCCCCATGATTTTATGTCCCCGAAACACGTTTATCTCATAATATTTTTGAAGTGTTGATGTATTGTCTTTTGCCTCTGAGTTTCATTTCCTCCAATGAAGCATTGAAACGTTTCAATAGGATTCCAATATATTGACGTACATGTGTAAACTGGTTTTTGTATCTTTTTGGGAGCTCTAGGAACTTCCTATAAGCTAGGTTTTTCTGGTTTCTTCTGAATCAATGTCTTTTACTACTTACTACCCATCTTACAGTTTTGATTACATTTGTACTCCAAGTACAAAAACTTATTTCTAATGTTTATGCACAGGCAAAAAAAACTTTCATATATTAGTTGCACCAAATATCTGCAATTTGAATGTGGAATAAAATGTTTTGTCGAGGAGTTGATTAGCACCTTTATTTTTGAGCAAAACTAGTACGTACTCGCTAAAAATAAGACTCAATATTTAAAGTCCTCATAAAAAGATACAAACTTATAACTGACCCAGATCTCAGAAGTGACAGTAAAGCTAATTCAGTAATATTTGTGCAGTTGTGAATCAAATAATAAAAAATAATTACATTTCTGATTATTTTTCTCCAGCAAAGTGGAATATGTGATTTCAAAAATACCACGTTTAGATTAACCAAGAACTGAGTGACTCAGTGGAGTGGACAGTACTGAAACCATACTGTTTACCTCGCACTGACTTTGTGTATGTGGGTCTTTGCTGCTGTGACCTCATTTCACATTGCAGCCCACTCATTTTGCGAACACGGTGGCTTTTACTGACCTAGAACGAGGGAAGGGGGCTCAGGAAATCCAGGGCTGTGTTCTTGCATATGCACACGTCTTTGTAACTGTAAATATACGCATATGTGCAATGTGCATAAGCCTTTAATAGGAATTTGAAAGCCGGTAACATAATAGCGCACACCATTTTTCTGAAAAATGTCGTTCTCACTTTCTCTTTCTCCTCCTCCCTCAAGCCGCCTCACTTTCATTCGTCTCCTTCTCTGACAAATAGGACCCACGTCCATTAGGATGCTATATGAGGTGGTGGTGACACAGGGCACTCTTGATGGCCCCATAACACTGTCTCAACTCCCCAAATGCACACACATTTAAGTCTCCCTGCCTTCCTCTGCCTCCTCATCCATTCTTCGAGCTCTTTAATATCAGAGCTCATTGCTCTTTGTCATTCGCTGCAAGCCATCCCTGCTCTGTCTCTTTATGTATGTGTGTTCGGCTGAATCCCCCTTCCTACACCCAAACACATGTCTGATGTATGATCCAGGGCTGGCTTTCATTCTGAAGGGAGCGCACTGTTTCCCTTGCAGCTGGGGAGTTTGTCCTCTCTCCTGGCCTCTAATTTTTTCCAGGCCCCCCGGACTGAGTGACAGGCTGGATGGCAGGTAAACTCCACACTGTACAGAAAACATTGTGGCTTCATGACCGTCTCTGATGCAGTTATTCACAAAATGACCTCAAACTGTGGCTGATGGTAGCACACAAACATTGCTCATTACCCTGCAGAAGTATAAAAACCGGCCAAACTTTCTCACGTTTTGTCACATTGACCTATTCCACCACTTGAGCTGTGGATCTTCAGCCCACCGATTGCTTCTCTGATAATTACCCGCGTTTCTTTTCCTGACGATTTAGGTTTTATTTGGTAGATTTGGAGTCGTAATGTTCAGTTTTCATTTTAAAACAGTTCGTAGTGAGTTGCTCACTGTATGATATATTGTTTTGTAACCTAAGTCCACTTCAAAAGTCTCCGCAGCTACATTCCCGTCATGTCTGGTGTGTTTTGTAAAAACTTTTTGTTCGCTAGTGTTCTCCAACAAACCTCTCAGGTCTTCACAGGACAGCTGTGTTTAAATTAAAGTTTACACAGATGAACTCTATATAGTAATCAGAAGACTTCTGAAGGCAGTTACTTGAATTGTTTTATGCTTAGGGCTACCAGAGTAAACGGGAATGAGTGCAAAAAGCATGACACTAAATAGTCTTGTATTTGTAAAAACTGTGTACCAGTATCCTTTCACTGCATTGTGCAAAATCACGCTAATGTTTTACATAAGAGCCCAATTGAGCAGATTAAGCTAAAAGAGTATTAATATTTTTTTCTGGATTTCTCAAAAACAGATTTTACGCTATGTAACTACTTTGATGGAAAAAAAAAATCAGCCATTAGCAATAATGATTTTCAATTTCAAACACCAACTCTATGTTTCTCAGATAAACTTTGAAAACAACTAGCCTGGGATGACTAATTTTTTTTTAATGTTAAGACCACCCTGAGCAGTTCTGGTGTTATACACAGGAGGAAATGCAGATTGAACCACTCACTAACACGTCACCGAGTGCCTATTGCGTCTGAAACCAGTACTGTGGTGCGGTTAGGGTTTATGTGAACAAGAATCTTACCATGCTCTTTGAATGTCACATACTTCCCTCTGTAAAAAGCGGGAAGCGTCGCTGCTCTTTTTTTTCCTCTGAACAGGACTTTTTTTTTTAAATGTCTGTTGACATCTGGGAATGAGACGGATTTTTCATCACAGACTTCATTGGAACAACAAGTTAGCTTATAAAGGTTGACCAAAAAAAAAAAGGAATACAGACCGAAGATATCATTTGCTATAAGTATCTGAAATAATACCGGGTTGCACTGAAACCTTGTGGATTTTTTTCTTTGTTTTTTTTCCCTTCATACAGTCCAAAGACATGCATTTGAATGATTGTTTGACTTGCGTCCCTGTAATGGATCTACTCCACCATTCCCTTTTTGAAAACTGGCAGAGCACTACAAGAACTAAAAAAAATAAGTTGGCTTAAAAAATAATTTACTGGAAGATTTTAGTTTGCAGCAAAAATCACACTTTGGGCTTGATTTGCATTGGTGCAATGTTATCGATTGTCATGAAGTAATTCAAGTGATTTATGTTGAGTTTTTAAATTATTTTCAGGGTTTTGTGCTTTAAGTAAAGTTCAATTTTTATGAAAGATTATATCTCATTAAAAAAATGTTCACTTATGTTCAGATTACAACCACACACTGGTATTTGATTAAGTTATTTATCAATCTTTATCTAACAAGTTTTAAAAAAAAACACATTGACGAAGGTCTTTTACATGGTCACCTGTCCAAGAGGTCAGCAGGACACTCTTCAGAAACACAAATAAGTTAAAGCAGTAATTTTATATATAAAGTGCAATTAAAACACTGATATTGAAAAAGCAGTGCAATTATTGACATTTAAAGGAAAATGAAATACAATACCTGTTAACACTGCTAAAACACAGAATAAATAAACACGACACCGTAAAATTCATTTTAGTAGTATGTGATAAACAGAAAGCATTGCATAAGTGGAAATACAAAATACTAATTTCAAATTATATACATGTTAAACTGATTAACTGGATTTTATTTAAGGATATTTGCATATGTTATTGAATGTATTTCCTATTTCAGAGCTTAAAGGTTGAGGTTTGGATCGGTTAAGAGCGATAGTTTAAACATCTTTGACACAAACGCGAGAACAATGTCCATCCTTTTGTTTCAGCACTTTACAGATGGTGTCCAGAAGCTAGACGAAGCAAAAAGACTACACAGACGTGTAACAGCTCTCCGTTTGTAAGAATATTTGAATAACCTAAAACTTGACTTAAAAGACTAGAGTAGCCATTTGCCCATATAATGTTGCAACAATGTGCTCAGTTGAAGTTGTGCTCAATTAGCTCAATTTGATCAAAAACAGTGTTTTAAAGCTATTGATTTAACGCATTTATGCAAAATACAGGACGGTTGAAATCAAGTGCAAGGGGGTTTTCTTACCACCTTGCACTATATTGTGATATAGTGGCATTAGTTATTTTGTTATGCTAATTCAGACTATCTTAAGGTTTAGGCCTGAATTTATGATAGTAAAAGTGAAGAAGTCTTCTTTGTCCCAATTTTCCCACAACTGTGTACAAGGCATGTTTGTGGGCAAAAACTTTGTTGCAGATCTAAGGTTAGAATGAGGTTTAGGTTTGGATTAGGTAATGGCTGAGGTTAAGCAGTTAGCTCTTGGTTAAGATTTGTGAAAGGGGCTGGGAAGTACATTATACAAATACATTTCCTCACCAAGATAACTTCAGATGTACTCTGTGCGGTTCTCCCCATCTTGACAATTGAAGACATCCTCCTCCTCCTGTCTTATCTACCTGACTGAGCTCATCAGTCTGTGTGGTAGGGTTGCCTGCCAGTGTCCGCCATCTTTGAAAATTAGAGACCTATTTGCACAAATATGCTAGATGGAACACTGCTTGAATACACACAGAAATGGCTTACGAATGTATAAAGGAAGGCGCAAATTAGATTTTCACCCAGATAAATGAAAACATATTAAAGTCACACACTGCATATGAAACACATCTGTAGTGCAATCTGTCACCTCTGAAGACACTCTTTCTGATGTTGTTTCCCACGCTCGTCACTTGAAATAGTTTTAGAGGCCTGCAGGGTTCATCTGTAAACAAACTCACACCTACACACAAAACCTGTGACTCCATGCGTGATCCCTGCAAACCTTTGCCTATATTCACCAGATGTAGAAGGGCTCCGAAAGAAGCAGGTGCTTTCTGCATCGTCTTTTTTAGAAAAACCAACAATTTCATCTTTAGGCGCTTATATACGGAATGATGCATGTATATATATGTATATACATATAAGTGCATATGATTGTGTGTGTGTGTCTGTCTGCTGTCTGGGAGCGGGTGTATAGCCAGGTGCTTGCTGACATACTGGGGCTTTGTGGTTGTGGTTGGTGGCTTGCTTGCTGTGCAGACAACCAAGAAGGAACTGTCTACTTTATCTATCTTCTTGTGTCTGTGTGTGTCTCTGCGTGTGTGTGTGTGTGTGTGTGCGTGTCTACGTTTGTGTATGTGAGTTTAAGAGAGTATAACATGAATATAGATTCTATTCTGTGTCGTTCAGACTGTTTCGTGACAAGTCTATGTGGATATGGTTTCCGCTATAGCGTCACATCAGTGCATGTGATTGTGCGCAATGCAGTCTGCTTGTTTGTGCATGCACTTACACCCATATCATAGTTTTCTTCCGATTTCTAGTTGTGCAGTAGAGCGAGCTGCAGACAGAAATTGGCAACATCCGTCCTCTTTTATTGTCTACAGTCTTCCTAAATGCATTAGCACTGCAGAAATACACCAGCAGGTGACAGATCAGAGGATATGGTAGCATTGGCTGTATCAAAGGCCCCATTGCAACCCACATGCAGAGCTTATTGTGGGCTCACTACAAATAGAAACAATGGTTGGAGTGGGAGTAGATGCACCATACCATTCCCGCAGCCCTGGCTCGGGACCTGTGGTGGCACATGATGTTCGGGTGAGTATGACTGAGGCTAAACAGGCGCAAAACAGCAACACAAGTCTGTGGGCACATATGATGGCAGCAAGCCTAGTAAACCATGCAAGAGGGTGGCTTAACGTACTGTAACATCAGGTTGTTTATGTGGATTGGAGCCATTTTTACTATTTTTCCTCATTAAAAACAATGCATGAGCAACTAATGAAGACTGATGGATGAGTAGCTCTGTTTATGTTGCACTTTTACCACTTTGTCGTGACAAGTTCTGCACTACAACACCTTTGTATTTGAACCTTTTTTGTAAGTAATATGTCTCTTACAGCTAAAACATGAGTGTTGTTTTTTTTTCTTTTGTTTTTGATTGGTTTCTGAAGCTGTGAAAACTTTTAGTGCCTTCTCAGAGCAAGAGCAGAAACAAGGCTAATGTTGCCACAGAACAGGACATATGTTGCCACATTCTCACGGTGTTGGTTAGCCAAACCTCCTTACCCAGAAGTCTTGGCTAGGTTCTGCTAAGTTGAGTCATCTCAACACAGTTAAAGGCTTCTCCCACACACAAACCGCTGCTTACTATCTGAGTCACAGAAGTGAAGCTCTTGAATTCTTACATTTTACACATTAAACGCACAGATTTAGCCATCCTTACTCTAGGCTGGCATCCATGTTTATCTTATTGCTGTCAGAAAGTGATTGGTGGATTTATAACTTTAAATTAGGTCACAACCATCACATTCGAGGACACAAAAACATGCTGTGAGTGTGTAGCACAACTGACATTTGCTGCTGGAATCCACTAAGAATGCTACAAAGTGGTTTTTGCAAACCCACACGCATACATACACACTTTTCCATTGTAACGTCAACCAATTCTGTATCATGAATATTTCAGCCAGAAGTCACTGTTTATTTTTTCTGCGCATGTCTGCGAGTATAGGAATGACTCGCCGTCTTGCATCATTGTTCAGCACAAGGTGCTGTTTCAACTGAGATTAAATCTGCTCTTGCAGAGTGAACATCTTGAAAGGAAATGTTACTGATTCTGGGTTTGAAGTGATACTCCACCATATTACCTTAAAGAACCAGAAACATTTACTTCTTACCCCAAAATGACATAAACCAATATAATAGTTCCTTTTATTATTTTATTCGTAAAAGTTGCACATCAATTTTCAAATCAATTTACGCTGCATTATGTTCTTTGGCATAAAATAACAAGTTCTTTGGTGGTCAGTAAAATATAACAATTTTACTGACCACCGAACAACTGGGAGCAACGTTGTGCTTTTGAGAATTTGCATTGAGTGTGCGCAAGCGGTCTGGCCTTTGTATTTGATGCTTACGTTGGAGCAATATACTCTGGGGGAAAAAAAAAAAACATTATAGAAGGTTGATATGGAGGTGGACCTGCTCTGCAAAAATACCTTCCAAATCGTCCAGTTTGAGTGAAAGGTGGTGTACTCGATGCATGTCAAGTTGCAAAGCATCAGAGTAGCATGGCGAGGCACCACGACACCCCAATGAGCCGGGGGTGAGATGGCACATTTGGTAACTGCCCAGGTCAATGTGCCAGCTATAAATCTAGCCTAAGACTTGCAAACCTCTCTGTTGTCCTCCAGATCACAGATAATGTTTCTAAAGTTTAAGGCCTTTTTCTATAAGTTTCTTTTTTAAACTATAATGTGGCTTTTTTGACATCTTCCTGTGTGAGAGGCTTTTCAGACCATGTCGGTACAGGATTATCACACGCTCTTTTGTTTTGGGTTCACACCAAAACAGGTTCATCTCTGTGACACATAATCTGTTTTCGTTCTGAACAGCGGGATGGCAGTTCCCAGGCACCGGCATACATTGTGGCATAAAATCAATATTGCTCATTCTTAGAGCACACCTTTTTGAGAACTTTGTACTGAATGTTGTTTTGCTTTTTTTGACATGATAAACCTTAAGTAAGTGCAGCTCAAATGAGCATCCACCTTGTAAAGCCTCACCTAGATCCACCTGGTTGAAGTAACGACATTCATGTTCATAGTTCACCAGCTAAACATTCAGAATTATGTTCACATTTACAGCGTCAAACAATTCTCCTTTATTTTTTATGATTTTGTACGAGCAACAACAAGGTTATGGTGTAAACCATCACAACCCCTTCCTTTTAGCCCCTGGAAAATTTGTGGGCAAAGATTAGAAGATTGTACCGCTGAAAAGACAATTCAGCACTTCTATAAAATCTCATGAATCTGAAGACGTTATCACTCTCTTTATTCTGGCATCTAGCAAATAGAAACAACTTTGCAAATCATAACCTCAAACAGGAAAGGCTGATATAATTGATTATTTTTGAAAAGATGCTGTGTGTCCACATCGCTATGTGCAGAACGCCGGCTGCCGTTGAGTGGCCTCAGAGGCAGGTTGGCATGGAGCAGAACTGCCTTGGCACAGATCGCTCTGCAGACGGGTTCCGGTATGAGTTTACTGTACAGTTTGCCACTCTGTGGCTTGACAACTCTGTGCTCAGAGAACAACCTAACCATGCGACAGACATGCTATGCAGTTTCCCACAGCTGCTGAACTGCTATGGTCACTCTTTTGGTTACTTAACATTAGGAACTTGTAATAGCTAAATTTTTGTCTTCCTCTTCAAATAAGTGCAAACCTTCTTGTTTTTTTTTTTTTTTTACTTCTGATATTTTGATACAAAGAAATATTTTTAACCATTCTTCAGATTCCTTCTTGTATTTTAAATTCAAGTTGAAAAAACAATTGAGATGTAATGTTTTTAATGTTGTAAAACATTAAGCACATTAAGTCATTTATTATGATATTTGGTCTAAGTTCACAGTTGTATCTTGTCCAGAAAATGTGGTTGTCTGATTTGAATGTTTTAGTCATTAGTTGGAGGTTTTTCATATGCAAAAGACCCAGTGAAGCTGAAAACTGAGCTCCTGCAACCCTGTGTGTTCTGCACCAAAAGTAGTTAGAATAAAAACATGGCCTACATACTGAATATATATATAAAGCAAAACATTTCACAATAATCAGATCTTTCAAAATGTAAAATTCCTGCACATTCTTGCAGTTACTTTCAGTTTTGTCAGAAATGCAGAGGAGGATGAATCATCATGATATGCATGCTACTTGCTGCATCAGCTTTAATAGCATATTTTCGTAGACTATTTTTTTTTTCAAACGGAGAGTGTCACTGTGGGAAGATCGGCAGCTCAAGCCGCTGCGTGTTGTGTCTGAGCGTCTCCCCAGCCTTCCCTAAATCAAGAAGGCAGAAGTGAGAAACGGTTGAGAAGTACGACCAGTGTCTTCCTGTTATGTGTGCGTGAAACCACAGACGGCTGTCTCAGTTGCTCGCACGCAAAAGCCAGCTCGGGAACCATGGCAACGGCAGGTCCCCACATGAGGAAGACGGAAGTGAGCCAACATGCAGAGGAAGTTATTGGTTTTTTGATGGCCATTGGCGTGGTTTCATGAGAAAAACCGTGACTCTGCCCTTGTGCTCGACCAATGGTCAGCCGGCGTGGGAACGTAGACTTCAGACTGATGACGGCGAAGACATCTCAGATCAAACGGCCCGTCGGTTAGGCAATTCATCAAACGTGTGAATTTAAAAACTGTTCTGCATCCAAATAGATGACAGAACAGAGGTCGTCTGCTACAGTTTATAGCCTCTTTTTTTTTTTTTTTTTTTTTAACCAAGACAGCCACATTGAGATGCAACATCTATGTGTCAAGGGATTCCTGGTCAAGATTGTGGTGTAGATACAAACAATAATAATGTGCACAAAGGTTTCTGTGGAAAAAAAAAAAAATTGTTTGAAGTGAGCTTGTTTTTTGTTTTTATTATTTATTTATTTAAGGCTTTCCCAACTAATGTGATTTGATGCACCAAGCATCTGATTTGAATCCAAGTATGCACTCTGAATCTGCTAAATTCTGAGTGCATACTTGGAATAATTACCAGCATTTTAGCACAATAAACAGTCACAGTTATGGACTGATAGAAAACTTAATCAATATATCCCAAGGCTATATGTTAGTATTTTTGAAGCTTTGAACTTTGGCTGCTTTTTTGCCAATTTTCAATCCAGCACGTCAGAGAAATGTTTTAGTTAAAGTGACAACTCTAATCTTTGATGCAATCTGGTTGGGGAAGGCCCCTAATTCCATCCGAAGAATCTGTGTTGACCCATTTTAAATCAGATCTACCAACTTTGTTGGCAGTTTCTCACGAGGGAAGATACGTTTCTCATTTCTTTGCTGGAATCCATGTAAAATACATGGAATGTCACGACAAAAAAATCACCTCAAGGTGATTCTCAAACTATTCTTAGCTAAAAATATGGAATAAAGTTGATGAAATGCTGAAGAGTCAGGCATTTTTGAAGTCCTGTGTCGGATGTTTTCCATTTTTTTCTCCCTCTTTTTCTAAAGGGCATGCATGATATTAGGACAGTGATTCAATCTTAAAGTTCTTCTCTCTTTTGTTTTTCTTCTGCACACACTGCACAATGTTTTGTCATGATTAAGCATGCTACTTGCACGCACAATCTGTGCTGATAATTATCAGCACAGAAAACTAGCAAAAACTGCACTAAGTTCCCAACAAAACTTTCAAATCACTTCAGGGAGTCAGGAGAACTGTACAAACTCTGCAATATATATCAACATCATGAAATAGTTTTACTATTAACTATTATTTCAAATGCCACCCCTTTAACATAAATACATAAGTTGATGCAGGAAAAAGTCAGCCACCACGTCAGCCGTCTCTGTGTCCGTCTGCCACAGTGAAAACAGAACGCCAAATATCTAATGCTCCTAAAAAACCACAGCAGACGAACATTGCGCCTCTGCCTCTGCCTGTTCTGTCACACGCAAGCCGAGTGTGATGGGCTTTACATGCTCTGTACCACAGGCACTCAGGCATACAGCTGTTCTATGAAGGCATCAGAGGTTTGTTAGCGAGCAAACATCGTCAAGAAGTTTGTCGAACATGGCGGGCAGGTTGGAAAAAGTTGTGGAGAACTTCTAAGCAGCGTCAGGATATAAAACAAGATCTGAAGTGTTGAACATCTCACAGAAAAGTGTTCACTCCATTATCTGGAAAGAGCATGGAGCTTCTGCAAATCTACTGAGACATGACATGACTGTCTGGATTGGCAGAGTGGAGATAAATGGAGGATAAACCTGGAAGACAACTTTTAATAAGCTGCAAAAGCCTTGGGTCTGGTGAAGAGGTTCCCCTTCTACCTGCACAACGACCCTAAACATACAGCCAGAACTACAGTGGAATCCCTTTAATCAAATTATATTTATGTTATAATGGCCCAGTCAAAGTCCAGAACGACTTGAAAATCTGTTGGAAAACTTCAAAACTGCTGTTAGAAAGCACTTTTCATCCAACGTGACTGAGTCTGAAAAAAATATGAGAGGACGTAACTGGTGCTTCTGCAACATATTAATACAAAAGTGGACCTCACCATTCAGGATTTTGCTCCTAAAAATGAATAAAAACTGTGTTATTTATCTTAAACTAAACAATTATGCTCAGCTTTGTTGGCCTATTACATAAAATCTGATCTTTGTGGTTGCAATGTGTGAAAATCTACAAATTTTATGTTCGACTGTTTATTTCTCTGCTTTCCTTTGCATAAATGAAAACACTATCTTTGCTATTTGTTTTGTGTATTGTTAATGAATTAAAGTAAAAAAAAGAAGAGGTAGGCCAAGCTTTACTTAGTTTTTAAAACATTATTAGTTCAAATGTTGATGTGAAAGCTAGAATCCAGGCACATTGAAATCTGAGAATGCAATCGAGTTTTGGTTTCAACTGATTGATGTATGTGTGATTCTGTGTGGCAATAAATGGCCCTTTCTCCAACATAACCCATTTGTTTTCTAAATTAATTATTTTAATGCGCAACCAGATTAAATTACAATACACACGAGGCATTTCAGAAGCGATGTGTGGTGACGCATGTGGCTGTCTCCCATAGCCACACCTGCCACAGCCCGGCTTCTTCTTTGCCTCAAGCCTCTTGTGAGCTGCTCTTAGGTTGACCAAGGATGCCACCAAGCACCGTCAGGGAAGGGATCCCCACGCCCACTCGACTGGCCTGAACCCCACAACTCAAAACCCAAAATAGGGAGTCGGCCTGAGGTGGCTGAGGGTTCTGTGGTGCTCCTTCAAGGGTTAAAATGGGCTAAAACTAAAAGCGGATCGCATGGAAACAAGCACCTGAGATTAGAAGGAGGCTTTTTGTGCACTCAGAGCTAAGAGAGAGTGAAACAGAGAGGGGAGGTGAAATGAAAGTGAGGAGAGGGGGTGAAGTTTATGAGCTGCTAAATGCCAGACTCACCACAGGTGGAAGCTTCACTGTTGACCCCATTAAATGCAAGCAAAAAAAAAAAAATAGAGGGTCTGTTCAACCGCTATGTGACTTCACATCTAACGATGCTGCTTGCAGCGACCAGAGCTCGTGAAAGAACAACAGCTCAGCAGATAGCAGCAGCAGTAAGATTACTTTTTGTTCTTCAGCTTGTTTGACACACTTGTAAATGCCATGTGGTTTGCTTAGAGGGGGGACAGGCTGCTAGGGTCTTCTTGGAAGTTCCCCTCTGTCAGAGATGTGACTGTTCTCATAGAGGTTACTAGCATTAAAGTCTTCCACACACAAGCAGTGCAGAGGTGGTGATTCACTTGTTCATTGTAAACGGGAAAACCAAATGGCGCTGACCTAGAAAAGATATATATTTTTATTGGACTACTGGTGTTTTTTTTTTTTTTTTTAATCCCCTTAGAAAGTACTTTTTTTCCCCCATCCAAACAGAACCAGCATCGCATGTTCTTTCATCTCTAGAGACCATTCAAACTCGATGTTTTTTTGTTGTTTTTGTTTTTATGTCAAATCCACAAAATGTGCTGTTTTATTTCAAGAATACTCCCTGCTGATGCTACTGATTTTCTGTTTGGTCCCGTGTTGCAGAGATCCTACATTCACATTGCGGCTGAACGTCTTCACTGCCTGTGATTTTGTGGTAAAGTCAGCAGGTCCGATTGAGGTCCATTACACTGTCCAGTAAAAGGCTACTGGTTTTAGGACTCTGGTTAAAAACACAAAACCAAGCAAGGCTTTTAGGGTTGGTGCAAAGGAAAACCACCACTTCACAACAATGAATATTTTACCTTGCTACCGGCAGTCCGGCAGCATTTAGTGACCACAGGCAATGTTAAGTGATTCTGACCAGAGGCTAAGGGGGCACTTAACAAATGATAATGCCCGCTATCTGTCAGTGCTCTGGGCTGCCACTGTTGCCTGAGAGCTCCATGGTGGATGGATCCAGATCACTCTACATCCACCACTGACCTGCCAGCTAACCACACACTCCGCAGCCTTCAGTACACACACCAGCAGAAAAGGACTGAGTGAAATGACACCTGCCACTGGCTTGACCCTCTGACCTGAACCATCAGCACAGAATGACACCGCCATGACCTGCTTAAGACTCATTTTGCAGCAGAAACCACAACTGCACTCAGGAAGCCGAAGACTGAGTGGGGATGTTTATGGGGTTACCTCAATCTGCTAAATGCAAAAGAGATGCGTGCTTTTTCATTTTACTAACTTCTCAGGGGGGTCTCTGGTTTAAATGGTTAGTTTTGTTTATTTCAGATGCTTTTGAATCGAGCGCCTTTGTAGTCAGCATGTTACTGTGAGTTCAATCCTGGTTTTAAGAACATGTGAGAAATCCTCTTGGTGGAGTCAGGCTAAGTTTTACAAATTAAAAACTGTTGTACAGAATCTGTCAGAGTAAAATAAACGAGTCCAGGTTGACCTAGTTTCTGTAGGTTTTTATACCTGTGCATTTTTCTCCCGATAGGGAAAAAACAAACACTACATGCTAACTTTATGTTCCCTTAAAAAAGTAAAAGCTCACATGTATATCAAAAGGTGCTATAAAGAATCACATAAATTGCTTGTATTCCACTGTATCTGCTGACAGAAGCTGAATAGTGCAGTCTTTAATTTGACGAAAAACATTGTGCAATGTTTATATTGTGAAATCTAATTACTACCTTAATAAAGACATCATTTTACACCTCGTCGGTATTTTGTCTACTTAACGACATTCATGTTGGCACACCTAATTATCAGAGCTTAGGCTCTTGACTGTACCCTGCAGCACAAACACAAATACTCACAACTGTTTTTGCTGATGTAAAACATTTCTCTTCTTCCAATTTTCTTCTTCTATGACCCTGATGCTCCTGTAGAGATTAGGTTGGAGAATCTATTGGCAGGTCTTTACATTTATGTTTTTTGTTTGTCAGAAGTCCTGACATAATATCCAATCAGAGTTTGTGATAAAATTCGTAACCTTAGACACTCCTATCCAGTTCAGTTAAGGTTGAGCTATGTTAAGTAAATGGGAATGCATTTCAGTATGTGCAGAACTGGTTCAGACATGCTAAAAAAATAAGAATAAAAAAAAAATTGACAGCGCCAATTGATTTAGAGCGGGGTGCAATAAGTCCAACATGTCTTCCATAAGAGATTTTTTTTTTGTAAACAAGATTCATCAAAAGCCATTCAGATCTGACTGTCCTTTTTTGGAGATGCCGTGCCTAACGCTGGCCAGTTTGTGTCATAATTTCTGTCCAATTGGACTTGTCACCCAGGGAACTTCCAATGTGAGTTAATTGTTAACTGTGCCTTCAGCCAGCTCCGTCTTGGTTTCACATGACATGATAACAGCCGAGAGTCTCCGGGGTAAGGCTGGGGTGTAACCAGTGTGATGCTAATCACTCAAGGTTAGCATCACACAAGGTTAGCTCTGAGCTAAGCATCCATCAAGGTTTACGTTCGCCTGTGGTGGACACAAACTCCTGATATGACTTCTTTGTCAGCCAGGACTGCTCAGCTGAATAAATATTCATTTGGATCTCTCAACTTGAGTCAAGTTGTGCCTCATTTAATTTATTGGGCACGCCATAATTGAAAAGTCTCCTTCTATCTGAGCTCTAACACATGAGCCTGTCTGTCAGCTTGAAAACAAAGCCACAACCACAGCCTCAAACCCAGCTAAGCTGAGGAACAAAAGGCCTTGGTCAGGAAGATAACGAGCAATTAATATTCACTTTCTGAAGGGGACCCAGAAATCCTTTGACCTCTGTGAACATGAAATAATGTAAACCAGGGAGATCAATCTACGAGGTGCTCAGTCGGCGTCCTGCAGCGAAGCAGCTGTCCCTTTAGATTTTTCACAGGAACTTCAAAGCCATGTTGAAATCATATGAAGATTGAATTGATCGAAACAGATTAGTCAATATTTGTTCTGCTTTCATCTGTTTTTGGATCGGCGTGTGAAACACTCAGACTGAAGAAAATCATCCAAGCATCAAAAAAAGAAAAAAAAAAGAAATAGAGATTTCTGCAAAATGTGACAGGAAAGGGAAAAGGAAGAAAGAGAGTGACTACATATCTAACTTCCCTCTAATTTTGGCCTGAATGGCAGCCAAAGAAACAGCAAGAGCAGCTCAAGCTGTGTGTGTGTGTGTGTGTGTGTGTGCGTGTGTGTCTGCGTGTGTCTGCGTGTGTGTGCGTGTGTGTGTGTGTGTGTGTGAGAGGGTGGAAAAAAAAAAGGTGGGGGAAAACTGAGGAAAAGTAGGACCCTCTGTGTGGTCCTCCTTGAGAGCTTGTTCTGTTTAACTCTCACTAAAGTGTTTTAAAAGTGTTACAAGTGCATTAGAGCAGTGGGTCACGCCTTTGCTTGGGTAACCTCTGACCCCCTGAGCCCCTGCAGCAGCTCCAGACCGGAGAGCGTGCTCATGTTGGAGGGTTAGGCCCTGCTGTTGGGGCAGGGAGTTGCCCCGGCGGGTTGGGGGAGTGGAAAAGGGGGCAGATGAAGAAGGGGGAAAGGGCGGGAGGCAGCCTGTAATGATCTCCTCATGGATGTTTAATGGCTCCCCTCCGTTAGTGTTGGTGTTCACACTGGGGGAACACTGAATTATTCAGCAAGCTAAAACTGTGATCACACACACAGACATGCCCACAGATGTGTATTCCTCACACACACACACAAGCTCGGTGCACACACATATATCTCCAACTTGAAGATTTTATTATTTTAATAATTTTGGCACGATTTCCTTCCATAACACCTGCACTTGTTTTTCCAAGAACGGTTGACAGGTTGAGTTTGCTGATTTTGCAGGTTACAAACACACGGTAAGTGTGTTTGGAGACATAACATCCTTTGATGACAACATCATGTCACTTGTACAAAGGCTGAAGATAGCCAAGGTGCTTATCTGTGTCCCGTTTGGCAAGTATCTCACAGATCAGCTGCTCACTTATTGTTGCTCCAGAGCTTCAGTTTCTGTGCTGATGTTTTTGAACGTCTCGTACGTATTGGCTGTTATCTCCTTACAAATCAGGCGCAGTGCGTTACAAACATCTTGCTCATCAAGCTTTAAAAAGTCTGTCACAGTGCTGTGCCTCACATCTGAATGTCTGTGTTTTTTTTTGTTTTTTTTTCATAGGTTTTCTTTGTGTGAGAGTCTCCAAAGTGACCATGCCACCTAGTGGTAACTCAGCCTCAGGTCTTTCTAAGCGCCATGCTGCTTACACAAACTTCCTCACTGAATAGCCAGCTAAGTCAGATCTTCCACAGGATTGATGAAGATAGAATCAGAGCGGAAGTTTTCTGCCTGTGTGACGAGTCCTGCAGTAATATCTTCATTTTCTCCCATATCCTCCCAGCCGAAGGCTGTGAAAATGCAATAAGCTCTCATTCCCTGTCCTGTGTACTTTTACAAGCAGATATTTTATCTTCCGTGCCAGGCTTTACAGAGACATTTGCAGCCTCTAAGCTGCCTGAGCTAATTGCATGCAGTGATTACACGCCGTCTGACCGTTATAACCTGCACCGGAGTCCAGACCTTTAATAAGGAGGCCACAGCAGCCTCCGAGGGCTTCTTTCTAATGCACTCACTTAAGGCAACCCAGTGCAGAACAGCTAAATAAAACCACTAATAATTTGGTTTGTTTACATTTATCAAAAACATGCAGTACTCTATAAAAGCTTTAAACAACCCAAAATTTTGATTTAGGTATTGTTTCCATTAAAACAGACCAGTTTATTTGTCTGTTTTAATACACTAAGCAGTCAGAGGATTACGACCTCCTGTCTGATGCTGTGTTGGTCCTCCTTTTTGCCGTGAACCATTGAGACATGGACTCCATTGTCCTGAAATATCTGGAGCAATGTTGGCATATTAGGAGCAGGTCCTGTAAGGTGCAAAGACATTCATATTTGTCCTGCACATCCCATATTTAATTGGATTAAGACCATGGGATTTTGGAGACCAAGGCAGCGCTGTAAACTTACTAAAGTTGTCTTCAAACTATTCCTTTGTGGCGAGGTCTGTAATGTTCCAGTTAAAGGTGTGAATGGTCTGTAGTAATGCTCAGGCTTTTTTTTGTTAATTTACACAGAAAATGATAGCAAGTAGTTTCTTTTTCACAGGCTGCTGGTAAGAAAAGTACCTAAAGATCCAACTGAAAATTGTTTCGGTGCTTCGTTTTTTGTTTTTTTTTTGTTCTGAATGATTCATGGTTCAAGATTAAGTGGCTTAAATAAAAGATAAAATTTAAAAAAACAAACTAATTTGCCTTGTTGCCGGCCGTATTGTATTTTCACAGCTTTGATAATTTACAAAAATATTGTTGTGGGCTTAATTATATGGCTTTGGATGCTTAATACTAACTTTGCGTCAGTTCGTACCCTGGACGTGCGTCAGATCAGCTTTTACAAATTTCAAGTTTTCATTATAATCTGCAGAATCTGCTTTGATTCTGTTACAACGGCCAACAAAAAAAGTTTTTTTTGGAGTTTGTCATGTGAAATCATTAATAGTTGGAAGACTATTAAAAATTGGGACGACCACTCCATACCACTCCAGTTTGATGCTCCCCATCCTCTATGTGACATTCTCATACACCCTTCTCTCACTCTGCTGCTGTAACTACTATCGTGATATATTTTCGAAAAACCTTCAGAAAATCTGGAGAATTTTTGATCAAGATGTTTTTCTTGGACGATAAAAAAAAAAGGGACTACTTAAACGTTTTGCACATTAATGTCAAGATAAACTCTGATCTGAGCCATATGAGTATCGTATTTAAACGTAGAGCGTAAAAGCTGAACCCAGCGTTGTGTGTCAGTAGCAGGATGTATGTATAACACCATAAGCTCTGATTGAACATGTCACTGATGGCTGATGGTGGGTCCCTGGGTAGTAAATGACCCATCGCCTCGTAGGGCGGGCTTCATCTGTCTCACTCTCACTCTGCAGCTTCTCCTCCAGCCCCTTAAGAGGCAGTTTTCACTGCAGACCCAGGGGTCAGCTGGAAAACATACACTCATAAACAGCATCTATTATTCATGTCTTCAGCCCTGTAATCCACTCACATCACGCACCGGCTACACCAGTTGTCCAGCCACTTTGTTTGCTGACAGACAGATTGGATTTGTCCAGCGGCAACGTCTACGTTTGATTTAATGTACTGCCGCCTCCACCAACTGTAGTTATCGCTGTGATAAACACATCTGGGTTGCATCTGTGCTGAAAAGTCGACGGCCGCACACACTTGACAGCAGCCGCGTTTCTGTTAAGTTGATGATGATCACTCGCTGTAAATACACTGTTTGTACTGTTGCCTTTTTCTAATCAACTGGCTCAAAACATTGGCCTCAAAAATGAGTCATTTGAGTATTATGAAGTCCTTTGTTGATGCCTAACAGGGGCAATTAAGACATTTTCAGCACAGTGATTGTGTCATTTGACGATGTTAGCTGTCGTGTGTGTAAGTGTGGGCCCAGCTTGGCCCAGATTTGACCGTGTCTTAGTGTACTAATCCATTAGTGTCCCCAAAGGCCTCGTGATTACACACATTGCTAATACACACATTGGCGCTTTTCTTCTGAGACTTTTCACTGATGGTATCAGAGGCCACTTGGGTGGTTTCGGTGCGTAGCTGTGACTGTCGGAGGTGGGGGTAGATGGATATTTGTGCCCATATTTAGGGCCTGGCAGCTCATAATGCTTTCATTTATGTCAGAAGTGGAGTGATGCTCGTCTCCTTACCCACCCCCAAAAAGCTCCCACAAAAACCGCCTGTAACCCCACATTTTCCTAGCAGCCTTCACGGCAGCAGTAAGTGGCCCAACCTCTAATGATTTTAATCATCCGCAATCAGGCCCAGGAGTCTGAATCTCTGAGAGACAGAAAGACAAGACAGAGAGAAGCGAGGGGAGTGGGCTTTCAGCGGTGATGCCGGCTGGCGGCGGGAAGGTGGTCACGGAGCAGAGTAGGAGCCCGGCACAATTACCTCCAGAGCTTTTGGAGGAACATGATTCCAAACTCCGGAGCAGAAGACGAGAAACGAAAGCGGCGTTCGGGCTTAAGCGGGTCTGATCTGCCGGCTGCCTGTTTGGTGTGTGTAACAGGAGAACCTCAAGTCCTCGTCGTGTAATTTGACAGTCAGTTTCCAACTCATCACAGTGGCAGCGTGCTGTAACTGGTCCGGGATGACTTTAGTCTGTGCTCTTGATGAATTTAACTTTGGGTAATGGTTCATTGAAAAATGTAGTTGGAGCAGATTAAGGGCAAGGGGACATGCAGAAGCAGATATTTCTGCATCCCAAACTCAAACATTACAAACAGCCTTGAGTTATCCTTCGTCTTTATATTGTCTATCAAGGAGCCATAGTGTGTTGTAATACTTTACAGCGCTCTTAATTAATGTTTCTGCGATGCTTTTAGGGACTTTTTAAAAAATTGGATCCTTAGACACTTTCTTTACTCACCCATTAACGGTAAATGGAAATTTTATTGTCCCCAATAGGAAAATATCTTGCTGCATCTTCACGTATCAAATAACACATACATTGTACCGCACAGAAAACAGAGCAAAAGAACAAAGCAAGTTTTATCATTCAGCATTAACCAGTAAAACTTTTTACAGAAAGGGTCATTATTTCAGTAAAAATTCAGTTTCTTGAGAAGTGCAGTCATTGTTGGGCCTTTTTTTCCTGGGGCTCAAAGAAGAAATCATTCCCCAGATACTCGTAATTATCCACCAGTTTGATGACATTTCCAGTTACTTCTGAGAATGGAGGACGGAGGGATTGCTTCCGGAAACCAATTATAATTTCCTTAGTTTTCGGCATTGTCTTCAAAAATGACAAATCACACCAAGAAATAAACTCGTCCACTAACAACAACTCACTTGCATATTTAATGAAAAGTCTCTTGGCCACTAGAAGAATTTAACTGCTTGGAAAATAAGCTGTTGACTCTCACACACTGAGATCTTTAGGTTAAAAAGTTTAAAATTCATCCCATGAAATTTAAATGAACTGTTTAAAAAGCTTGTCAGCTAAGAAATACATCTGGAGATTCTGCAGAATCTCATTTCTGATAACGTTTAAAGGATTTTATTAGTGAAGATGTTGAAGATGGACTGAAATCATTTAGTGATGTAGGGTTTATAGAATTTGCAACTGCAGCAGTGATTGACTTTTTCCATATCTCTAAAACTTCCTGTTGCTGCATATATGATGCATAGTTGTTTGGCACATGTTTTAGTCAAGTCTCTTTAAAAAAGATTTTCCATCCTTCCTTCACCAAAAGATAAATGTGATGGAGTCCTAGTAGTCTTTAGTTATCTCCTTCAGGCCATTCACTGTTTTGCACTCATGAGTTCACATCAAGGAGGTAACAGGTTCAGGAAGGAAACCGGGAACCAGGAACTCAAGATCTTTTCCAGCACATTTAGGGGGAACCCAAAGAGGTTACCCCAGACCAGAAAAAGAAAATGTTGCTCTACTGGATTATTGGTCTTCTCTTGGGTTTGCTCCCAGGAAGATGTGCCAGGAAAACCTTCAAAGGTGACATCCGGACGAGATGTCCAAACCACCCCTTTATGATGCGGAGGATGTCAGTGACTGAGCTTTTCGACATGAGGCAGATTTCCACCAGAGCCTGCAGAACTATGTTCAGGATTTTGTTGTTTTGGTCATGATCTAATGTTATGCTT
This sequence comes from Poecilia mexicana, assembly GCF_051168715.1. NCBI lineage: Eukaryota > Metazoa > Chordata > Actinopteri > Cyprinodontiformes > Poeciliidae > Poecilia > Poecilia mexicana. Next base: position 14,307,882 of record NW_028263391.1, on the reverse strand, counting down.
TGCTTTTGGCTCATCTTTTTATTCTCCTCAATAGACCAAAGCGGCTGCCGCTGCTGATCCAGTTCTGTGCTGCAGTCATTAAATCGCGAATATGCTCCTTGACCACAGTCTTGAATGAGGAAGCTGCCAAGCAAGACAGGAAAAGTGCAAAATGCAGTCAAGGGAGTAGAAAAATAAACAAAATGGACTTCAGAAATTAGGTAGCAGGGAGGAAAATCCACTACTGATCCCCGTCCACCCACTGTCTTTATTAACTCCTTCCTCGAGGCAAAAGAGAAAAGTCTGGCTGTTTGTCGGCAAAACATAAAGAAACCACAACTTTAAATTCAATTATTTCTGTCAGACATGTTGCCATGGGGTTGTGTAAAATCAAGCACCACGTTATGAAATTTATATTTGCAAACATTTGTGTTTTAGGCAGAGTTTAGGGACTTCAAAGGTGGTATTCTGACTTTATGCCATATTTGCATTCTGCCAGAATACAGACTTGAATATTGCCCCACATGCAATCTGACTGAGCTTGAATTATTATGCAAAAGAAGAATAGTGGAAGAAATTTCAGCCTATCAACGTAATCCAAAAGACTTACAGCTGTAAATGACACAAAAATTAGCTCTAGAGCGTATTGACTCTGGGAGTTTAAATGCAATTAACTAATTTGGTAACTTCATAAGACAACTGACTGCATTTAATTTTTATTTTGGGGTGTCAGTGTAAAGCGGACTGAACACTACGCCACATTTTTCAAACTGTATTTCTAAAATAAATTGAAAGCAAAGCGTTTTTGCTTCCTTTTCTGCAAAATGCAATACTTCCTGTTGGTCAATCACACAAAATGCCAATTAAATATATTGAACGTTGCGGATGTAAGATGAGAAAAAAAAAATCTGGGTTTGTGAAGAATATTGCAAGACAGTGTATGCATATATTTGAATACTATGCTGAATAAATTTGTTGAAATGCCCAAACAGACACGAGGATTTGGGAGAACGGAAGGTGCTGTAGCTGGAAAGGGGAGTAAACTCGATATTAAAGACGATGTTCTTTAAACCAGTGAGATAGTTGGACTTTTTACAAGTTTCAAAAGCACGACGGAAATATATCCCGTAGCGCTCACTGACTTTTGATGAAGCTCCATATTAGCAACACAGAAAAGCTGTTTGTGCTGGGAGGGGTGCAGAGAGAAGAGGAGGTGGGGGCAATTTGAGCAGAACTCTGCCAAAGCTGCGTGAAGCAGGACCACCCAAGGTGGCGTCAGCAGCTTGGCAGGGGTTCAGGGAAGCTGGTCGGCGGGCCAGCAGGCAGCCCGTGCCCGGGGCTGAGGCGCTCTGAGCCGCTGCCAGAGTGGACGGAGATATTCAGCTCAGCCCAAAAAGGCCACTTCAGCCTCCCGCGGCATAACACAGCAGAGCTACAGTGATAGGGAATTTATGCGTGTCCGTCCGTGTAGGTCTGGGAGAGCTGAGGAAAGATGAAGAAGATATTTTTAGGACTTGGTTTCCTATGATTTTAAAGAACTCTCCCACATGGAAATGATGAGGTTGAACCAGAAAATGTTTATTCATGAGAAACCCAGGCATCAGCAGCATCTATCTTAGGATGTAGCTGTGCTGAACAGCACATAACGGCACAGTACGCTGCTTTTTTTTTTTTGCTGCTTGGAGCCGCTGTTCTTGCATAAGCTCTGAAAAATGTTAACCAGTTCATCTCTGCTGGCTGCAAACAAAAAGCTTTCACCCTCTTCTTTATCTCCTCCAGTGGGGCCAGTCATTTCATCGTAGCACTTACAGCTTATAAACTCCTTGACAAATCACATTAGTATTTAGCTTCTCTCAGCAGTTTACTGCCTGGATGCGAAAGTATCGTTTATCACCCTGTAATTCACTTTACCGGGCAAATTCAGTTTGGCAGGTCTGCTGGGTCTGTCTGTAGCAAAGGCAATGAAGGAGGAGAGGGGATGCTGTTTGAAGTTTATCCACCTTGACTGGAGTTTTATAAAATGAAACAAGACATTGTCAGATGCAGGATGTGTTTAGGGTTTCCTGAAATCACCGGGAGCCGAAAACAAACAGCGATGTGAGAAACGCCGCTGCTGTCGAGAGAGCCGACTGGCTCCCATGAGAGAGTCCGTGAGCTTAACGCTTCAGCCCGATTCCATTTCAAGCTGGCAAGTTTTTTTTGAAAATGTGGAATAATATTTACTGCCTAAACTTGCATTGCATCATGCCAGCAGAGAGAAAACAGGAGAAGGGTGTGCAGACTCTGAGGATTCACTTGCATCTTTAAGCATCACAGCCCTTCCTCCCTCTGATGTCAGTCTTACAAGGACCTTACTTTGAGATTCTTCATCTTCACATGTTTTATTTTTATTTATTCTCACAAACTCACATCGTTTTTACCCTTGTTGAGCCATCAGAATTAGTGAATCATGTGGACAACTTCCAGCATTTTCACTGATAGACAAAACTTATGTTTATTTTTATAAATTCTAAATTATTTTCAGGCATTTTGCACATGTGACGTATAAAAAAATGGAGAGATTTAAAAAAAAAAAAGTGTTTTACTTTCTTTTAAATGACAAATTGCTCATTTGTCCATACTTTATTGTCACATGTAGTTCAAGAACAGCAAATTAGTTTAAAAGATCATAATTTTCTACTGTGGAAATACTTTTACGGTAGATTGTTATCCAAAAGAATTAAATGCCAAGAAACACATAGAGATGCTGCTTTTTGTTTTTCTGGAATAAAATAATCTTTTATGAATCTTAAATGTTGTTTTTATAGTCTTTTTTTGATGTAGATTCATTTTCAGCTTCACTGTTTCTTTTTTTTTTATTATTACTTTAAGCTAGAAATGATCAAATTGCATCCAGTTCACATGAAAAATGGCAAACTAGCCCTTTAATTATTGCTGTATTGAAAGCTGCAAATCACATACTTCCTGGCTGCAGTGTGTAGCAATAATTTCATGACTGGATGTGTAAATACACACACAACAAAAATCTTTATTTGCAATTTACAGAGGACTTTACTTGTGGCACACCCCAGGCTTTGCCACCCTGGCCAGCAAGACATGTTGGCTGTATCAACAATCACAATTTAATTATGTTTTTTTAATTTAGTTGTGTAAGAGACAATTTCATCTATAAGCCAGACAAAGTATGCTTGTAAAAAACACGTGCAGTTTCTTTAGTTGTGAGAAAGTTTTAGTCCAAACCTCAACAAAACATTGAAAACGGGCAACTTTTAAAGTAACAAAACTTCTGTCTTCCTAAGTTTTAACCCATTTTTTTAATTCTTTTGCGTTTTCAAAGTTTGTCAAAACATAGCCACACACTTTGTACCATCCGCTGCACCGCAGCTCTGCAATTTCAGTTTGTCTTTCTCTGCCCGTCAGCTGCTGGAGAAGTCTGTGATTATTGCCAAGGTTCCTTCTGCCGCTCAGTGGACCACTGAGTGTAACACTCCTCCGAGACGTAATGACAGGATCAGCGGCAAGAACCTTTATGAGTTATTAGAGTTCTGTTACTATAGTTGTATTGGTTAAAACAGACTTTCCTTTCTGACTCCATCAGTGACAGAGAAGGTAACAGAAAGTGCAAGAGCAGCGCTTTTGTTCGGCAACGTTTCAGTAAAAGACCATTTCCTGGAGTTAGTATGAGTATAAACTTGGCTTGTCGATAGAAAATACTGCATCTATTTTTGACATGCATGACAGCAGCTTTTGTCACTGACTGTGTATACTTCAAACAACAGAATAAAACTTTTCAGTTCAGTGACGTCCGTTTGTCTGAGCGGTGGCTCTTTACTCCACCTCCTGTTTGTGTTTCGTTTAGCTGAAGCAGGGTAAGGCAGGTATCTGACCCGATTCAAACTCATCCCTAACAGCTTGCCTACCTAAAAAATAAGTAACCAATTCAGCTTTTAGGAACAGTCGGATGCAAAGCAGCCTGTCCTTCATAACTCATCCTTTGTGTGGTTTTCTCACCTCATGCTGTTCCTAGGCTGGTCCCTGCACCATTTGTGAGTTCATAAAATTTTCCCAAATTTTTCACCTTTTCCTGATTCATACAAATGATGCATTTGTAATTAATACCCTCATCCTTCGGCTCCCCCTCTCCCTTGTATGTTGCAGGAAAATCTGGAAATGATTTAGATGTTTTAGTTACACTGTGCAGCTGCCTATTAGGGATAATTTTCACTCCCAGACTTTTTACTATAAGGGAAATATTTTAATAGCTTGTGGAAAAGAAAAAAGATGATTTTATAGAAAATTGAAACGGACCAAATCTCCAGTGCTCTGCAGCTATCTGCAGAGGAAGTTCAGTTCTGTTTACTTGTCTTAGCCGGTGATGTAACAAAGGAGTGGACGCTTGTGAAAATACGTCAGAGTTTAACGATGAAATGTAACAATGTAGTTGAATGTAGACGCTGTTGCTGCGTTGGATGTGGTCAGTAAGGTAGTTGTGAAGCTGCGAAGGCGTGAGCTGCAAAGTTTTCTGTGCAACCGAGCCTCCACCCTGACACCTCTCCCCGCCCTGAACATCTCTCAGAGGCACTTCCACAAAAGTCAAACGCTGACACCCCGCAGTGACACAGAGATGAGCAAGAAAATCACATCTATCACCTCTGAGGTAAAAGCGTAGCTGAAACCACTTGTCTGAGTAAAACAGAGCCTGTGTCCACTTCTCTTGAATGATTTTCTCGTAACGTCGAGGCTCTGTAGAATCACCTTGCATTGCAATTACGGATGAGAGTATTTCGAGGCCATGCCTCTACTATTTGCACATCTAGAAATTGACATTTTACTGGTTTTTCTTTGCAAAATGTCTCACTGCTTCAGAACACATGGAGAGTATTTGTGAACAGCAATTTTCAAGCCGTGCCACAAAATTCTCTTTCTTTGCAGAAGCTTTTCTTCAGTTTGGCTTCTGAGCAGAAAATTAAGCCTCAGTTCCCTCCACAGGCTGAGGTCTGGATGTCTTTGACGGAAAAGCAGCTTCAAAGCATCATTGACTTTAACGATAGTTTTTTGAGCCATACTTAGCATTTTTCTTTATCCTAATAAGTTGATGTCAAATATAATCTCATCTGGCGACGGAGATTGTGAATATTGTTTTTACAGATTGTTTCACATTTTTGTCAAGCACTTGGTGACACACATTGGGATTCATGGTGGATTCAGTGATGAATTTCTCTGGCAAACATCTGTCGCCTGTTTGATTTCACATCCATGCACTTTCATAGCAACAGTCTTATTCAAATCCTGGTTGTTTTAGATTTTTTTTAAGACTTCTTTTGGCATCTTGCAGTCTGCTCTTGCCAATGAGCTTGTTTATATACGGTTTTGTTGGAGGTTGTACGCTTGTAAACTATTTTCCAGACAGCAGGATACCTGATTTCAAATTGCAAGACTCCTTATCAGAACTATAATCTGCTACTATCTTTCTTCTGAAACCTTCAGGCAGCTTTCTCAATCTCTCGCTTTTCAGCTGTCAGCATTTCACCAAACTAAATGTCTGAGCTTGTCTTAGGCAAACCTTCTTCTTTGAAATGCTGAGTAATAATATTCTAATCATGAGCGCCTGACGTGCTCTGCCTGCACCCAAAGGAAAATACAATTTTTGGAGTAAAGTGCAGTTTTAAAACAACTTTTTCCTCACATTTTAAAGTTTAAATGGACGAAAACTAACTTTAACGACCATTACTGTTGAAGTTACAATTGAATTCTATACGTTTTATGATGTTTTACATTCGTGACCTTCTGCTAACACCCATGTCATGACCTGTATGTATGGGTGGTGCCGGGTGTTAAACCTTCAGGTTGTGTTTCTCCTGTATCTCTTTAACCTGCACTGAGAAGCAGCACCTCCACTCTGTTTAGTGCATGAAACCAAACTTGATATCACACTCCAGACTGCATTTCACAGTCGCACGCGGGTTTAAAAACTTCCTGCACATTTAAGAGCTGCGGACATTGTAAAACGTATTAGGGGTTATAATCCTTTGAAAATACAACCACATTTGCTCAATGAACAAATGTGGTAAAAACCATGAAGAAAACTCTCTGACGATGGTGATGAACTCAAGCTTCACAGCCAATTATGTGGCCACTGGTCAAACACTTGTTTATATTGCCAACACTTTGCTCGACTTGTTACCCTCCCTCAATATTTCAGATGTTTGTGCCGCAGTCTCACAGCCTAGTGGTCGTCTAGTGGTTTTGCGGGGGGGAGGGGGAGTCTCCACCCCAAGTACAAAGTTGGCTAATTGTGCCCCCCCCCCCCCCCTCCCCTTCCACTACAGCCACAACATACACACCCATGTAGAGACACACAAGTACACACTGCAGTGTTCTGGGTTGTTCTGGAGCTCAGAGGGGAGGAGAGGAGGATTAATTCTAATTGCGATGTGTGGGAGCCAGCAGAGAGGCCCGGATTACTGAGGGCTTCTCCTTGATCCGCAGAGATGCTGATGGTAATGCTTCCTGCCCCTCCACTGCCAGCTGCCTGCACCGTACACGGATCGCACACATGCCACTCCCACGCAACCATGCAAGTGTTAAATTTCATGAAGGCAGAAACCCTTAAGTATAGGCTGTGTGTCCTGAGTCACTGGGGTTGGTGATTCACTTCTCCCGGTGCATCTTTAGCCTCTCTCTGGCCGTGTGTCAGGACTGTCTGCACCCCCAGTGACGCTTTGCTGCTCCAGAGGCTTTAACCTTTGAGACAAGGATAAAGCTTTCTCTGCACAGGCCGGACTCTTACTTGTATTGTGTGCCCAGTATCTCTGCACGCAGCCTTGAGGTGTCCTGTCATTGTGTTTCTCCAGCAAAGTAAAGGTCAGTTAGAGGTTTGCTGGCAGTCCTGCATGTGTCGTAAATACCGAGCTTTTTAAATGAGTTTGAGTTCGGCCCACATCCTCGCTCCTGCTGTGGTTGACCTTTTTGTTCTCCTTTCGTTTCTGCAATTTCCGTAAATTCAAAATTGAAGGATTTGAAAATGTAATTACATATTTAATCAAAAAGTTCATGTCAGTAGTTCAGTTAAAGAATTGAAACTTGGATATTAAATAGTTTCATTAAATACACTAACATAGCTAAAAGTGAATGAAAACTCGCAACTCTGTTTTTTGGAAAAAACAAGAATATAACATGATTAGAGAAATGAAATAAAGTTTGTTTGTTCTGTAATACTGTAAAGCGGACCTACTGAAAACTTTCTCCATGTACTGTACAGCATGTGCTCAGTACTTGGTTGTGGCTTGTTTTGCATGTATTGCTGAAATTTCTTGTCTGTGTTGTCGGGTCTGGTGTGGCTGTACTTCCTCTTGACAATGACCCGTAGATCCTTAATGTGGTTTAGGTTTGTTGGCCAACCAAGTGCAGAGATGGTGTTGTCATCAAAGCAGGCATTGGCACTTTAGGCTGTGTGCGGAGGCGCCCAGTCCTGCTGGAAATTAAAATCGGCATCACTACAAAGGATATGAGCAAAGTAGTGCTGAATGTGGACTTGATAAAACACAGTGGACCAACAACAGCAGATGATACGGTTCTTCAAATCTTCACTGACCGTGGAACAACTCTGGACCACTGAGCAACAGTCCAGTCCTTCTCGTCCTTAACCCAGCAAAGGTGTTTATGACGTTGTCATGATGCAAGGAATGTGACAATTATAGCCCATGTCCTGGATATGTCTGTGTGTTGGCTCTTGAAGTTGTGACTCTAGCCACAGTCTGGAATCTCCAGCAAGTTCTTGAATGTGTTTTGCTTCAAAATATTCTCAGTCTATAATCTATGTGCCTTTTATCCCACCCAACTCGTTCCTTCTACTTAACCTCCCATTAACATGCTTGGACAGGGCGCTAGGTGAACAGCCAATGTTTTTAACAAAAAAAAAAAAAAAACATTGGCTTTTATTGCTAAAAATAAAAAAAAATAACGGCAGTGTTTGTTTTTTTTGGCTTATTCTCCTTCAATAACTATTCACTGGAAAACTGTAATCAAAATTAGTAATCTAACCACAGTCTGCACCAACTTTTTTTTTTTTTTTAATCACACTTTTTTCTTCCGCTAAACTTTCCACACTCTGAACAGACAGCTTTTGTGTTTACCCCCTATGTGGGTGTCGGTGACAGCCTCGAAAAAGTTGAGTAACCAGTCTTCCCCATGATTGTGTGGGTTATAACATCACCATCGATGTAACATTTTTAAGTTAAAGAATACATTTTTTACTCATCATATATAATATTTTGATTTACACCAAGTAGGACTGAATAATCTACACATTACATGAGTTTTATTTAAATTAAGTTACTTAGATGCACATGTGAAACTCCTAAACCAATAATATTAAACTTCCACAGCTGCTTCCCTCATTCAGCGTGAAGCTCAGAGCTGGACAGTTTCTGCCCCGTCAGGCTTGCAAACCGTTTTAACAGCCATTGTATTCAAAGCCGCAGGCTGCCCTCCTTCCTTAACAAAATCATGTCAAAAAGCAATTAATATCTTAATACCTCCATCAGCTCCAACCACCAAGCCGCCAAAAGGCTGGACTCTTTGTTTTTTCCGTCCCGGTGTCGGCCGCCGAGCGGCTCTTGCCACGTTCGTGGTTTCCTTGGTTTCATCTCCCTTTGCCCCGGTGGTCAGCTGTGGTTTTCCGGGGGCACGGGGTAGGACATTGTGGGCGGAAAGGTCCTCCACCCCACCCAAGCATTAAGTACTACTCTTCAGGCCTAAGAGCTCCACTGGCCGCAGCCCTGGCCCCATCTGTGTTCAGCCAACGGATCAACTCTGGCTGAACACACTCATCCACTCTGCAGGATTTCCATCCATTAGAAATGCACGGGGATAACGTTGACACCTTTCATTGTTCCTGGAGATTTAAGCTCTGGGAAGCTTTTCTGAGCAGAACTGGATTACCCACTTTTTTATTTTGATAAACAGAACAGCTTTAGCTGTTTTCTTTTTTTAACTTGCATATCAAGACATGTCATAAAATGATTAATGATGCTGTCTCCTCTCTTCCTAAGCCGCTGGAATAAAGAAATGCTGACATTTGTATTTGTTTTCTCTTTGCACAGCTTAGCCTAGCTTAAGTTGCACAAGACACCAGGTAATATTAACCACACAAGCTCCTCTCCTATCATTAAATCCCTCTGAAGTGTTTTCATCATCTATCATCCGCACAATACCTGGTAGCAGTTTGAGGTGCTTCTTTTATAACTCTGTGCCTCTTCAAAGGGGAAGGAAAAGATGGGTTTTGAGGTCTGAGGCCTGCCTCTGCAATATTTGGTTTCTCTACATTTTCATTAATTTCTCTTGGCAGAGTCGACCAGCGACTGGTGGAAGGTCTTGGCAGAAAATACAATAAAAGCTCATGATTAAAGAGACTAAAGCTTGTACTGTATATAACTTGTGTCCATTAACCACCAAAAGAGGAAACAGAGCAAAAAAAAAAGGTTGTTTTTCTAATCTACAGTTGCCTAGACACTCAGTCTTTATTATAAATACACATGTCCCTTTCTGGGTTATGAATTTCTGTGATGCATGCACTATATGATCCACTCCTGCTCATGTACTCACACTTTAAACACACTGTCTGTCCGGTTCCAGCCGGCGGGCCCACACACCTTGGCCGGTCTGGGTGGTGGTGCCTTTGAGCATACTGTCGTGGTTTGGCTTCTCGCCCCCCTGCCTGGCTTGCCTTTTCTGGACAGTGTCAGCTTTTTCAAGACCACGCTATACAGCCTCCTTTTTTACCTTCAGCTATATAGCAGCTGTACAAACACATATACGTTAGAGCGGGCCTTTATTAATGACTTTATGTTGGAGCGTCTCTGATGTTGTAAGACATTGTAGCGGTCGTTGTAGTGGTGGTGGTCCTGAGCGTAGAAACGCTGACACGGGTGGACTCTTTAAGGGGTGGCGCGGAACCAGCTGGACTCGGCCGAATTTCAGGAAGTGGATTTTAAAGCATAAAAGTCGAATGCCCTGACGTGGATGATGTTAAGTGCCTGTGAAATATTATGTTACAAGTGATTTGGCGGCAGCGCGCACATTGTCTTTTTATAATGACAGGTTTCGTGATTGCCGGTTCTGGGAGCTCCATCTGCGTCAGGCAGCCGCGTTTTCCATAACTCTGATTTATTTTTGAAGCAGTGACAAACATTTGAGCAGCTTGATGGTTTCAGACAGAGGAAGGTCGTAGCAATCTGTCCTGCTTGAAGAACTCTGAGTGCGGCCCATTCTAGCAGAGATTGATTTACTATTTATCCCTCCGACAGCACAGATAGGGAAGAGTCATAATTCTGTGCACCAGGGAGATTAAATTCCTGTATCGCTGTCAGCTACATTAACTGACTTCCTGGATCTCAATTCAATTAGTGCAGCTGCATTCTCTAGCATTAATAAATCAATAGCGATGGCCTGCAGATAGGCAGGCTGCATACGGTATGTCAAAGACGCCTTACTGCACACATGCATGTGCACACATCATACACGTGTGTTACAGTTTGTCTCTGCACTGTTTAATAATGATTCCCAGCTCAGTCGTTATGTATCAAGCACCCAACAGACACCTGCTGCAGTGAAATTACCTCTGTAATTTTTCTTTTTTTTTTACTGACAGTGCACTATTGAACATTGTATCACAAACCTTAATGTCCTTTATTGATATTATAAGTGATAACACAAAGTAGTGGAAGGAATAGGATACATGGTTTATAAACTTTCCTTCAAATGCAAATCAGAAAAAGTGTTGCAGGGATTTTTATGTTTAAAATCGTCACATGAAGGCGACTCTGCAAACTGGTCTCAGTGCTCAGCAGCCTCTAATTGCTTTATATCAAGAATTGTCCTTTGACATCCTAATGAACTCTGAACAGATTCAATGTTTTTGCAGAACAAAAGCATCCCCATACTGCTACTGTGTTTCACAGAGGCGATTGCACATTCAGGGTGTTATTTTAGATGATCATTTTTAGATATCATACTCTCTCCATATAGTTTTTTTTTCTATAACTCTGTCCCTGATCCATCGGGTGTATTAATTCCTCTGCATTTGTCACATCACTAATATTTTCTATCAAACCTCTGAGGTATTCACAGAGAAATTAAATTACACAAGTGGACCCTATTTACTAGTTAGATTTTTTGATTGCACTGGATTTTAATTAGGATTTTAGGTTTTTATTAGTCTTTTTTTCTTTTTTTTAAATTGACCTGGAATGTTACCCATAATAATAATTTTAAAAAAACCCAGTGGATACGAATGCTTCTGGAAGGCACTATATTTATTACTACCACATTTTACATACTTTTATCTGTTGAGCAAATGAAAAGACAAAAGCTTTGTTGTTTTCCAGCACGTTGAAACCTTAAATGTTCGGAAACATCTGTGACAGCCTGCTGAGCGGCAGACGGAGGACAGACATGCTGTCAACCTTTGACACATTTACTGCATGAAGAAAAAATGTCACATTCTCCCTGACTCTGTTGTTGCTTTAAGTATTCATTTTTCAGTTATTAATTTTATTGGTTCAGACTTTGAAAGCATGCATTGTTTAACATGCTTAAACAATGAAACTTTTCAAACTACTTTTTCTCTCTCTCTCTCTGTTGCGCCACAATGTGACGTAAATGAAATCGAGGCATCTTTCATTAACTTTATGGTTTAAAAATATGACTTTATCATCATGTTCATCACTTTCTGAGGCTGGTCATGGTTAACTGTTCTTCACTGTTTTTCCAAAGGATGCCCTCATTTCGTGGCTGCTGATTTCTCCCTGATTACCCAAACTGTGCGTCACTCTGTGAAAGGCCAACGGCTAATTCGTCCAGTCGGCCTGATGAGACGGTTGATAAGGGACTTTGATTGGCTCTCCCTCTGAAGGAGGGAAGGATTTCATTGGGGCAAAGATACTGGGAAACACGGCGTTCATTTCAGCAATCAGCAAACCATCCTCCCTCTTTTTCCTCTTTTCTGCATTTGACCAAACTTATTCCAGGGTGCTTTCAATATGGATTACACAGCATGCCGCACGCAGCTGTAATTCAAGGTGAAATAAAACCCTTTTAATCCCATTGAATGTTGTATTTAGAGAAGACTTGACATGAAGTCTGAAGTGATTGGATGAATTTGGACTCTTCTTTGAGGCACACAACAGGACATTTACCCCTCATGGGGTTGATTTGGTAGTAACGGTCTAGTGAGCACATCCTTAGTCAAGTCCTTTCCTTTCTGGATGTGATCGTTCCTCAAAAAAAAAAAAAAAAAAAAAAAAAAATCATAGCCCTTCATTATCTTCAGTCAGGCAATTTTGGGAATGTAATACAGGCTGAGGATTGGAGCACTCACTCCCATCAGGACTGAGGCCTGATCAAACCACTCGCACGAGTAAGGGGAGTTAAAGAGAAGCATGCCCACTAGTCTGTTCATCTCCCATCAAAAGACATATGGTGCAAATTTCATCAAAAGTTTAAGGGGGAGGGTTTGAAGGGGCATGCGAGTCACTGATGTGAAAAATAAGGCCGGGTTGTAAAAAACCAAATCAAACCATGGTCGACTTTCTGGGAGCTATTAAAGCCAAAGAAGAACCAGCTGCTTCATCGTCGGTCGCATCTCAATCTCCTCTTCTCGCTCTTGGCTGCCTACTGGCAGGGCAAAAAGGTAGAAAACAAATTCTTATCTCTTCAAGTGCTTTAGCTGTTCCTTTGCTCTGAAGAACCCCTGCAAAAGAAAAGGCTAACTCAAGCCTCTCTCATTTAGCCATTTTACCTTTATTCATAAAGCTAGCTTTAATACAGGGACAGGTTTTGTCAATGTTACCGAATTAATAATTTCTAAATTAACCTATTTGTTTATTTCAACTTTGTTCATATGGGTTAGCCATGGCAAGAAAACAAGTATGACGCCAAGAGTATTGATTTGTCTATTAAATTGTCCCATTAAAAAAAGAAAATGCAAAGTCAGACTTATGGAAAACTGTCTGTGACATTTAGAAAACAACAAATGAGACCACAAACATGGACACATTATTTCAGACTGCAAGATAGTTTGGAAACCCACTAATCAGAAAATATGTATCTGAAAGTTATGTTCAGCAGTGTCAAGTATTTTGACAGATCTCAGAACAGTGTAGTGCAATAGTCTTTGGAGTCCAAGGCTTCTTCATCATTGCATCAAGCAGTACAAGTAGAAAATTGTGCTGCATCAAAATATACTAGTGCAAAACTGAGCTTGAGAACAATGAAGCCCTATTAACCAGTGAGCATGAAGTGCAATGGAGGGTAAAAGATTTACATCCTGTGAAGAGTCAGTGCTTCATGATGAACCAATTCAAACATTTGCCAAGAACATTAATATAAATAATGCTTGCAGTTAGGCAGCTGTTCCAGGTCATTTTCTCCTATAAATGAAGACATAAGTTATTTCTATAAAAGAAACATAACTGTCCTCTGACTCTTTTTTAAAAAAAGAATTGTTCAATATGGTAATTAAAAGCAACAAAATACCAACATGATTATAGAAAAAACTCAGATTATGTCCTTTCTTGGACATAAGAGTAAAAAAAGCAGGCATAGCTTGTTTAAAAATAACGTACCCTTAGATTTTTCAGCTTTTAGGATCATTTTGAGACTGAACAAATGTGACTACTAAACACTAGGACACTGTGTTTCCACAACAATAAAAACAATGTCGACAGTAAACTGGGTCATTAGAGATGCTCAGAGATGTTCAGATACAAGGTTTAAATTCTGACCAAAGTTATTAAAATAAATTGTGAAACATGCTGGTCCTAACACAAAGACTTGACTGATACTTTTCTGAAAACAACATAATAACTGAAAGAAAAACTGAATTGATTCTGATGTATATGACCCGAAACATGTTTCAAAAACTAGCCAAAGGCGCGTTTTAGGAGGGCTACTTATGAAACTTTCATGACCTACAGTGTCAAAAGCATTTTACACATCCAAAAAAGGGCAGGACAGTAGCCATTTGCATGCAAGGCTTATCAAGCCATAAAATAATTTAAAACTGGGAGCGGCACATACAGTGCTATGCTGTTTCCCAAAAGCAGCTTAATGGAGATGCGGAATACCACTGAAGGCGAAATATTTCTTTAATTGGTCATTTGCAAACACTTTATCTATAATGCTGTGTTTCGAAATGAGTGGATGGTTATTTGAATGGCATCATGAAGAAAATATGAAGGTCTAGTCATTTTGTATGCAATCCACTAGCAGAAGGGCTACTGGTTTTAGCTTAAAGAAATAAAATGTGTCAAGTGTTTCTCATTTGACATTTACATTTACGTCTGCAAACGAAAAGCACAACAGAAACCAGAGTGTTGAAAGGACAGAGCAATGAATGGATGGGAAAATGGGTGAGAGGAAGGGAAGTGCAAAAGAGCAACAGAGGTCAGGGTTAGGAGATGCAGGAGAAAAAAATATATATTGGCCTGCTTCATCCCCTTGGGATATCAAATGGAAGAGTCCCAGTATGTCCTTAAATATTGATGTGTAGTGTGAGTTGCATGCCTCTCTAATGTTCACTAGTTGGCCCTATGAGACTGGGCCCTCCACAGATACCCTTCATTTCAAATTACAGCTCGCCATTCAGACGAATGCTCAAACATTGTTGCTTCCTCGTTACACCATTATGTGCTGATGAAATGTGAAACATGAACCAATCATGTCAATAAGTTGTTGATGATCTGGGATTCATTTGAGTTATTTCTGGCGTTTTGGCAACAATGACTGAAAATCCTCACCCCAAGACTCCAAACCTCTTCAGGGCCCTAAAAGCCCCGTTTGTCCTCCACAAGGGAGAGGTGTGAGATGGAGGTGAGAGGGTGGAGCTACCAGAGGGACTGTATATGATGTACTTCATGCAAGCGTTTCTTGTCACCATGAATCATTCAGACTACTCAAAAGAGCCATACCACATCCCTCCTGTCCCCATAATTCAAAGCAGGCAGTCGCGATGCTTTCGCACACCCCCGATATGCGAACACTCCACTTCAGAAGCAGCAATCAATGCCATTACTGATACAGTCGCAGAAGTCAGAGGAGGGCACAGACCCCTGGTCTCCATCTAAACCCACAGTCAGGGTCAAAGGTGAAGGTCAAGTTGTTGGAGACTCTTCCAGCTGTAGCCAAACCACAGAGAGGAGGTTCGACCTGCTTTCTGTCCTGACCTGGGCTTTTTCTTCACTGTGGAGCTCAGATTGGTGACCCCTCTTAGAGGCTCTTATTCTTCGCATAAGCTGTGATGTTGGAGACAGAGGATAGTCAACACCACAAAGAGATTTTCTGTTATGTTTAGGGAATAGGTTGAATGAATGATATTGATTACTTTTCTTGTAGTCTGAAACTAATGCAACACTTAGATTCTGTAATGAAGCCTTTAGCCTTACTGGATCTCAATAATTTCACATATTCTTTCAAATATAGATTTATCTACCTCTTTATTTTGTAGCTGTAACATGATTAGGTGATGTAAACTGTATTAGTTGAGTAACATACCACAGTGGTTAAAGAGGGGAAAGGAATACAGGAAGGAGAAATAAAGCCTTGGTCTCACTTTTGATTCATCAGCTTCCGGTTCCCTCCACAAAGCTCTGGTCGTAGTCGAGAAGAAAATTTGAGGAGAGAGCTGAAGAAATGTGCAAAGCTGCCTTCAAACCTGATTTGTTTACACCAGTTCTATCAGGAGGAATGGGACAAAGTTCTAGTAAAATATTGTGGGAAGATTTCATGCAAGCCCTACAGTTTGAAAGGTGGGTCTCAATATGGACAGAAACTTTCTAAACTATTCTCTCAATCTAAATCTAGCTGACCTAAGATAGGAAAATGCTTAATGTAATTCATGTTCTCATTCTGGACTTTCTGGGATCCCATCTGCATGTTATGAGAGTTTATTTTGGCTGGACCTGAAGGTTCACCCCGGGATATTGTGAAGTAATCTGGAGAAAAGCAGTTAAAATAGCAGGAATGACAAATTAGGGTGTTAACTGCTCAAAAAAAAAACTTTTATTTCCAAACGGCAGTAAAAAGGGATGAAAGCATTACCTAGTCTGATCCCAGTTTTTTTTAGTCTCTGCACTGATATGCATGTTTTATCTATTGTTGTTGTGTCACCATGGTGGTGTCTGTGTTTGTTTCTCCCTGCTCATAGACACATTTCTACAAACACGGGATTGATGACTCATACAGTAGACTCCAAACTTGCACCACTTGATTCCTGTGAACACACGTACAATAAGCAAACACTGTTGCAGAACGGCCGTGCCAATGTTTAAGCCTTCATTTCCCTACGTTCGTAACGCCAGTTCAGTAGATTCAAACCAGACTGAGTTTTGAGGTCTCATCAAACCTGATGAGTGTTTTTGGGGGCATTTTAAAAAACTTATTTTCGTGAAATCCTGCTTCATTACTCAGGTTTCAGCTATTAAGCCGGGTTTAAGGAGGGTTAGGTTAAGAAACAATATCCAAAGCTTTGAAGATCAAACAGAGCACTGCTGCTCAACCCATCAACCAAAAATAAAAGCAGCATGGCACAACTAGAAACCAGTGAAGGTATTTTCATACACCCAAACTGGTAGGTGAAGAAAGGGGAACATTAATCAGAGAACCAGCGAAGAGGCCTGCAGAAGGTCCCAGCTCAAGTAAAATAATTTGTTGACAACACAACTTTTAGTTTTTTGTTGTTGTTTTTGAAGGAAAGTTATATGAAAATGTCTTTAAAGTTTGCCAAAAAGCCATTTAGGAGATACAGCAAAACGACTGATCAGATGAGGCCAAAATGGGATTATCTGGCCGATAAGGAACTAGATATTAGTGGTGCTTAATCAACACTGAAAGTAATCCTAAACCTTTATAAAACATGGTGGTGGAAACATCATGCTGTGGGGATTCCCTCTATAAGGTCCATTTATAGAGGCATTCTTGATAAAAGCTGCAAGAGGAAAAAACCTCAAGATTGTGGAGGAGATTCATATTCCACACTAAACATAAAAGTAAACCTGCAATGTAACAAAGTATAAGGAATGTTATTAATGTGTTGAAATGACCCGGTTCAAGTTCAGCCCAAAATTCGATCAAAAACAATTGAAAATTGCTGCTTGTGCATGCTCTCTCTTCAACATAGCTGGAGTGGAGCTATTTTGAAAAGAAATGTCAACAATTTTAGTTTCTAAATATACTGGTAGAAAAAGTCTCCATTAAAATCTTAATTATAATCAAAGGTGTGTTTGAAAACCACACAGCCTTCTCCTTTGTTCTGCTTTACTGCATGGCCCATCACAAACTGTAAAGTCCTGACAAAATATATTACAGTTTTCTCTTAATGAGTCAAAATGTGAAAAGTATGAAAAACCTTTTCAGGGCTCCGCATGTCAGTCGCACACCAGGTAAAATAGTGACATTTTTTGCAACACTTTCTCCGAGATAAAGGAATCAGCGGTTAAGCCTCAGAGTTTTCTGACATATGAAGAAGTGAGAAAAGTTTGACAATCCCCCCCCCCACCCTTGCTGTGAGTTTTAGTAATTTTTCTTCCCTTGTGTTTCTTAGTATGGATGTATTCAATCAGAAGCCTTTCCCACTGAAACATGCTCTTACACAGCGAGTGAGTAAACCTTTATGTAACCGCCAGTCGAGTGGGGAGTTCATTTGATGGAGAGCCCTGCTTGATTTGTTTGTGGCTCCAAAGAGGCTTACGACACGCAAGCTGCCCCTGTTCTGCTCTGATAAATGGTTCTGGTGAGAGGAAGGAAGAAGAAAAAGTGTGTGTGAGCCCTCGCCAAAGACTTTGGGGTTTTTCACAGCTTAACTATATTAAGAGACAATCCCCTACAGACACGCACACACACACACACACACACACACACATGCTGATATTTAAAAACGAACACACACAAATACAGAATGTTGAGTCATTCGTGATTAATCTCTTTTTCACGCAAATGCAGGAATCGGGGCTTCTTATTGAAGTGAAGGGGTAATGACGAGGTAGGACGCTTTTCAGTTTCCATCCTGCCGCGGAGTCCATGTGTTTCCTCTAGTGTCTTTTTCAAGTCAGCCCTGGCCGAGCTGTAATGCGGCGTTACCTGTCCCACCCGGTCAGTCCCAAGCAAAATGCTGCCACAGCCGATTACAGCACACAGCAGCTATGCTAATGGTCCGTGAACACCAAGGGGCCCATGTGGATTCATGACAGTGCGTGTGGCTTGCCGCTTTGTCTCTATGACTATTATGTGTAATGAGTATTACTACAGTGACCCACTGTTGACAGGCCACACAAAAAAGAGCGCAGTGGCCGTGCATTTGTCCCCCACCCCCTCACCACCACCCCACTCTAGGCAGCCCCCCTGTCAAAACTGGGCAGAGAATGTGCCACTGGAACACACAGATTTGCTCCGGCTGATGGCAAACCGCAGCAGTGGAGCCTGTGGCGGCCTGCATTTCCTTTAATATCCTGGCTAATGTACAGAGAGAAGCCAGGGCCTCTAGAAAGCCACTGGATTCCAGCCAGGCAACCCAACCTACCACCACAGCAGTCTTATGTAATGTTTTGATCACTGCAGTAGGCAGTGTTTAGTGTGGGAGATGTAAATAGGACTTATATGTGGACATGGCAGCAGCTCCAAATGCTGGCAGACTTTCCTCCCTAATAGCTTATGCATGGTCTTCTGGCATTGTAGTAAAATTTTACTATTTTGCTGAGCACAAAAGTAACTTTGGTTAGGTTTATAAAATTGAAAAAAATATTTTTAGGATAAAGAGAAATCACATGACTTTGCACCTGGAAAGTAGCATCCAGTCTGAAAAACTTGTCAATTACTCGTGTGCATGTTGTAGAAACAATGCTAAGCAAGAATGACATTTCTGCTTTAACATGACTAATCTTTTCTTCCAATGAGTCAGAATGTTTTTGTTTTTAATTAGGATTTCTGAAGGTTATTCAACAAAATGTACTTAAATAATAAGGCAGCTGGACAAGTGGAAGATAGAAAAAGAGCTCCTTAAAAAAAATAACAAATATTATCATAAAATCAATATTAACTTTGTGAAGTTGAGGAAATGGGGAGAAAATCTGTCAAATATGTCATTCAGTGAACAGGATACAGACTCCTCTAGCAAATAAATAAAGGCTTGAAAATATCAATTGTTGTGTTTTTAAATCTGTTTAAAATGACTGATTTAGTGAGTTGAGTGAAATTAATAAATTAACTGTTCAATAAACATCCAACTTATTGAATCTTACATTGTAGTAATAACAGGTGTGGCAATGGAAGCAAAACAAATGTTCAATCTGGGGAAGTCCTCATAATCTGAGATTCTGGGATGGTAGGAAACTTGTCCAGCACACAATGAACAGATCCACTATACACTATTGGTGCATCCCATTGTCAATGCTGCCCTGAGCAACTCCCTGAATCGCCCGTATCAAGAAACACTACTGCTTTAGCTACTGTTTGAACACTATAAAAGAAAGTTCTAAAGATAAACAGGAGGTTGAGATCTCAAAGAAAAATAAAATAAAAGTAAAAATACTTGGAGTTGGTGGGGGGTGTATCATAACTTCCAACCCCAAATTAAGCATGCTTCATGAGCAAACCTTTATTGCAGGATTCACAGCAGCTGGAGAAACCACATCTCCTCCCCTGGATGGAAGCCAATGCCACAAAAGAAAAAGAAGGGGGAAAAAATATATTGAAAGACAGAGATGGGGGAGAGGACGGTTTAGCAGGCAGCAGTAGTGTAGGGGTGTGGGGCTGTCAAGCTGAGGAAGGAAACCGCAGCAGGATTACAAGCGAGGGGCTCTGTGTTTCAGTTAAACCTTTCTCTCTCTCTCAGAAACCGTTAAATAGACTTGCTGACCTTCTCGAGCCCAGTGAGCGCTTCCTTCCTCTGTCTGCCGTGCAGAACCTCCTCTGCCGCCAGGGGCCAGGGACCGTGACAGTTCATGGATTAACCCACAGAGAGTGAATTCTCTTGCCTAGACTGACTTCCTCGCTTTCCAAACACATTTGCAAGGCCACAATTGTGTTCACTCGGAGCTTAAAACTGGAAGCTTCATCACTTTGCTGAGCAGGCACACCAGAGGTTTGCCTGCCTGGAAGGCTGATGCTTCTGGTAATGTGATGAAAGGCAAGCAAAACATTTCTAAACAAATAAAAGGAAGGCTCACTCATTGCTGACCCACAGCTTTGTCCCTTCTGAAACCATCTATTGTCCGGGGTGATGTGACAGATGCGCTCATTGGTTGATTTGACCTCAACTGCGAACTCTAGTCAGCTCACAAAAGAAACTTGCCTACCCACGGGGGGGGGGGCGTTAATGATCGAAAGTTATCATCAGTGTGCTTCTGTGTCGATGTAAACTAATAATCTGCCCATCGGTTGTCCATGGCTCAAACATGAACAAAAGATTTAAAGCGTTCTTAATTTTTATCGTGTTGAATAATTGTATTTCTGATTAATTTAATCACTGATATCCAACGCGCTCCAGTTGATATCAATAGAAATCATCCCATTTCAATTCAGTCTTATAGTTGGATTCATATCAAAGTTCATGCAGATTGCTATAAAAACATAAAGAGATTCAGTTGACTATATTGCTAGCTGGTAAAAAAGTAATCTACAAAATCCAGATGAGTCATTGGCTTTGCAGCAATTTACTCATCCTAATCAGGCATGTGGTGAAGGTGGAGATGAACAACACCTATTTAACAGGAAGCAGCGTAAGCCACCATCTGCCCCAACAGTCTGGGGGATTTAGAGGACAGGAAGGAGACATGGCAATGAGCAAGGAGTACTCAAAAAAACGTAATGTCAGCAAATGCTCTTTTCATATGTACATTTTCCTTAAGAAAGAGCAAACTTCCTAGATGTCTTTTAAACATATATTTGTCTTAATTGAGTTCTACATGTTTTCTAAAGGCCTTTCCAAGTCTTTGATTCAGACATTTCAATTACTGTCTGCCCTTGTATGCGGCCATAACTTGGAGTTCAGTGTACCTAAAGAAAAGGGAACATGTAGGGAAAAATATGAGCATTGGGGCTCAAAATATTATACACAGCCGATATCAAAAAGTGAAGAAAGTAATGGCTTTGAGACATTTGAGAGTACTATTTCCTTTCTTCAAAATGTCTTATATGTCGTAATTTGCAGAGATTTAGAGAAGGGAGGAGGAACACATTTTAGTACCTGCTGGTAACAAAGTATCTAGATATCCACTCTAAAAACAACAAAATATGATCAACTGTATCATTGAGGTTGAGACGTTTCAATCATGTGTGGAGGAAACAAAAATATTCCTCTTAGAATGGTCTGAAACGGAGTGAAAAATAGCCAAAGTCCAAAGACAAAGCTTTTTTTTTTTTTTTTTTTTTTCTTAGAAAGACTAAGAAGATTTAAACCAAAATGTCTTTAAACAGAAAAAAGTCTGGAGTTTTACAGGCACAATATTACAAAACAGTAATGACTCCAAAGATTTTCAGCATAAGTATCCATCCGTAGAGTTTGCTGAAGTGATTTTCTCATCTTTTTTTTCCAAAGCATTCTTTCATGTCATTATTCTTAATCTACGCCTTTCTAACATTCATTAATGAGTGATGATTAATAACTGTCTCTTTGCTGTGATTCATGTCTTCTTGTACAGTTTACAGTGGGTTCCTGACCACCTAGATTGTTCAACGGAAACCACTCCAGCTGCTCCGTTTCCTCTGCCGTCTTTGTAATGGAAGATAATTAAAATGGGCAATATGGCGCCGCTTATTTCACTTTTAGATTTCATATTTTTAGCTCCTTTCCAGAAAAGGACTTTTCAGCTGAGAGAAGTGACAGTAAATTAGATTGAGGAATTGCTTCCCTCCGCAATTCTGTTTGCTGGGAAGAAGAGAGGCAACATCTGCAAAGAGCATTCATAATTATATGTGAAGATGTGTAGAAAGAGAAGGGGGGCTATGAAGGAGCAAAATGAAGGGAGGGAGTAAGCAGACGAAAAAAAAAATTGTCTTAACTGTGAAATGACTGCCAGATTCCTATTTGTGCGTCTTGAAAGGCCCGTGTCTCTGCCGCTGCATATGGGATGTGGGATGAGAGAGCTCTGGTAAATCAAAGGCGCCCTCGATAAAGATCTCTGGAAGCCAATTCTAGTAAACAGCCCCATAAAAGCGGCTTGAGGGGTGGAGCATCCAAAGAGAAAAAAAAAAACAAAAAGAAAAACTTGAACATCTGCCCACCTCCAATAAAGCCTGAGCTTCTGCAGTGCTGCGCACGGCCGGGCACGCTGAGCTGACAGTGGTTTGGATCTTCATCACTGTATCATATCCTCTGATTAAGGGCCATCAGTCATGCAGAGCATTGCTGCGCCTCACATGGATTTTCCAACGTTTCTGCAAACTTTTTCATCATTCTGTCCCCCAACTGCGAAAGCCAGCCCTCTCTATTTGTACTATTTTCATGTCAGACATTTAGTTTTTACATATATCCCATCATTTCCTGGTATTATTAACTGACAGCTCTTCAAAATCTAATCCACAAAGCAGTGACTTTCAGTAATTGTAGCAGTAATACTCGCTATGCAAACCCACTGAATCAGCAGATCTGCTCTGGTTTTGAATGTAATCCTTTTCTTGCACCTTAAGGCTGCCAACAGCCTACCTCTATCAAGTATGAAAGTGTTTGTGATACTGTGGCCAGAGAGGCAGGGGGGGGAGGGGGAGGCAGACGTGTTGATGTGAAAATATGTCATTTAAAATAACTCAAACCTGGGAACATTCCAGAGCAGCCAACCCTGCTTCAGTTTGCAGACCGAAATTTTAAAAAAGGACATAATGAAATAGAAAACCAAGGCTGAGAGGTTTGTGGTGAAGAGGCTTTCAAATTGTGTGGCATTTGCATTTAACCCCTTTTTACTTTCGGGGTTATAACTGCATTATTGTTGTTACTTTTTTAAAACCTACTTATTTAAAATTGAATAATCTACTAAAACACCTCTGTTAAAAATAAAAAAAACAACAAAACACCTGTAATTATTTTTATTCTATCACTCATCAAATCTTATACATTGGGCTTTTCTGGTCAATTTAATTGTAAAACAAAGACTCCAATAGGTCAAATTTAGCCTCAATCGATTCCCACCTATGCTTGGTAGCAGAAGCCTCTTCCAACAAAGAGTACAGTGTGTGAATGCAGACGGAGCAGTGCCCTCCAGTGGTGCAGCAGCTAAAAAAAAAAACGTCCTTCACAGCAGCTGTCCACGCATTCCTCCTCAGTCCTGGCTGACAAAGACGCACACAGCAGCTACACACAAAAAAAAATAATAAAACAGTTTCCACCACAGTTTGAGGAATGTTTATCAGTGGTAAGCACGCTGCCCTGGAAGCATATGCTGTGGTTTCTCTGCTTGGGGTGCACGAGAGGTGAACTTCAGGAAAAGTCGTATGATCATAGGAGACCTACCAGATGGTTGAACATGTGAGTCTCTACCAGTAAGTCTTCACTCAATATTGGCCTGTTTAGCAAATAAAATTGTATAAAAATTACTTGTTTCGTTATTTTTTATTTTCTATTTTGCTTTATTTTCAAAACTTTTAGCTTGAAATCAGCTAAACAGAAGGGGAAAAAAAAAAAAAAAACTTGGTTTGGCCCGCAAGTAAATTACTCCTGGTATATGGCACAGCATCTAGCAAGAAGCATTTCAGACCACTTGAGTAATTTCACACTTTGTCTTATTACAACCACTAATTTCAATGTATTGTATTTTGATTTTGTGTAATAGATCAACACAAAGGAGTGGATTATCTCAAGTGTAAAGAAAAACAGCGCCAGGGAAAACGCCTTTTGCCAAACTGCAAACTGAACTTCTTACTGTATGTCTGTCTTTCAACAATAAAATCCTATGATTACCCAAATGTTGTCGAATCTGCACAGCACAGACAGGCTGTAGTGTTTGATCAAATTTGTATTATTTGCACTAAACTTTCCCAGCGTCATTAGCCCTTATTTAAAAATCTATAAATCACACATACAGTAAATGTCCCCTGTAAACTCATCATGTATGCACCAAAACTCTCAGCCTCTGTCAACAAGACCCCCAGCACTCTTCGTTTTTACGAGCCCCCTACCCAGTAGGCCTCGTTAAGTTCTCCTCTGAACAAATTAGAAGGTGTTCCACATGTCAGAGGTCACTCCTCTTCTCTGAAGGCAGAGAGATTCACAACACATGTTCACATAGTTTGTAATCCCCAAAAGGTGTTAACTTGAAGTTCAGTGGCTCGTTGAAAACCCGCGGCCGCAGCCCATTTTGAGGCGCAAACTTACAGGGCGGTTCCACGGTTTAATCAAAAAAATGTTCTGAAGCACATCGCCGTTTTTACTGGATATAGATTAAAGAGTGTTTGGTTTTCTGGAGGCATGCAACAGAGGGATGGTTGGGAATACAATGCTTGGACAAGAAGATGAAACCATTCTCTCAGTGTGGTGTACCGCCACATGCTACTGGCTGATATTTTATACAATATTTTCAGATCAGAGGCAGGACACATGTTGCTTTGAGCTACGCGGTATTAAAATCCCTGCCTGTACATGAGAGTTTCATCAGACGCAGTCTTGTAGAAAAAGATTAATACCCCACAGATTCGACAGTAGAACGGCCAGCTGATATGTCGTGATTTAAAATCTGCTGCTTCCAAGCTTTTCCAGTATGAATCAAATCAAAGCTCAAACATCTGCAGCCTCACAGAGGAGCTTATTAGTGAAATAAGATCAGAGAGCCCATCTGACAGGATTCATATAACACCTCCTGGAACAAATACACTTGTTTATTTTGGTCCTTGCCCCGTGATTTCTCGAGTTTAAGTGTAAATTACATGTCGCCGCCATTAAATATTAAACCCAGTGGAGCGTTAATATTTAATGGCTTCGCTTCTTATGCAACGCAGGCCGGAGGAGCTGGTCCGAAGAGGCCCTCCTTTGCATTAGGCTCGTCTTGAGGTTAGAGACTGCGGCCACCGTGCCCACCCACTTCTTTTCAGCTGGCTGATAGATGATTGCAGGAAGTTCGTAAAAGAAGATCCCAGCCCCTCGCCAGAATAGCTTGGGGAGGGAAAAGGGGGCTGCCTACTGAGTGGGTGTAAGTGCTTCTGCAACCACAGCTAAGTGTGTTCTGTGGAGATGAGGAGCTGTGGGCACGGTTGGTATAATGATTGGTGCACAGAATGGTGTGGGTGTGTGTGTGTGTGTGTGTAGATAAACTCGTAGAGAGAGGAGGTAACCCACATGGCCTCCAAAAGCCTGTTAGCTGCTCCCTCTGCCTCCAAAGTGGTGTGTTTGGGGTGGCTATGGCATCTGAACAAGATACCGCTTCAAAGGTTTATTCAACAAATAGACAGCCATAATTACTGTGATGATAAAAGCTAAAAACCACTGATAGCATTTATTAGTGAACTTCTTTGACACAGCTACAGAGACTGTAAGGTCAATGAAACTGTGGAATTGCGCAGCTAAAGAAAGTATATCTGAGTTGCTTTTTCAAAGAATAACCTTACTTAAGTTTCTCTTTACTACAGAACGCTGTATTTTAGTGCAGGGAGCAATAAAAGTACAGTTCAACAGTCTCTTTCCTGTTCTCTTAGCCACTCCTGGCAGTAATCAATACAGCTTAATAATGACCTATAATCAGTCTCGTCAATTTGAGAGTGATGGTGACTGATAGACCGTTGCTGTGCGTCTCCTGCTGACACTAATGCACCGACTGTCTGTGAACAACTGTTTATTACTCAGTAAGGACACTTGGAGATAGCCTGATCAATAATAAATGGGGCTTTCTTAACTCCTGAATGCATGAAGGCGGCAGCAAAATTACATGTAAACTGCCGTGTGTAGACCTTCACAACACAACTCCTGCTTCCATCTGGTGTTTCATTTGCGTTTTCATTGTGGTCCTTACAGTTAGGATTTTACCAAATAGAGGAGAAATGATTAATAAACAAAGGGATCATGGATGTGTAGGAATCTAAGGAAGAATGAAAGAAAAAGAGAAAGGAAAAATACATTAACATCTAAACACGTAAATATTAGAACACAAGCAAATTCAAGACTACAACTAAGAACAAATGAATACTTTGAAAACAGATGACAGAACACATATGAAAAAAAAGTCTTACGATGATGACCCTAAATGCACACAGAGTTAGAGGAAATGGTTTAGATCAAGGCAAGATGCTGTACCTGGGATGATGAGTTAAAAGAGCATTGAGGGAAGCAGACATTAGATGCTGTAGAGCTGAAGTTTTGCTGTGTGAGCTGAGGTGCCCCCCCCCCCAACTCCCTCCATAGGGAGAGAGGACCATTTTACATGGTCAGAGGACTTTGATTCTGGTTGCTGAATGGTCCTTTTCAGCTGACATTCTCGCTTTCAAGCAGCAACAGCGACAGATATATAAAAGCAGCTCTTCAGGCCTCAGAAAATATTTTGGGAAACCAAAATAGCCTGGCACTTATGAGAGAAGGAGAAGGACACTCCCCCCCCCCCCTCAATGTAACTGGAATGGCGACAGGCTGTATATCTGCCTGTTGAAATCTCATTGGAAGAAGAAAATGTTTATTTTTTTTCTTCTTGGCCACAACTTAGAAACCCAAGGAATCTGCTGTCCTCCTCTCCCCACACTCTGATGGCTCAGTGTTGGTGTTTCAGTCGTTGGGGGGGGATTTTGGAGGGGGGGGTTAGAGAGGGGGCTGACTGACTCTAAAAGTGGCTGAGGTTTTCCTATGGTCCTGTTTGAACACAGCAAGACCATCCTGTGCAGAGCCCAGCCCAACACCAAGCGAATCCCGCTCAGAGAGAGAGGAGACGCCCTATAGTCTGACCGTCTCTGTCAAAATATTTGTTCCACATACATGGTCACTGTGCGTGCCTGCGCGTGTGTGTGTGTCTGTCTGTGTGTGTGTGTTGAATAGGACGATCAGTGGTGCTCCATGTGTGGGCACAGCTCTGGCAGTCTTTGCCACACACACACATTCACTCCTCTCACCTTCGCAGGACGAGAGCACGTCCGTCCCTGTCCGCACACACATTAGCGCCCTGGTCAGACCACCCAGGCATGAGGAGAACCATGAGAAGGCCACTTTATGCTCCCAGACAGCCCAGTACAACCACAGTGGCGCCCCTCTAACACCCATCCCGCCACCATTACCCACAAAGCTTGGTGTGTCTGCCAGCGCACGGGCGCGTGCTTCATCCCTCCACGTTGACAAATGTGTGTGGATGGATTAGTGACTCTTCTCTTTATATTCTGCTAACCACAGGCTCCAACACATTTAACTTGCCTAATTTAGTCAAATGACTCCAGTTCCGCATCAGACGGTTCACATTTGCTGCTTCCTTCAAGTTAGCTTCGCGTCCGGCCTCGGCCAGTGCTCCACGGCTTCCACGGTGTGTTGACAGAAGCAGAATAGCAGGCGATTGGCGAGAGAGCTAACATTTATATACGGTGTTTGCGGCTACCTTGGTTTGGTTGGAAATCATAATGCAACCACGTCTACTTTGTTCTATCTCTCCTGCAGTCCATCAGCCAACCAAGATGGAAATTGCCAGGGACAAATTAGCCTCATGTGTTGAATAATGGTTAGACATTTGACTGAGCGCAGCTTGGCTTGTTTTCTATCAGCCTTAGAGTTTAATTGAGCTTGTGTTCCTGCCTATCGTGCCATAAAGCTGCAGTGTCATCGTCCCTGTGCGTGCAGTGCCAGCACATTTGCCATTTGTTTGTGTTCAGTTTCAATTCTTCGTCTACGATTGAGGGAAAAAAAAAAAAAAAAAAACGCCCCCGACGTCTTCTTTGATTGCAGTGACATTCCTGGTGCCGGGGGGAGGAGACAGGAGGGAAGTGCACCAACAAATCTGGAGAAGCATGAGTCACTTTCTGTGATGCTCTTCCAACCAAACCTCCCACTGCGTCACGCACACCATGGCAGTCTTTGATTGATGACTGCTGCTATTGTCGGACCACCTTCCTATGATCTTTTAATAAAGTTTGTTTTTAAACCAAGAGAGCTGGTTAGACTTGTTGCGTTGAGGGAATTACAAGCACCACATACTAATAAGCTGAATGTGTAAAAGGCTCGTAGCCTTTTAAAACGTTGAGCGAAACATTTTGATCATCTGTCTTCTTTCCCACTTTAGAGCTTATGTAATCTTTGAAAGAGCACTTTGTAAAAAAAATGCCTTTTCAAAAGTACTCCAGACTTTGTCTAATGACTTTGGCAGTTTAGTAAATTTTTTTTGTTCTGCTTTTAAACCATCTAATGAAGAAAATACAAATGCAGCAAATATAAATTGAAAGCTGCCATATAGTTTTTTGACTGCAAGCAAAGTTTTTAACTAACAGATCTTAAAGAATGACTTCACTGCTGATAAAATACAATTTCATGTTTATCAAACAATGCTATTTTTAATATTTCCCTTTGTTTCCTGAGGAAAAAATGGTCAAATCAAAGTTTATAACTTAAGTTTAAAGGATTTTATCTACCACCAAATCGATTAATAGCTAAAACATAAGTGTCTTCGCATAGAAACAAACATGTTAAGGAGATGTAAATATCTCCTAAATATAAAAAAGACAACCAGGCTTCTTTTTTTCTTTCTTTTTTTTATATTGCAACTGGTTCAGTCAAAATCCAGAGCCAAATCCAATTGGAAATCTGCTGCCAGACTTAAAATACTTTAAATGTTCACTGGCACTTGCTGCTTACTCTGACAGTTTGGGCTGCTTTTTTAAAAACCTGCAGAGCATTTGGCTTTGATGTTGCATTTAAGAAATGCACCAAGATACTAAAACTGTATTTAAAAACATGGGAGAATAATCCTTCTTCCTTTCATTTACAGACATCTTTTAGACGTGTCTTTACTGTGCTATTACCAACTGATTTTTGGTTCAAAGTCTCTTTTACCAAGAAGGTTTCATATGCTGTGTTTAAAAGTGGTCAGCAGTGGGGAAATAGGAAATATAAACTGTTGCCACGACTCACCATTAGGATGATGAAACCACCAGTGTGCGCCGCCCATTAAGGGACAGAGCCCTCTATTTATTTTCCCTTCCTGCCCTCCGATTGGCGGGCCGAGGTGTTGCGGCCAGCGAGCGGAGAGCTTCCCCTCCAGAGCCCGATGACAGATCTAAAGGATAGCTCGCTATCCCCCTTGTTACGAATAACTTCCTTTGACATGCTTGGGCACGCTGACAATGTTTTGAGTGAAAACAGCTTTCAGGGTTGGATGGGATACAAGCTTTCAACCCCTGGGGTGGGCTACCTCTTCAACTGCTGCTTTTATTCCTATAAAGAAAGAGAACAAGAGGGACCAGAATGAGACAGGCAGACCCCCATATAAGACTGGGATTACGGATTGACAGAGAAGAATCATGAACAAAAGCAGTCTGAAGTGGCTTTTCACTGTGACGCAGGCCTGTGTGTTTTGAAAGACATCCAGCAGAAGGGAGGAGACCAGCTGGAGAGCAGAGGTGTGTCATTGTTGACACAGACGAAGAAGAATGCCTGGACAGTCTCCCTCTGTTTCTGTGACTGGATCCACGCTCTGTGGTCTGGACTGTGTGTTTGGAGGCCGCTTCAGCTCCTTGCATGCGATCCGTGTCACAGGCTCAGACAAGCTTTGTGTCTGCTCTCTGTTGTCCAGGTCTGAAATCATTAAGCAGAACATGTCATGTTGCTTTGCTCGAGTCACAAATCTCACTGTTGGCATGGAAGCTTTGCTGCTGTTTGCTCATTTTTAACTTTTCCCTGAATCACTTTTTAGAGCTGCTGTCCAGACAGAGCTTTGCAGCTCTTATTGTTTCTGCCAAGCCCATCTGACTTTCATTTTCTTCCAAATAATAGAAATGCAGAATGCATAATTATTACTTTCGTACTATATTTCATCCCCTTTTTACAGCTTGTTTTTGCTTCAAAAAGTTAGAGTTCACTGGCTTTAAAGAAACTAAAAAGTAACTGAGAGAACTGTGTGTGGGGCTGAGGGTGACTTCAGCTGTTAACCACTCATAAAAGAAAATTAAATAAAAAAAAAAACGCCTTTGCATCCTGTAAAACATTGCAAAGTAAAACTGGTATTAAGCCTAAGCAATAAATAAGGCTGAACAATGCTTGCCTTTTGGCACAGTAAGTCAAGCCAATAAATGATTAAGAACATTTCACTAAGTCTTTAAATAAGTATGACATCAGTTACTTGTTGCTTAGTCTGCAACACTGACCCGTCATAATCCCTAGGCCAAGCTACCTTTCACATTGAATATTTTTTCCTGCTTCAGTACATCTGCTTTAAACTGGTTTCAGCAGGACATGGTGACATTTGTATAAGCTCAGCTGGAGCAGGAACATATGTAAAGCAAATAGGATAACGGTTTCCGGTCCCCTGGATTGACAACGACTTTATTAACACTTGCATTGAGAACACAAATAATTCACACAGTCTGATATGAGATCTTTATATTGGTTCTGAGATTTCAGCTACAGCTACGAAGGTGCATCCCTGCAAATAAGAGGGTTGTACATGTTTTATGCATCATCTGTAGACTTTGGGGTGTACTTACTAGCCTGTAGAACCACCTATAAAAACAGCAAACCTTTCTAGCCGTTTTCTTTACAACTTTATCAGTTTCCTACATGGTTGTGTTCACGGTATAGTTTTAGTTACTTGAGATTTGTCAACATCTGAATGGCTCTTTTGAGTACCTGGGATCCTGATGACGGGTACATGTCAAGCTGATAATACATTGGTCAGTAAACAACTACTCAAAGGGAAAGAGTTGAAAAAACTATTTTTTCAATGACGTTTCACCAGGATATCAATGCGGTTTTGCATCCTACATCAAATATAAATGATCTCAAGCAAATCTCTCCACATTGTTCTTGAAAACAAACACCAACATTGTTTTTTCATCTGCTCGTCACTTGCAGTTTTTGTTTTTTTAAAGCTGTGTTTTGATGCCATCCCAAATTTTACTGTCTGCATGGATGATCAGCATTGTCATAAATTTTACTCCAGGCTGCCAGCACAGCATTTTCATGAAATTTAGCCCTAGGCTTTAACTAGGCCATCCCAACATATCAGTTTCTCTCTGTATTATCTTTGTTGTTGTTGATTAGCTTTGGTGTTTGGGATCTGTTTCAAAACCTGTCTGGACTGAACTTCAGCTGTCAGTCAGTCACGGATGACTAAGCAGCTCCAAGCTTCCCAGGTTGCAGTGCCAGCTGATACGCTATTGGCTGGTGTTTGCGAAGCATTCATTTGCCTTGGTGCTGCTCGGCTGGAACTCCGAGAGTGGAGATAAGGAAAATAGTGTGAGCATTATTTTCTGCTGTTGTGTCAAGAAAGTTTACCGTGTGTGTTCATGCATATTAAGGTATGTTTGGTGTTTGAACATAGGCCATTTCAGAGGAGGTTTTAAGTATTTGCAGATTTCAGTTCCTCATCCACTCTCCATGCAATGCTGTAAATACATTTCTTTGTATAAATTGTTCTCTTGCCCACGTACTGGATCATTATAAAAAAAAAACTAATAACCAACGTACGATTTGAGTTAATTAATTTTCTCCTCGTCTATTTTACACTTTTACATTCACTTTTCATCAGCCGCCCTTTGGGATGAGTCCTCCTGGTCAGGCCCCTTTGGAGCGCCGTTATGTTCCCCTCAATTGCCTAATCAGAGGAGATGGTAAAATCAATGCCTTGGATGGATCCTAACAGGAATCTGAAATGAACACCCGCACATAGGATCAATGCGACTCTTGATTCATGCGTTTCTGCATGCAGGCGTGAAATGCTGGAGAGGTTCGACCTTCGCCAGGTCGGCAGCGCCTGCCGCTGGGGCTGGATTGGATCACTTTTGGGAAATGATGAGGTGGGGGCCGGGGAGGGCGTTAATTAGAGGTCGCAGACTCGCAGAAGGATTCGACAGAAATCAGGGCTTAATTTTTACACCATTCTATTCATTGTATGAAGAGAAAACTGATCTTGTGAGATCAATCGCAGCCGGCATGAAGAACGTGTGAGGTAAAGTGAAGGAGCATTGATTTAGTTCCCTGCAATTATACTGGAAACCAGAGGCAATAAAAAACATCTTGATGGAGCCGACGGAGGGGGATGAATCCCTGCGATCTGAGAGATAAGATAAGCAAAATACCGAAACAAAACCACATGGGTGAGGAGTGAGGAAGAGTGGCTTGTCACTGTCTCTGCACCATCTGGTCCCCATCACCTCTGCCTTAACTTCAGTGATGTCACTCTGGAAGGAAGATGGTACCAATTAGAAACAGATTGGAGACATCTCCTGAACAGACATATGTGGGCTCACTTCCAGGCCTCCGTATCGGTAGTTTATTAAAATCAGTGGGTCATAAACTTATAAGGTCACCACCTTTGACCAACGGGGTCAAGTGTGTTTATAATAATTCACTAAACGCTGATGTTGTTGTGGCTTACGGTGTCGTGACTAGACTTTGTAGGTTTGTGGTTGGGCAAACCGATCAGATTTTTAAAGCTTTTCTGTTCCGCCAGGAGCAAGACGAGCAGCGCTGGCTCTCCTTTTATTTCTTTATCAGGACCGGAGACGGCTCAGGCACTTTCCCAGAATCTGTCAGGACTGGGCGAGCGCAACGCTTCATCCATCACAGGAACTGGCTCCACGGGCTTTTCATTTTACCAAGGGGGAGGCCAACTTCTGAGGCCAGGCCCATTAAGTCTTCACATTCGTGTCCCAGCACCTGTCATTTGGCTCACATCAACAAAAACACTCTTTCATTTTCGCTGTTTCTCATTTTTCCTCTCTTTTCAATTTATCTTTATTTCTGAGGGGGTTTTTTTTCCTGATCCCCCACCCCCCCGCCCTCTGTCGCTCCATCACTTTCTAACGTCTAATGAGGAGAGAGTTTGTTTTGAAAATAGTGACGTGATGTTGAGGTCGAAGCTGCAAATGAAGTGCACATTTTGAGGATAGGTAAGGGCTGTGATGCGAGTTCCCAATAAACCAGCATGTTGCCCTTTGAAGGCCATATATCAGATTTTAGAGCCATGAAACCTGTAAATATTGAAAGTAGAAAACAAAAATAAATTATAATTGCCCTTTCCGTCGTTTTTCAAAGCAGATGAGGAATTTTAAATACACCTTTGAAAAACAAATAAGCCTTTGTTAACCATATCTTATAAAAAAATAGGACATGAATGCCATATTAGGATAATGACTTGTCACTTGGATGAGCATTGTCCAATAGACTTGTTGCAGAGAGAAAACAAGCTGTTTCCTTAACATAAAAGAGTTATTAGAAATAATAATTATAGATACCTAAGAAGAAGCAGAGTGAGCATTTTTCCTGCTAAGGTAATGTAAACAGAAAGCATAGGTGAACTGTGGATAAAGTTTAAACTATATATTCACAGCAGTTTTATCCTCTGTCTATCTGAAATGTCTGCTTTCGCTTAGCTTAACTCTCTTTTTTTCCATTTTATTTTTTCTTTTCTCTGTGCCAAATGAAGAAGAAAGCGTTTGCCAACAGCTGCAGTTTGATTGTACTTTAGTATTTTTACTTACCTTTCATCCATCACATGTGTAGCATTAGCTTGAAGTGAGTTCTTGGGGCAAACAACATATTATTGTTGGGGAAACAAACTGCAGGTGGACTTTTAGAGTTTGTGACATGGTACATGTCCTTGGAATGACGATTTGACAGCTCTATTCCTTTAGTGTAGTTAAATCCTCATGACTAAAAGTCAGGCTCATTACACAGAGAAAAACAAGACTTGCACAACAACTGTATGGCTTGTTAAAGTGAACTAAGGTCATTGGGAGGAAAGTTCTGATTCATGTTTGTGCGCATTAGCATAGCAATGCTGATTAAAACCAACAATCATTTGCCAATGTACACATTTACAGACATACTGGGCTCACAACAAAGCACTTTTAAATATCTCCATAGGGTGCTGGTTTGAGGGGTCTCTAATCTATTGCTGTCGGGCAACATTTCTCCCAACTTTCTCCCCCGTCTCATCCCCCACCTCAAAAATCCCAATGTAGATTTTCGCTTAATGAACTGAAATATGAGCTGGGAACTTTGCAATAAATAGCTACTTTCCTTCCAGGTCGACATTGAGTTCTTCGATAAAACATAAGATCGGTGTTCAGATTATATAAAGTCACCTCTTTGACAACGTTCCTTTTTCTTTTCTTGCTTCCTGAAAGTTCCTGACATTTTTAAAAAGAAAATATCTGGATTTACTAAATTGTCAATAGAACTACTAAAAACCATTTCACTGTGTGCCTTTCAGAATAGACCAAACCCAAGCCTGACACCGATGACAGTAAGATTATTCCTTGGAAAGGACCTGATACCTCAGCTACTTTTTCCTCTTCATCTTTGGCAGCTTTTTCAAAATTGCTTCTAGTGTCATGGCCAGTCATTCCACATTTTTCCCTAAAGGAATCTGATGACTCAAAGCAATTTAGTCCTCATTTTGTCTCTGTTGGAAATTGCAGTCAGGCCATAAATTTTGTATGATAGCATGAGAACATTTGCTTTTAAAGGCGACACAGCATTGTCTCTGAACAACTCACACTTACTGTTGAGATTAAGCAAATTTCCAGGACTAAAACAAAACAGCCAAGAATGGGTTTCTTTTGGGATGCAGCTGTTTCTAGTTGTTTCTGTGACTCTTCCTGCCCTGAGGTTTATTTT
The DNA here is from genome assembly GCF_051168715.1 of Poecilia mexicana. Taxonomy (NCBI): domain Eukaryota; kingdom Metazoa; phylum Chordata; class Actinopteri; order Cyprinodontiformes; family Poeciliidae; genus Poecilia; species Poecilia mexicana. Next base: position 14,273,129 of record NW_028263391.1, on the reverse strand, counting down.
CATGGGGAAAGAACAAATACTTTTGATCCCAACGTACTTTGCTTGGGATCAAACATTTTTTACCTCTAAAACACTGAATCTGAACCGTTAGTTTGTATGAGCTTGTCTGTCATAGAATATATCAATAACAACTAGTAGCCCAGAAACACTTTTCATAAAACACTTTCAAGTCAACCCTAATGTAGTTCCCACCCATTCAAGAGTCAATAAAACAGAACCCATGTGTGGAAAATGGAACCCTGCATTTATATGTCATCATGTTGCATCCAGTTTTTTTTTAAAGAGGATATTTCATGCCTCCATTTTTTTATCAGCTCTTTATTTTGTTCTAATGCCTAGATGGATTTAAATAGGTGTATGAAATGTATCACTCTCTGTGCAATTTCTCTATATATTAACTGAGATATTAACAGAAATAAATGAACTTTTCGGTCATATTTTTATTATTAAGAAGCAGCTATGTTTATTATGTAGGCCAATAAGTTCAGTTTCTATCTTATTTGCTACTTGGTATTGGTTGATCAGATTCAATCCCAATAAAATGTATTGAAGTTTCTGACAAAATGCAAACAAAGTGACTAAGGGGTATGAGCAATTTTGTAAGACATCGTATCTTAATTAAGTAAACTGAATGGTTAAACATCAAAGCGTCACGGCTGGTTTAAAAGCACGTCTGCATAGAAATTAAACCCCCTCCAGCTTATTATTGCAAAACACCTTATAAACTGTGGTTAATCTGTAGTATTTCTGTTGAATGTGATCTGATTCCACCCACAGCTCCCAGTTAATTAGACATGATCGTACACGACCGGGGTTGGGTTTTACTCTTTTCTCATTTACATGTCGCCCTTGTGGCTGTGCCAAGCAGACGTTTTGGCTCTGCACATCAATCTGCCAATAAAGCGGCACTCAAAGTAAACATGCTGAGCATTCTTGCGAGTTGTGCTGCAGTGCGTGGTGTTCTCACACGTTTCTTTGTGTTTTTTGTAGTAGCGGTTGAGTCATGAATTGCCCCATGCCCTGTGAAGTCCCAGAGTACTCGGGGATCAGCGCTCAGCAGGCGGTTTATTTCCACTCTTTTTGCAGTTAGGCAGTAGGAGCCGACAAGCTTTCTTCAGCAGCCTCATTGCCGCCTCTGACTCGTTCTTGTCTCTTATCCTTCTCCACCAGTCGTACCTCCATCCAGGAAGGAAGCAGTTGTTGCTAAACGGTCTGCTGCCCTGTTTCATTATCTGAAAGCCAGCCACAGAGGCAGTAAGGGGGGAGTTGTCGGTGGCTTTATCTCCACCTCAGTGTTTTCTTGGAATGAAGCGAACTTTTAGTGCTTTAACTTTTGAAACTTCTTATTTACGTTCTGCATTGTGGCTAATTCTTTCTCCTCTGTTTCCCTTTGAGCTTTTTAAGGTGTTTACATAAAGAGCATATTGAATTTGTTACAGGGCCCCATGTCTCATTTCCACTTGGCTCTGGAAAAATAAAAGGATAGGACCCCAGATTAAAACATATTTTTTAAATTATATGATAATTAAACCAATTACAATCTGTTTATGGGCCCGTGCCTGGGTTATGGCCACTTTGGGCATGCCATCGAACAATGTGGATCTTGTTTGGCTGCCGTTTGAAGCAGTTTGGCTGTTTTAAAGGATCTCGCTTAACTGCAGCTCCCAGGTTGTGGGTTTTTGAAGCCGTAGTGCATGCTCAGCCGCACTGGGCTCCTGGGATCCCAAGGGAAGCATCATCACATTCGACTGAAAAACAAAAACCCACTGCTTTATATTTTGTCAACCATCAACCTTAAGTATACCAGATCATGAAGCAAATTTTAACGCCAGGCAAATGTAACCTGAAGTGAATACAACAAATGTTTTAATATGAGAATTTTATTTATTAGTTAAGTCACCCTCCACTGGTTTCAAGCCATTCTCAGTCCTCCTCATCACCATACCTATAAAATAAGAAAATATCTTATCTGGCAACATGAAGTAGGCTAAATGTCATGCCCCAATCTAAAGGAAATGAAGAAGAAATAATGAACAAATGAGTCTGGAAAGGGTTGCAAACCCATTCCTAAGACGTTGGGGCTCCGCAAAACTGCATTGGGAGCCAATATCCACAACATGGGGCAGCTAGTCTGCCAAAACTGCTTCATCAGCAACTTAACCGAGAGGTCACAAATGGACACCCAAGATGGGAAGCACTGTGAAGCAATGACATGACTTAAAGGACATGCTCATCAAGGCTTCAGTCTGGTTGAAATCAAAACAATTCTGCGAACAAGATTTGGCTAAAATTGCTCCACAGCGACATAAAAGACGCATTTTCGATTTTCATAAATGCTTGGTGGCAGTTGTTGCCATCAAGGTTGCACAAGTTATTAGGTTTAATTAGGTAAATACCTTTACATATAAGTTTGTTTGGATATAGACTTTTTTTAATCAAAGAATGAACTCATTATTTGAAAACTGCATTTACCCAGGTAAAAAAAAAGGAACATTCCACTGTTTTATGATAGACCTTCCACAAACTCAAAATTTATTTCATTTTACATAAAAGAACTTTACCGAAATTCTTTTTGTCTTTATTTGCATTTAAAAAGTTGACTTTTATTTCAAAAACTTCCTCTCTCTCTCACCGTGTTGCTCCTTGGAATGAGCAAAGTCGACAAGAAAGCTTCACATCAGAGCCTCTCCTCTCATTCGTTTCAGAGAAGGCTTTCACAAACCGCTGGTAAAAATGTTTGTCTCAAGTTAATGGTTCTCTCCTCACACTTGAGACCAAACAGAACAAACAAAAAGCACTTATGTCAAACGGCACCCTTCATTACATAGGAAAGGGAATATTTTATTAACTCTAAATAAGCCCCACACCTATCGTAAACACCTATATTACTGTAATGCTATCATTAAATGAGCGAAGAGGAAGCCTTTCAGTCTGATAAACAGCAAACAGCTCTCCATTTGCCTCTGACTAAAATGATTTAATGGCCAGAATGAATCAGTGAAATTAAGCTGTTGATTCAGTTCCAACATATAAGCGGCCTGACCTCAGCCAGCAGGAATTAGATGTATGTTCCTGTAACTTCAGTGGCTACAACTCGGGAATGTTTGAAAGTTTGGACAGCTATTTAAAGTAGAGTACCAGTAATAGGAAATGGACCTGTGTGGTGTACATTTGGAGGGGAAATATGTGTTTGAGGACTGCATTTTACTACACAAAATGCTGTGTGTCCTTAACAACAGCATTTCATATCTTCGCCACCTTCAGAGCTAGTTTCTTGGGGAAAATCTTTTTTGCTTCTTTTTTAAGCTCTAAAACTTATTTAAAAGCATGACTAATACGTATGAGAGGAATATTCTGTTAACAATGGTCTTTTGTCAAAAAGGGTAAAGTTAGGTGTCAGAAAAAAAAATATGGTAACACTTTATTTGAAGGGAGGTGAATAAGACTGACATGACACTTTCATGAACATGACATAACACCTGTCATGAACATGAATAAGCCTTCATGAATATTTATGACTGTTGTCATAAAGCGTCATTCGGTAAATTATGACACTTTTAATACAAAGTTGACATGATTCAAAATGACTTTATGACAACTTGACATTAACCAGGAAATCATTACTGTTTAAACTTTACCTCTAATAACATAAAGTTACCTGATTTTTAAAGTGCAATCATTAATACTTTTATAACAAATTTATAACAGTAATGATTTATTGGTTAATGTCAAGTTGTCATAACAAAGACATTTTGAATAATGTCAACTTTGTATTAAAATGTCATAATTTACCGAATGACACTTTATGACAACAGTCATAAATATTCATGAAGGCTTATTCATGTTCATGACAGGTGTTATGTCATGTTTATGACAGTGTCATGTCAGTCTTATTCACCTCCCTTCAAATAAAGTGTTACCAAAAATATTTGCAGCTTAATATTCAACTAAAACCCTAGTTATGATGTTTCTTTATTTCTTCATCAGTAATTTGATGTGATGGGAGAAAAAGACCAGAGGCATACTATAAAGATGTGTAAACAAATGGCTGGATCACAAAAAAAAACAACAAGAAAAAAATCTTATGGTTTCACTGAAAATCAGCTCAGGTAACCAGGCCCAAAATAAGCCTTTATTTTATTGATGAAAAGAACTTAATGGCATCAAAAATCAAAATAAGAAACTTACACACTAAAACCCAAGGAAGAACTGAACAGGAACCAGGATGAGCAGAACAGTAGAATCCATTTAGTAAAGAAACAAAACTGAAGGATTAAATGCAGATAAAGAGTGATTCTGGGAGACAAGGATTCGCTTAATCCAAAAAAACAGAACACGCTGCAGCTAAGGGGTGAAACACATCAAGGCTTGGAAGAATAATAAATTATCATAGAATGATGATGGCTACAAAGTAAAAGAAATTGAGATGCAATGTGATAGAGTAACTCAAAGCCCATGGATGACAACTCCAAAATCATTGCAAGGACTTTTGATTGACATATTTTGTGGCCATCTCACCCAGAACCAGCTTGTGATAGAAAAAACGTGAGAGAAGTCAGTCTGTTTAATGAAGGTACTCAGAGCTCATGGAGGGACTCAAACATTTTTCACCACAATAAGGAAGAGGAGTTTTCACCTTTTGTTTCAGTTTTAGTTAAAGCTACAAGTAACTAAATTTTATGTAAGTTCATAAACTATCAAACAAATTCGATTCTATTTTTTAGTTTAGCATTAAATATTAATTTAAAAAAAAAACTGATCAAAACTGATCTTAGGAAGAAATCAGCATCAGCCACAGTCTCAACCCAAAGTTGTTACTTTTCATTTATCAGGCATAAACTCATCACGATAGTGTTAGAAATGGTTTCTTCCTTTGCCCGAAGCGCCTCTCTTTTAGCCTCATGACCCACAGCTCAAAGTTGTTTGTTTCTTATTCCCATCATTTATATTCTCACTGTGCTAAATACAGTATGTGCTCATCTGAAAGGCTTCCTTTCTGGTGGGTCAGGTGGCAACCCAGTGAACTTTTCCACCTAAACTCGACATTGGACGAATAAATGAACTCCTGGTCTTGAAGCAGCTGTTTCAGAACACCCTACCACCCCGTGCTGACTTTGTTCTATCACCATGAAGACTAGATAAATGTAGGCACAAACAGAAAATGCTTTATTTTAACTCCTTGGTTTGTAACTGCAAGTTTTAACACTCCCAGAGTTCCAGATTTGCACATTGTAACTGGTTTTCTGTGCATCACGAGGCAAGGGGAGCACTGACCCCCTAACTAAGAGATGAACTTAATTTATGGTTGCACACAATTGACTAAAGTGAGAAACACATGGGGAAAAGGTCATACAATCAATATTTTTCAACATCCCAAACATTTCTGCTCATGCCTTTAGGGAAATTGTTTGCAAGAAAGGCTTTCTTTGAGTGACATGTAAGACATTCTTCAAATCAAAAACAGTATAAATCAAAAAATAGTTAAGCTGCGCACAAATTGTAGAAATAACTATTTACTCAAAGCATGATTTTCAGTGTGCGCAAGATTGTCTCAAACCAGACATGTATAAATTGAGATAATTGTTTAAATGTGCTGTTTTCCAACATTGAGGAAGGTTTTGGTTGTGTAATTACTTTCTTTTCCACTTCTTTGATCCATTATCCTTTTCATGTGTTACTAACTAGCACAATGGAATAATTTTTTGTTTGTAGTTTTTATGGATTCTAAATTTTTAAAATGTCAACATTTTAAAGTGACATTTTCTAAAAACACGAAACTACTTGAAACAGTGACTGACACTTTAACGATAAATAACTCTTTACGAGTTTTGTTTCACATAAAAATGAGTAAACATGTATCATTACCTTCTGCATTTGCGTATTTTATATGCACACCAGGTTCCAATGCAGCTTGTTTACATTTGCTGCTAGACGTAGCCTCTTTGGTCTTTTAAGGCAAAATTATTTATCTTAGTCTGATGATTGGTGAAATCCTTACCCTGTTTATGAACATGTTTGTTTTCACCACAATAAGTGAAAACATTGAACAGTGAATGGTTCTAAGCCATGTAGAGATGGTTTAGAACCACGTTTGTTACTAAATAATTGTAATTAAAAGATAATTACACCTCATTGCATTTTCAGAGTCTGACTTCATGTCTGACTTCTTGTGAGTTGGGGTTAAAATCGTCACATCGCAAAATGGGACAATTACTTTAGCAACAGGACACTAGGCTTAACAATTACAAAGGTTTATCTTGCTATCACCATAAGCTCAGGATGGCAAGGGAGGTAAATTAAAAGATTACTGTTGTGGGCCTGTTTCCTGGGAACTATGTTTGAGTGCATTGCATCATAGACTCATACGACGGCCTTGGCAAGAAAGATGGGTCAGGACTAAGCCTTTAAGCTAGCTAATAATTCAAAACACATCACCAAATCAACATGGAAATGGTTCACCAGATACAAACTCGACCTTCTTTCATAGCCGTGTCGGCCCACAACCTAAATCCTAATGAAAACCTGTGACATGTTTGTTTTCTTTTCTGTTGCCACATCCAAGCGTGCTGCAGTAACTGTGACGTTTTGGTTTTGTGTAAGTGAAGACATTTTCTAAATATTGTGGTAAGGAGCATTTTGGAAATGAAAAAACACAAAGGTCATTTGAGAAAGATTCTTTTCACTGAAAATCAAGGCTAAAAACCCACATGTTTGGAGTTGCCTTTGATTCACAACTGGAACATTGATCAATAGATCTGATGTATATTTGCTCGATGACTGTGATGATGGCATTTGAGAAAATGTGATGTTTATTGCCTGTTTCATAATTGATTATGTTTTTATTGCATAAAGCACTTTGAACTGCCTTGTTGCTGATATGTGCTACACAAATAAATTTGACTTGACTTTCTGCATGTGGAGTAGACCTATAAGCCTCAAAGCTAACGTGTCCCTGCTAATCCATTGTAATTTGCATACACAAAAGAATTTTGTTTGGGTGACCCTGCCCATGAGAAGACTACATGCAGTTCAACTCGTTTGAGCCATTTATAACAGCACTGCAAGTCATTGTGGTATAGATAGTTTCATGAGATACTGTTTACTTGAATGGAATCCTTTCCTTCACAGAATAAATGCAGGCTACATTGTGGTGCAGTTGTTTGCCCTGTTGCATTGCATCAAGAAGGTCCAGACTCCGTTTTTTTTTTTTAAACAGAGTTGCATTTTCTTCCATTAGGTTCTCTCCAGGTACACTGGGTTCCTCCCATATGCCTGCAGGGTTCTTTGTCCAGTGATGATGTGTGATATTGTGTTACTGTAGAGGCAGTGGTGAATGAATTTATCTTAAAGCATTTTGCATCTTTTTTGTGGTGGCACTACAAGGTCCCTTCATGTGTTTCTCAAATGGAGTTTGAGGGGAAGGGGTTTATCTCGGCCCGATTTCAAGTTGATTTCTTATATGAGCCCAGATTTATTACATACTTTGTTTTATTAAGATGAAAATGTCTCTCTTCTGGATGTTCAATCTGTACATTTCACAACACAGACTTTTTTTTGTGTGCTATGTTAATTTTGGTTTTAAAATGGTGCACAAGGGTACGTATTCACAGCACTTCACTTTTTCCACATCCTCTTATGTTGCCGGGGTGTTCATCTCATTTTCATTTTGGGCCAAATCAACATGACATTCTGCCACTTGCAGCAGAATGTAATGAGAAAACTAACCATAGACAAGTGGTTAATTAATTAATGGCTGTCTCTGTACTTCATGAGTATTTCTTAAGTCTAAATAATACTGTACATCTTTTCACATTGATGTAATTTGGCAGTATGCTGATAAATTGATTTGATTTGATCAATAAAATAATACTTAAGCACACTGTTATGTTGAAGGTTTTATTTATGACCTCAGACTGGGACAATGGATCATTTTTCACCAAGACAACAACCTAAAGTGCATGACCAAGATATCGAAGGCTTCAGAACCGCTCTGTGGATGTCCTGGAGTGGCCAAGCCAGAGTTCATACTTGAATCCGATTGAATATCTCTTGACAAGATCTAAACATGGCTGCACAGACATCTCCATAACTTGATGGAGCTTGAGGAGTGCTGCAAAAAAAAAAAAGGACCAAACTGCCTAAAGATTGGTGAGCTGAGCTTCTGGCATCATTTTCAAACAGACTTAAGGCTGTAATTGCTACCAGAGGGTGGATCAAGAAAGTGTTAAGCAAAGGACGTGAATACTTACGCAAATGTTGACTTCTTGATTTTCTATTTTTAATAAATTTTCAAAGTGCAGAAAAAAATTTTCCACATTGTCATAATGGGATATTTGTTTGTAGAATTTCGAGAAAAGCGATTCATTTAATACAATTTGTAATAAGGCTATGACATAACAAAATGTGGAAAAAGTGACGCGCTCTGAATACTTTCCGGATGCACTGCATGCTGCCTGTGTTTTGGAAAAAGGGAGTAATACAAAATTAAATGAGCACCAATGTACATGTATGACTTTTTTTTTTTTTTTTTTTTTTTGTAATTTTGCGGATAAATACAACACAGCAAACTAAATCATGGCAATCCCTTCACATTTCAACTGTATTATTTATGTATTCAGTTTTCTCATGCCTCCATAAATCTGTCCGCTGCCTCCAATATTCCTGCAGACACAGCGTCACTGTAGCAACACATGGCACGGAAAGCCCTTGTTTAATTTTGAGCATCAAACAATCTGCTTCATGCCAACAAGGAACCCGCATGCCTTTATGTGTGGCGGCCAGCACTCCTGAGCATGCACCCATGCCTCTGGTTAGTCATTATCTTGCATCAGGTTTAGCATGCAAGGCTGCATGCCAAATAAGGACTTACACAGAGTTGTTGCTGTGGAGAGTATTTGTTTGTGAGGTAGGAGTGGGGGGTGGGGGTTGTGTCGTCTCCGGTGGATTTGTTGCATTAGAAGTTGTATCGCTGTTTCTGCTCGAGGAGCATATTTTTAACTGTCAGCACTAAATGCCCCATTCAGCCATAGCGCTGCTGCCCCCACCCACCTCCTAACCTCAACCAGAATACCTTTACTTCTGTGTACACAGCACCACAGGCACGCATGCCAGCTGTTTACACAAGCACACACACACTCAGACATTCACACATTCTTATAATGCAAGTATCCAGCAGGCCTTGCACACACCAACAGATACATATCACATCTATATAAACTCAGTCTCCATGAAAACATATTCATATTTGCAAATGTAGTCACATAAACAGAGACTTCTCTTCACAGACGTTGGTATTGTGTGATTTTTTTTTTTTTTTTTTTTTTTTTTTGCCCGGGCCTGTCTCATCTGTTGGCAAGACGGAGGCATGAAACGCAAAACAAACAGCGCCCACACATCGAGCAGCCGCCCAGCGATATGGCACAGAGCGGAGAAACGCAGGGGCTGAGCAGCAGCCGAGGAATGCAGACGTATAACTTGTCTTTAAAAATAAATACTGCCGCAATTAAACACTCTCCTTCTCACCTTCTGTCTCGTAAGATTGCGGAGATAATGGGTGGCACGATGCGATGATATCTCTGAGAGCCAGCCAGAGAGCTATTAATCATTTTGGTGAGACAGCTTTACGACTTTTAATGAATTTCTCCCACGCCACATGCGAGATATTCCGTCTTGCCGGAGGGGTGTTTTTGTCTCCAGGCTGAAAAAAGAAGTTATGCAAAGTCTGCAACGAGATTTTTGGAGATGGAACTGTGTAACAGCAGACGGCATTGTTATTTTCCAATACATATGCTAACATTGCATCATTTTTCAGCCATCTCTGGATGCCTGTTAGTCTGCACGGTGCTAATGAATGAACGGAGGGGAGTTGTGGCTGAGCAACTCTGTATTTTTAGGGCTGTGTGCCTGTGGTCTCTGTGGCCTGTCCCGACCAGAGGAGCCATGGGGGGATATTTTTGGCCACAGGCTGAGCGGAGTCCAGGCCCACACAGAATCGCTGACAGACTCAGGCGAGGAGGAAAGAGGGGATGTTTTCCTATTGGGAGGAAACCAGGCCTGATTATGAAACGGTTAAAGCGAAACCGAGAGCAAAGGCAGAGAATTGTTTGAATGTCTGCAGCAGAGGTGTGCAATTTTAAATCATGCTAATAACTGTCCCTCAAATGTTTTTTGTTTTTTTTTAAATCTTGCCTCCCTTGCCAGCAGACAGATGAGGCATTGCACTGAGTTTGTAGAAAACAATACATGATCTAATGAATCTTAATTTTTTCTGAAACATTAGATAAAAACCTGGGATCGTCCAGGTTTAGGCTAGTTGAGGTTGTATGATGGTGTGGAAAACATTATATTGTTTTTCTTAATGCCTTGGTACCAACTGAGCATTGTTCAACAACACAGCTTTCCTGAGTATTGTTGCTGATCATGTCCATCCCTTGTTTTGGATTGCTCTGCTGGAGGATTCTGCAAAGACCATTGAATTGATAAATTTGTCCAGTACAACATTGCAAGGAAGGGTTGATGCAAAGTGGACAACTCACTGTGATTGGCTGTCCCTCCTTACAATTGGTATTGAAACTTGACAAATAGTATTTCTGCATAATTCAAAATAAACTGGACCTGGTTGTCATGCAGACTGTCTTGAGATAAAATTCTGAACTTGCTCCATATAAATATGCTGAACTGAATTGAGCTGAGTTGATTTGTTAAAGGGGAGATTGTCAGCAATCCAGCATTTGTTTGAATTTGTTTTTATGAATTACACAAATTGTCTTGTCTGACCAGCTTTTGACCAGTTAGGCCAGTTAGCATTATAATTATTTCTATTTACTATGTTGCAGAGCTTTTCTACAAACTAATGGTGACATCTGTCTATAGGTAAAGGGATATTCCCTTTAATATTTTCACAAGATCTCACTTCAAAGACTCTGAATTATACTTTTAAAATTGACTGGTGATTCTTGCCAGGTCAAACCATCTTTTCTCCACATGCAAAATAATGATAATTACAGTCGTTGCTTTCCAGTTCTGTGTTATTTTTTTCCCTCTGCAGTTGCTTTAGTCCGTATTAATGATATTAAAGATAACCATAGTCGTATTTGTATAACTCTCCAGATGCTATTTCAGTTGGCTCACTGATTGGAGCGATTTGCATGCTCCATGTAATGTGGATACAGCTCTCGGGCTATGATTCCCCATATTAATATTTAATTGCCATCAAAGTGTGTTTTCAAAGTATTGGGTGACGCTCCAGCCTCTGAGCCCAGTCACGACAAAGCAGCCTCCAGAGCGGAGAGTGGGCTAGCGTAGTGTGGTTCCAAAGGAGACGAGTTTTCGGTCATTTTATCCTCGGCCCCCCGTCTCCCCGCCCGCTGCCACCTGTAGCGCCTCTCCAGCAACAGTAAATCACGTGACCATTTCCTCGCGAAGAAATCCTAATCCGCATGCCAGATCCGTCCGGACGCAAGCAGCTGCCTCGGCCCAAGACATGCTGAAACCCGAGGCCTCGGCATTAAGAATTAAAAACGGCAGAAAGTGGTCCCCGCGCGCGCCTTGTTTTGTCATCAGTGCTCCATTAGTGTCACTTTATTCCGCGCCTCCCCTCCTTCTCCCCGTTGTGTGTTTGAGTCAATATCGGGAAAGCCTGCCTGTTTCTGCCCAAATGGTTACAATATACCTTGTTCACGCCTGAAGAGCCGACAGAGGTTATTAGGCTGACCTGGTACTGATGAGCGGAAAGGGCTAAACAGATAAATCAGACCTGCAACCGATATGCAATCTCAAATTCTGCACATCTTCAAAGTGCCAGGGGGCATATTGAAGTCTATTCGTTATTATATAGTTAATAGAATCTAGCTAGAATCAAAAAACGGCACGTTTCTGCTGTTACCTTTTAGCATCTTCACAGAGATTCATGTAACTTCCTGGACAGTGGCCTTTGTGTTTACAGGGCCGCCCTGCAGCAGGAAGTCCCGTGGACATAATACCTATGTGTGGCTGCAGGCAGTGGCCAGTGTGGTGATGTTGATACAGAAGCGAACCTGACACACAGCTGTTGTTTATGATGCGGCTAGCCCAGGTGGACGGGCCAAGGCCACAAGCCAACCCAACCTCGAATCCACAGATCTATAGTCCTGACCAGAGTTGTTTTGGAGGGGGAAGTCAAGTCCGGTTTGTCCTTAGCTAGGAAATTTCCAGCTCCTTTCGAGCAAGTCTGAAGCAGGGCTTTGATCTGATCCTATCGGATGTTGGAGAACAGCGTGTTAATGCTTTAATGTTTCCATTTAAAGCTCTTTTTACGGCTCCAACAATAGACCAAATGAAAAACACTTCAAGTATGAGGGCAGGGTCTATTGAAAATTTAGAAAATGAACACTTCAACGATGATAAAAAATACCATTTGATTTATGTCTTGCTATATTTTGGTTTGGATGGATATAAAAAGAGCACAAAGACCTGCTAAAATCCCAAGTTTTTATGAAGCTATTATAAATCATTCCAGAGGATTTCTGTGATTAGTTTGACATTAATCTTGTGCTAGTCATTGAAAATACTAAAAAAAAATCTGTTATAGGTGAACAAGGAAAAATGCATCAGTATTCCCACTCATAAGAAAGTGTTTTTATTATTACTTTGTGCTTGTATAGTGCTTTATCAAGTCCAGAGGACCCCAAAGTGCTTCACTAGTGTGGAAGCACTTTGGGGTCCTCTGGACTTGATAAAGTCCAGAGGACTTTGGGGTGCTTCACACTAGTGAAGCACTTTGGGCTTCACTAGTGTGAACTGTGTCCTGTGCTGTGATAGCCTCTAATTTACTTGAGCACTTCAAAGTTATGGCTTCTACACTGACCCTTTCACAGACACACTCTGATGGTAGTAATCTACTAGAAAGTGGCCACAGCTGTCCTGGGTCAGTCTGACAGAGGAGAGGGTGCCATGCACCAGCAGGCAAGGCAGGTGGAAGTGTCTCATCCAAGGACACAACAACGGAGGCCGGTGGAGCAGGGATTGAATCAGCAACCTGCTGCTTGCAGGGTGAACCCCTACCACCGTCACCACCGTCGCCCTTTGTGAAGCACTTCTTCTTTATTCCGTCTTCTGTGGCGGGACACTATTAGCAGGCAATGCTATGTATCATGTGGGTAGATTTCTAAAGAGGGAGCACGATCACCAAATGCTCCCTCCTGCATTTGGTGCTGGAGGGAGCACCAAGTGCTCCTGTGAATGAGGGAGGGATTAGATCCCTCCCTCTTGCTGCTGAGAATATGGAGACTATGCGCATGTTGGAAAACTGCATCGTACTTTATCCCAGCTCTGAATCTCAGATGATTCCAAGCATTTTCCCTGCATTCATGTGCAAGAACCACTAGTTTGCATGAGACGTCTTGACTCCTAACGTGACAATGTGTTGCAATATCTGCCTGCTGTAACAAAAGTTCTCCAAATGTATCAGATCGAGGGGACATCTCTTGTCCATCTTACATTAATTTGTTTACAACTGTGTCCTGTGCTGTGATAGCCTCTAATTTACTTGAGCACTTCAAAGTTATGGCTTCTAGCAAAACGTAGCTGCCGACAGCGTAGGGTCGTTTCTGCAGAGTTTTTCTTTGCAACGCTGTGAGAGACTTCAGCAATGGTTTTAGTCAGAATTGCAAATGCTACGTTAACATACACAGAGGAGAAAATTCTTAAAAGCATACATTTTTTTGCTTAATTGGCATCTTACTCAAAGAGTTTTACGTTGATCCATCAATAGCTAACTGACACAAACGGAAGGCAGTTTCTTTATAACTTCAAAAGCCTGATCTGTGTGAAATTGTGTGCTTTTAAGCCTTATCTTGTCTTTCAATGCAATTTTCTGCTGAATTATTCCTACAGTCAAAGCTTATATTTTCCTCTCAATCTTCGGCCTGTATTGTACTTGCAGCAATATACTGTATCGATCCTTTTTCTGTAAAAATCTGGAGTATCTATAAATATATTCTGATCTTCAAATAAATTTTAAAACAACTTAATTTTGAAAATTTATGTAGAGTTTTTTTTTTTTTTAAATAAACAAAGAACTTATAATCTCTAGGTATTTGTTCCTGGGGTTGCTGTGCAGTCTGGAATAGCATTTAAGTATTTTGGAGCAACAAGAAAAAAGAAACTGGGAGTTTGAAAAAGTAATACTATTTCCAGATTTATCTAAAATCTATCCGTCCATTCATTCATTCATTCATTCATTCATTCATTCATTCATTCATTCATTCATTCATTCATTCATTTCAGCATCTTTTTTTTGCAGATTTCTAACCACAGGCAACTGCAAAATGATCTGCCACAAATTCAGCATGAAGCTTTTTGTTCACACTTTTAAAATTGACTTAAAAAGCACTGAACTCTGAAGTTAAGTCTGGGAAACAATAACATTTCGATATAGGCAATGTGCAGCAACCTTGTGTTCAAAATTTGTTGAACACTGAGCTGTAAATATCCTAAAGCGCTGTGAAAGGCTGATGGCTGTTGGTGCAGTGAATGCGTCGCCCGACATCTGCACAAACACACGTTCAGTAACAGAACTCTTTGCTCCCCGGCCTCTGCGTCATCTCCCTACATCAATAAATACAGCAAAATAAAATTAGAAATATCTTCAACTATATGACCAGGCTCTAATATGATAGAATTAGTATCAGTGTTTAAAGGTTTGGCCATTTAGGTGAAATTCTAAGCCGGGTAGGGAGTAATTTGGACACAGGGAAAATTGATTTTGACCATCAGCACTTTCTCATTTTCAAACTGTGCCTGCGGCTAAATGGGTTAGCCTCTTAAGCACATTACACAGGTAGCCTCTGCTTTCCTCCCCAATGATTATGTGTCCGCCTTGAGCAATTGATATTTCTTGCAAATAAGAAAATTATCATATTCCATGACTGGAAAGAGAGATTAGTGCCTGCTGGGGAGTGGAGCCTCTCGATCTAGAGGGAAGACCAAGCTACATTTTTTTCCTTCCATTTTTTTTTATTTTTTATTTTGTTTGGTTTAAGGGTGGATCTGCGTATCAGATGTCCCAAGCTACATTGGAATTGGGTGGCTGTCAGGCCTCATCAATAAAAATGTCCAGTGATAGACTTTAAGTGGTAAAGGAGAGATTGAGGGGCATTGAGACAGAAGGACTGGCTTTCACTCAAACCAGAAAGAGCTGGGAACATTTACAGAACTGAAGGGTGTGTCATGATAACCCTGTAATTTCATCACCAATCTCTGCGCTGGTCCATAAATCATAACTTTAACAAAGTTTGTGCTCCGGATTTTCTCCGAAATGTTTTTTTTTTTTTTTTTTTAATCATTTAAGCCATCATTTAAAGTGAATATGACGTTTTGTGAAAACAAACCTCACCTTTTTTTTTTTTTATCATCATCAATTGTAAGCAGAGAAGCACAGCAATAATCTGAGGATGAGAGCCTTTCACTTTGGGCTCTGAGGCTCCACAGAGGCAGCAATGAGGTGTGCGCCACAATGAGTCTGCTCTGTATACAATCACAGGGGCCATCCGGTCTTGTGGCCCAAGAGGCCGTCTCCACACTGTGTGTGCAGCCCCTGGCGGTCTAATTAGAACCACATGGGGGAACCTGATAGTGGTATTTCATGACCAGAGAAGTTAACCTGGGCAGTCTCACACTTGTGAGATAGAAGGTCAGTGCTTGCCCTGACCTTCAGCATACACACTAAAATACAACTATCTGGTGGTGCTATGCTGCGGGCAAATTTGAAACCACCCATAAATAAAGGTTTTGCTCGAAAAGAGCTAAACCTTCAGTTATGTGTCGTAATCATTTGTCGTAATCATTTGAAGACGTGGGCTGCTTTTTACCTTATTACTTGTGTTTACTCAGTCTTGCATGTTGAGGAGATTGAAAAGTGAAGCAAAAAGGAGGAAATGAGGAAATTAAAAACCTATTTCCAGCAGATTAATATTACCTGCTGTTGATTCTTTGGGATTAATTACCAGCAGGTGAACAGCAGATGCAAGTCATTTCTTAAGTAGATAAGTTGAACTTTACTCATTTTTGTAAAACTATTTTCATGGAACATCTTGATCTCATATTTGCTAATAATAATAATAGTTCATGTTTTTATGGAGGCCTTTGATGACTTTTTCTGCTTCCTTTTCATTTTCTGTCATCTTGTTGTACCTGAACATGCATGTGCCTGAAACAAAGAAAAATAAAGGACAAAAAAAGTGTCCATCCCTAAGAAACATTCCCTTAGCAGATGAACGGAACCTGAGATCATGTCTTTTGAACATACGGGGGAAGAAATCCAGTAAATATGCCCTGAGACATGAATTATGTTTTAGTTTTCAGCAAATAACCCATGTTGTTAGAACTAAAATACTATCTTTGTCTATTAAAATGCATTATCTTTGCATTGTTTATACATTTAATGTTATTTGCACAGATTTCTACTTATAAGGTGCCCAAACATTCACTGTTAGCTTTAGGAATCTTCATACTTAAATGTTTCAAAAGAAGGGTTAAAAAACATATTCCCCTGAAAACGGTGAGGGGCAAGACTTAAAAGGAAGGAATATCCGGGCAATGGCAACAGAAACCACTTTTAAGATTAGTAGGATGTCACACTCCCTGGAAGCAAAAGTCAAAGAAATAAGGGATGAGCAAAGACTTGCAGAGCGATCACATTTATTCCTTCTCTCTCTCTCTCGCTGCCCCTCTCTCTCTCTGTCCATATCTCTCTTTCTCCCATCCTGTAGCCTTTAACAGGTTTTTGTGGCTCCGGTGCCCTGCAGAGTGGCTGACCAGTAGGTCTAAGCAGCATTTACCGGAGGGCCAGTTAGAACGTGGACAACACCAAACACACTAATGGGAAAGAGACAAAGCCACAGGCCACAGACATCCAGTAAACAGCAGACCACAGTCCGCAAGATGTGTGCTCTTTCCTCCATCTGACCATGCAGGTACACCAGACAGAACTGCGACTTCCTAAACTCTTTTGTGTGTTTTACCACTGGCTATGTGGCTGGAGAAACCTGAGCAACGTCCAACATTTGGTTGCACCGACAAGCAAAACGCCTTCTACCTGCATCATTAGCCCAACGGCTCTGTTGCACCTCCAAGGATATTTAGCCGTTGGATCGGCTAATAGGAAAAATAAATCTCTCTCTGCCTCTCCGTCCATCTAATGTGCTCTGCAGCCATGTGCTTCCAGTTAAGCTGTCGCTCAGCGCAGAGCAGAGGTTAAGTGAAACTACCTGCTCCTCTGTGTCTGGCGATTATTTGCTTTTGTCCGCGGCGCTGCCAGATCATAAAACACTTGTGTCCACTTTTCTCCTGCCCTGCAGTCCCTGGGGTTCATTACCGTTACGCCTGAACGTGTGGCAGTACAAGCCGGCCTTTTTTTAATATCACGCTGGAGCTTTCTCTAACAGCACGCAGCGCGGGCCAGTCTTTCATCAGCAAGCTGTTATACATTTAGAGCCCTCCCCTTCGTTTTCACTACACTGATGATCTTTGTTCTTGATGTGATGCAATAAATAATGAAAAATGAGGTTTCTGCAGGCAAATAGGAAGAGATATGAAAGTGGACTGGAGCACTGGATCTGGTTTCCTGTCTGAATGGCTGTTAATTAATGAACCAGACGAGAGCTATAATTCTTTATTGGCCCGAGACTGTCAGAGTGCCAGGCAGTTCAGCGATCACAGTCGTCCACATGCAGCCTGCCTCGTGCTTTTATTGTTTCTGTACTTCTCGTTTCTCCGGCCTGAAAGAGCTTGAACTATTCATCATCAAGGAAAATCAAGATAATCCCCCTCTCCTTTCCCCGGCACACTTCCAGATTTAAAAAGATAAGTAATCTGAAGCGGTAATGAGTGAACAGAGATCAAGCCCTTTTCTGCCCCTCCTCTGAATGAAAAGCTGGCCGCCTCAAAAGGAATCTCAAAAGAAGCCACAGGTGATTTGTCTCCGTCTGTCTGTTTGACTTCATTTGCAGTATTTAGATCAAAAAGAGCTCAGATGAGCCGTGTGTGGTTGGACTCCGACACAGTCATTAACTCGGCTACAGATCTCTCTGCCACACTGGTAAGCTACAACTGAACGCTGTAAAGTTCTGCTCTCTTTAGCAGACGCTAGTCATGCAGAATCACTGGTGCCTTCCATAGACAGTAATTAAAGTAAACGAATGACATAAGATACCAGGAAACTGAAACGGTTTGCTGAAGAACAGAAATGTCCGAGTCAATGCATTTAACTCTCAAAAAGGCGGCAGGAGCTTTAAAAATGGCACAAGATATAAAGTTACATTGACTGTATGCTGATGCATGGCTCCCTCTTTTAAATACCGTCACCATTTCATGAATGGAGTCTAAATGCGCGGTATGAAATATCTAAGTACAAATGGTGGTGTTTGGCCTTTCTGCATGGTGTTTGCATGTCCCCATGCTTGTGTTGGTTTTCTCTGGGTACTCCATCTTCCTCCCACGGTCAAATAAACATGACAGTTAATTTGTCCTTCTAATTTTTAAGTGTGTTTGTGTGATGCTCTGTAGTGTACCCTACCTTTCGCCTGATGATGGCTGGAGAAACACACCAGCCTCACTGTGGCCCTGCAAGGATAAGTATTGACAATGCATTGATGTATTATTTGCCTTCAATTTCATATTTGTAAAATAAAAAAAAAATACACTGACATTTCTGATTCAAAATATGTTGGGGAGTATCAATTCTTTTGCACTGTGCATTTGCCGGAAATAAGCTTGCAACATTAACTACATATCCATTTTGGAGTTGAAAGTCCATCCATATTTAGAGTTTGGTTATGCTCATAAAGCATCATTACAGAATGTCACCTATCTCTTTATGCAAATTACATCCTTGTTTTTGTTTTTTTTGACTTGCTGACCCTGTTTTGTACACTCAGCTTTGCTCTTTGCGGCCATGTTTCTTATTTTATTTGCGAACTTTTTCTTCTCAGTTGTCCTCTTGTCTCCAGGCGTGGGCGTAAAAGGGACCGCATTCCCAGCGGAGACAGTTAAGTCCCTCACAAGGGGAAGCAATCAGACCCAAACCTCCAAATGATGAGTGTCATCCTCTTCCCTCCTCATCCGACCAGAGGCTGTGACTGGCGGTTGGGTTGTCCCGTCCTCACCACCACACTCTGGCCTAGGGTTCTCTTTGCTTAACCCACATGTCTGAACTTGAATTACTGCAATAATGAGACGCTAGGAGGACAACAATGGCATCTGCCCCTGCTCTTAGTCACATAGGGAGTTTGTACGTAAAACTCACAACCAAACAACCTCAAACACAGAATGCAGAGTAAAAGTTTGGACAGCAGTGCAGTTTACCAACAAATTAGACACTGGTCAGTGTAAATCTGGTTTATATTAGCGGAGAGACTGATAGAATATCAGTGGATGAAACCATGTAGTGAATTTGTAGCTTGTGTCATTTTGTACGTAGTAAGTAATTGTCCACATTTCTATGGTGAATTTTTGAAACAGTTGTTTTGATTTTAGTGAAACATGATTGAGAATTAAAAAAAAAACTAATCTGAATATACATGTCTTTATTTTAAATTTAAGCACTGATATTCCTGCCACCTAAAGCGTTAAAAGACCAGATTTCACTGCCAGGGCACCACCGCACAAAATATTGGGTATTTTGGGCCAAAAAAATACTATTCTGACACTTGCTTAACACGTGAATTTCATCCCCAAACATTGTAGTTTCTAGAGAGGACTTTGTTTAGAACTATACTATATCACAAAAAAAGCCACTGTCCCACACTTTGCTGTTTGATCCGAGGCCTGCGTTCATTCAGTCGCCTTTTCTGAGCACGCTTTCATTCCCTCCCACCTGGCATTAGACGAAAGGCTGCCACTAAACACAAGGCAGAGTGGGCTGGACACGGTGGGCACCTTGCCACAGTCTCTTGTCGCCCGTTCTGTGTATTTCCTTCAGAAGTCACCAGGCCGGCCCCTGCTCGGCTCCTTTCTGCCTCGCAAAACGACTACAAAAGCTTCGGGCTAAACGGCCAGAGAGGAGACAATGAATGGCGTTTAACACGGCCGTGCTGAAAGTGATGCGGAGTAAATAAGGGTACTGCCAAAGCCTGCATCAATGAAAACTGGGTGAGGCTGTGGGTGTTGTGGCTAATTGCCAGGCTGGGAGTTTTTCAGGCCTGCCAAGTAGTGCACAAATTGTCACATGCACCAGTGGCCAAACCCAAACCACTATGACCAAGAGTGGAAGTGACATCATTCTCTATGGCTTGGCGGGCAAGGATGATGGCATTATAATAGGGATGGCGTCGCTCTGCAGGGACAAGCCAAGACTTGGTTAACCACTAGGAAACGGCACAAGGGCAAAGTGAACGATAAGAAAAATAAATGAAGGGTTTTTCTTTTCTTTTACTGTTTCACACCTGTTTCGGTCATGCTTTGCCGTCTGAACTTCTCGAGCGAGCCCTCCCGAATGTCTGTTTATAAACAAGTCTCAATATTATTGTGATGTCTGAGCTGAATTCGATAGATTCCTCTGCTGTCAGTCGTGCTTCCGCTGCAATCTGATCCCAAATTGCATTCAACAGTAAATGGAGACGAGCGCGGCTCATTGTGCCTGAACCCCCCCACACGCCCTCTCTAACTTCATCACGGGAGCTCACCGGAGCTCTCGAAGGGGCCATGGGAGTCTGGAAACGAATTTGTCCATTACTCAGAGCGAGACACTAACCTGGAGTTAGAGCGTCTTCTCCATCAGAGTCCGGGGTCTGCCTAGAAGTGTTCCCTTTGAGGCTTTAATGGACTCTGCTAAACTCATTCTCTCTCCATATTACCTTTGCGATTGTCTCCTATCTGGTTTCTATCTGCTTTGTTTACACACATGGCCTCCTCCCCCCCCCCCCCCCCCCTTCCATCCTCTTATTTTGTCTAATATTAATCCTTCATTTCATCTCTGTATTTCTGTTTGCTCTTACTGGACACACAGATATGGGATTTTCCTGTCTACGTACAGGATTTGAAAAATGTAGCCTCCGGTTCTGAATTTGCTCTGAATATTTTCCTCAGCTCTTCCCACTGAGGTCAGATTGTTGCCTACATGGAGGGAAACACCTCATTATTTCACACACGGAGCCCTGCAGATTGCTGTAGATTGTCCATCTGAGGCCGTTCATTGACTGTGGAATATTTGTCGCAGTTTTCCTCTCCCCACACATGTGCATCTGGTTTTATTGACTTGCACTCACCCACAGTCCAGTTAAAAGTGGATGGACCCAAATAATGCCAAGACCACATTGGAAATTTTTAGACCTTTAAGACAGCTTTTTTTTTTTCCTAACAGAAGCAATTGTTTCTGTCATTGATAGTATCTGGTTGTCATGGCTTAGATGTGCCATTTTCTCTTCCCTGCTCTGATTCTACTGTAGTTTTCATTCATCACTTTATTATTATTTTTTTTGTCGTGCACCAGCTTCTGATGATGCAAAACAGCTCTTAATATTTCCTGCTACACCTCAACTTACTTTCTGCTCCGACAGCAGGACTTCTTCAAATATTGCAGCAAAGTTTTATAAAGCGGTTATCAGCAGCACTTCCAATCTCTATTGTATGGAGACCTAAAGGTGAGAGAAAAAAAATAGAATCTGTTTTAAGTTAGAATAACAATCACAATGTTTTTGGCAGATTTAAAAAAATATATATATATATTTTAGATGGATTTATACAGTTTTTATTCTGTGGACAATTTTAAAAAGCAGCTGAATACATTTTTATTCCAAGAAGTGTTTAGGTAGACTTGAGCTTTTATAACAGGTACTTCTGACTTTGTGTTTTGTTTTCTGTGTTGGGCATATCTGTGCATTTAGTTGTTTTTGCCCTTTTTGTGGAGACATTTATGATATCTGTCTTTGAAAATGTGCTATATATATAGGAACTTTTACTTTTTTAACTTTACATAGCTTGATATACTGTAATTAGCTTCCATAGATAGATATGGGTTTGCCATTTGGCATTCAATAATCAACTGGATTTGACAGTATTTGGATTGAAAATAATCAGAAAATGACTTTTGATAGAAAAGCAAACAATTCTTTACATGTTGAAATGAGAACAACGTACAAAAATGAGAAATCTATTAGAAGATAAGTTTAAAATGTTATAGGTTTCAAAAAAATATCTTGAACTAAACATTACTCCGTCTTTTTTGAGTTCATAATGGAGATGTTTGGCCGTCCTTTAGGAAATATATTTTTAAAATACCTGCATCAGATTTTTTGCCCTTCAGTTTATAATAGTTTTGCTTGCTTTACAATGTGTGCTAAAGTTCTCAAATGTTTACTAGTTAGCGAGCTTATTCTGCAATATTTTTTGGTTTATTCTTCTCAAAAAATAGCATTTTCTTTCCCTGCAAATTGGTTTTCAACTATTCCCAGGGGAACTAACTCTCTATCTTCCAGATGACTCAATTAGTTTTCTGTCTTCCAAAATTAGTGCGCACATGGACAGAGAAGGGCCTTTTAAATCCCTAAATAGCTCAAAGAATAAACTGCAGTGTCCGCAAAGAAAGACCTCGTTTATCATTCAGCGGTTCACAGGACTGTTGTTGTGGACACTTATTTTAGATATTTGGCACTTATTTGTTCATCATTAGATTGAAATTAGATCATCTGTGCCTTGAACCTGAGATGAAAGGAGTAAACGGATTGTTAGTTCTCAGAGACCCAAAGAGGGTGGGAATGGGATTCTCTTTTTTTTTGTATGTGTGCGAGGATGTGAGTGTGTGTGTGTTTGGGCAGCATCATGCATTTTGACACGTGTGTGTGTGTGTGGGGGGGGGGGGTGCGTGTGCGTGTGTGAGAGTCTGTGTGAAGGTTTTTTTTTAATCTGGCAACTGATTGTGCGTGTCATGCCGAGGACAAACAGGGAAGGCTGTTCGCCTACGCAGCTGCATGTCCACAGGCTGTTGAGTAGCCACCTCTTATCATAGCCGTATACAACAGCGTATTGTTTGGCCAGATGAGAGCCTAACTCTCTCATTAAGGTCACTGGGGAAGAGGATGGGAACTCAGAAGCGGAAACCCATGACACTTTTAGGCCCCTGCTCAAGGGAAGACACTTGTGTTGAACTCGTGTGTGGGTACGGCGGTGAATGGAGGCTTCACAGCGGAAATACGACCCTGATGCTTTCATCTGGAGTGCGAACTAAAGTCTTCTGCTCATTGCGGCTGTGGGAAACAGAATTTGGTTAAATTAGGCGTGAAAATGTGGCTTTTTTTTTATTATTCAATAATATCACTCAGATTCTGCTGAAATATAATGAAAATGGCTCCCTCTGGTGTTAAATGAGAATAATAATCGGTTAGAGTTTGCCTCCTGGTCCCACTTGGCACTGCTTACTGGAATCAGGAAACTTTTTTTTTTATTACTCCAATCCTTTGAGTTTATATTGCTGCTGCACTTTAATTTTGATCAGTAATTATGATCATAAAGTTTGTGGATCAGCCTGAGTTCCTTTGGATGACAACACAGGAGACATCTGTGCGCCCGCAACGTTCGGGCCGAGGAGCTGCTCCCCCTGCGGTTGGCTGCTAGTGGAAAAACCCATAATGGCCTTTAATTGGGACTTTAATTGTGTGTGTGGTGGAGCAAAAGCATTGACTACAAAACTGGTGGTATTTGAGTGCATACATGCATCTTTTGTGTAAGTATATGTGTGGCTCACCCGATCCTCTTCCTTTCTTGGCTAGTGAATGGCTTCAGTTGGAGTCAGAGCAGCCATGTCAAGTCATAAACATCATTATCTGTACTGCCTATGAGGAATTGGCAATTGGTGAGTCAAATGCAACACATAGATGCACACACTGTTGTTTGTGCAAACATAAAGATCGTTTAGTTATCAGTTGTCCCAATTTATCAACGCTTTCTGGGTATATTTAAATATGATGCTGGTGACTGCTTTCAGTTGTAAAGACAACAAGATGATGTTTGACCCCATGAAATGACTTTACTTAAATACTTTTCTCTTTGTACTATGCTATTTGTATCACTTTACAACTATTTGAATGCTTGTAAAGAGGATATAAATATAGAAATTCGCAGGTAGTGACAACAGGCATACCTGTCTACACTTAAAAAAATAAGAAGAGGTTAGTCTATAAATTACCTTTTAAGTAATAAGGTAGAATAACACATGGAGTAAGAATTGAACACATAAAGGAGTTGTAATCAGGCACTTGAAACACAACACATTAAATATCAGTCATTTGTTAATAATTTCAAATTCAAAAATACTTTGTTGATCCCAAATAATTAAATGTTGTTGCAACTCATATTAATTCAAAGATTCTCAGAGTGATGAAGCCAACATTTCTCCTCTGAGCTTCAGCATAGTCCAGCTAGTCAGTCGACCTCGGGGCTGAAATCCGTAACAAAGCCAAAGAGGGTACACTTGAATACTGCATTAGAGCATGGCGATTCAGATATTTGTGTTCCTGAATGATTACATTCAAACTCTATTGTGTGAACAATAAACTAATCCATAGTTCCACAGAATCCGCAGGCTTTAGGTTAGCTACCTAAAGCAGCGGCATCGACTGGCTTCTTCAATTTAACGTTGTTGTTCATTGCTGAGCTATGAATGCAAATATACAGGAAAGGGTTCTTTTTTTCCTGCTAAGTATTTAATGGGTTTTAGAAAGTGTGCCCAATACTCATTAACTGCATCACTCCATTTTATTACACATAACCTAGTTTACTGACTCATTTGTGTTGATTTCTTTGTATATGAGAACTTCTTGTGTTGTTATCTACATCTGGTGTAAATTTCATGTCAATAGAGCCCTTAGAAATATATTTACTGGGGAAAAAGTGTTGACATATTCAATACGTACTTTCCCCATGGCAAGCTGTGGGGAATGCCTCTGAAGAAAATTTGCAAGGTGACATTTGACCTCTTGAAATTGCCTTCCAAGAATACTCCTTAAATAGTTATCATCACACTGCATGTTATTTCAACGGTCCTCTGTGAAAAATGGGAATAGGAGGCATGTCACACAGCGTGGATAAACTGGGTGTTGATGCACACGTGTCAAACACAAGGCAAAGCAGAGATGAAAGGAGGAGAGTGTACATGAAGCTGTCTGCCTGTCATGATTTTTGCTGGCACCGCTCTGGACATTTGTAAGCGACGGAAAACAAGACGCCACGTTGTTTTCCGATCACGTTGGGTCGTCCTGGCCTCTGTTCTGTGCGCCACACACACTCACCTACACACACATGCGCCCACGCTGCCAAAAGAGAGGCAGGAGCTTGTGGTTTCAGTGCAGTGACGGCGGCGTGTAGTCGGGGTGGCGGCGCTTCAGGAGCAGCTCCTCGTTCTGGAGAAGCCTGTTTGTGTTGGCCCTGAATTAATAACTTTTCATTTAGTGCGGAAATGACAGGAATAGTAATTAAGGAAATGGAATGATTTTATTGGCCATGATGTTTATATTAAGTTCCAGATGTGCAGCAGCTGCCTGCAGAGCACGAGGCCCTGCCCCCATGTGTGCTATCTACAATGGAGGAACTCTTATTAAAAGAGTAAGATAACGACTCCAGCCAAACTCACGACTGTGTACATTAAAGAAACGTATGGTGTTTCATTCACAGTATGTAGGAAGCTAAACTACAATCATGTCTGGGTTGATTAATGAAAGGCCGTCACAAAGCACCGTGAGGTCTGCTTCAAATTTATAAATCTGCCCCCAAAGTGCAATTTATTTGCAGATATAATGTTACTCCATTTCAGGGCTGATTTGCTTGAATGGAAAAGTTAATATTAAAGAGTGACTGTTCAGCATTTTTGGGTGGCCCTGACATATGTGAGATCCTTGTTGCACCGTAGTTCACTGTTTTTTAAATGGAAATGACAACAGCACCGAGATCCCTGCTTTTCCCTGTCAAACTTTCAGTTTGGATTTCAAATTAAAAGCAAATCTGTGTATTTTGAGACCAAAGATGTTTTTATAAGCTGATGACAAGGAATTGACAAATGTATTCTGAACACTACCTGGACATTTAATGCAATACTGTTGAATGGGGGGGGGGGGAATTCCTGCACGTAATTTGTGTTCTTGATGATCACTTATACATACATGCAACATTAGTGTTCCCAAAACTTAAATAACTCCAGTAGTCACTATGCTAATCAGCTATGTTTCACTACTTCTGTTTTGAAATTTTTATGGCAAAACCTATGCATACTATATAATATATCTACCTAGATACAGACCTCCCACATGGTTTGGAAAGAAAGTGCCCTGACTCCAAGCTTCTGTGTTTGACTGTGTCTTTTCTAGACAGAGCCATTGACAGGGCTGTTTCTGCCATTACTTCTTCTTTGTTTTTCTTTCCCATAGATTAGTGCTTCAGTGTTTAGATGTGGCTCTTTTCTGAAAGGAGCCATTGATTGAAATATTACTGCTGGTAATTTTGTATACCCTTTGTTTTCTTGTTTTATTTTTTTTGGTATTTCAGGCATATCATACAAAGAAGCTGGTTGCCTACATGTGTCAGGGCATATTTGCTCGCCATAAAAAATATCTTAGGATGGTATCCTACTTGTGTGATGAACTTAATTAAATCAGAGTTGCCCCTGGCATCAAAGTAGACAGACTGCGTAATGAAATATGAAATTGGATTGGTATGACCCTTACAAATGTACACAAGTCTTTGCCTATATTCTGCTGATGTTGAAAAAACACAATTTCGCAGTGGTTGTGTTTCCATAAAATAAGAAATTAAATTAAAATCACACGTGAATAAGCTTGTTCACGCTATAAGTCATTAAAAATTATGCCCACGAAGGATGTAAAAAGTTACATGAGATATTCATATTTCAGCCATGGCGCTAGTGCTCATCATTAGCCATCACAGGAGGCATCTGCATCTTATTCAGGCGTTTGAGAAACAAGGTTCTTATACTTGGGAGCAGCTACGTATGTGACGCTTTGGGGAAACTGTGGTCTGTGATTTTAAAGAATGGATTGACACACAACTTTTTATGAATTGTGCAATAGTCTGAGAGCTCTGATGGAGTCAGCTGCATTGTTTGGAAAAAACAAACCACCATCCTACTACTACTTCAGGTTGTCTTCTTCATGGTTTTTGCCAGTAGTAACATGTGGCTGTTGATCACATGACTCATGTGACGCAATAAAAGTGTTCCCATTGCAGTTTTGCCAAATGCATTTATTTTGATATGGCCAAAAAAATCACCTTATACCAGTGCAAAAACTTTTATTGAAAAACATTAGTTTTTTTTTTTTTTTAATTGTCATGTTTCTATTAAGCAAATTTGTTTTTGTGATTTCAATTTGCGCAATTTTACGATTAATGTAAACGCAGCTAGAGTGACGTGGGATCAGTTTGTAACACCTAAAAGAATTTTATAGGACTAGATATGAATTGGGCATATAAAATACTATGAGATGAAATTCGTTTTGATGTGTCACCAAATAAATACATTAAGCTCAATAGATTCAAAATATATATTTAAATCATGGCTTAAAATTTTGAAACCATTGAAGAATACAAATACGTAAATAGAAACATCTTTATCAAGAGATTATGAGGCGATGCACATTCTCTGCAGTCAGTTGAACTAAACATATGTTTATCTGTTCTGTGACAGAATTTGACACATTCAATATCAGTGAAAACACAAATGATATATTTCTTAGTGTTGTGGTGGGATTTCTGCCATTTCTATTGTATTCCACAATATTCAACAAAGTTCCTTTGAAACAAAAGAAAAGATCAAATCATTTTCGATGTTCTCTAAAAAACCCATCATAGTGAACATAGTGAGATCCTGTGATGGCCAAAAGTTGATAGGTGATAGCACACTTGATGTGTATGTTGTGTGTGTTCTTAACTAAAACCAACTGTTTTCCAACTCTTATTTTGAATGGCTCTTTACAGCAACATGTTTTTTGGATTAATTTATTTCTGCCCTGGATCTACGGAAAGCTCAACATGCTGGAGAAACTTCCAGGGAAATGGGTAAAAAAAATCACAATAAAGGCAGGGTAACATGTGAGAATACTTGAGACCATCAGATCGTGTATAGATGAATCCAACAAAACAATAAAGGAAGAATAACTCAGCGAATTGTGAACTCTCACGCTTGTTCTGTATTTATGTCAGGAGATTTAAAAGTCATAAACCCCACTCTGACTGTTGTTTTGGAAGTGAGTTTAAATACAGAGGAAATGCTGAATTTCCCCATCCTCTTTCTTATGGCGGTCACTTTTCTCCTTCTTACTCGAGAGTCATTCATTATGGAGATGTTTTCCTTTTTGCATGGCAATAGTATAGCCGTGCCCATTACTGCACCCAGTGATGTTTTGCTCTGTTGTGATGTGCTCCCATCTGGTTTCCAGCGAAAATGCATCACTCCATTAACATTGCCTGTGATCTAGAGGATGCTTTAATCTAAGACTATAAACTCCACTTAATTACATCCTCTAAAGGAGCTCTATTAGTATAATGCAATCAAACAGGGAGCACATCCATTTTGGCAAGTCAAACATGCTCAGATGGCTCTTGAAAGTGTTTACTTTTTGTCTTCTGATCAGCTCATAAAATTATGTTTAGAGGTCCCATGTTCAAAAACCTGGTCTGATACTCGTAACCTCATGGGTAAAAATAAAACTCACTGGTAATATATGGCAGATTCTGTTTTTTGCAACCAAAAAACAAGCGTGATAATTGAGCTCTGGAGAGTCTAAACAGTCTCTCTGTGTGGCGCACAGATGACTTTATGCTTGACCTTTCATGCGTCTCACTTCATCACCTCAAGCCATATTCTTAATTGCTGTCTGTGTGTTGTTCCAGTTTCCAACATTGTGGAAAGATTTCTATCAATCTAAACTTCAAGATAAAAAGCAAAACTGGATAGTTTAAAATTATATACAAAGACATTTCTGTAAAATGTGACGTTTCTTTTTTTGATGCTGTGCTATTTACTAAAATTAGTTGAAATGCAAATAGTTGTTTATTTTCAGTATACAACATCTTTGCCAGTATTTTGTATGCGTAATAACTTGGCTCTGATGATAGAAACCTTATGAAAGGGAAGAATGAAAAAATCCATTGTTGAAGGAAAGCTGTCGCATTTTCAGTTTGCCTGGAGTCACGTAGAAGACACATGCAAACATGTGGAAGATGGTGCTCCATTCAGACAAGAACATTAAATTAAAAAAAATAATTTTATATAGTAGAAAACTAACACTTCAAATCACTGATTAAACTGTGTTAACAAAGAAATATGGTTTCTACAGGGTCAGGGAAGCGAGATAGTTGATGGGAAGATGGATTAAACTAAATATAGGGTAAGAAACTGCAAAAGAGTTGACACAAGATTCAACTTCAAGAAGGATAACAATCCTAAACATTCAGCCAGAGTTACAAAGGAATGGTTAAAATCAAAACATATTCTACATATCAATGCACATAGCTCCATTATTAAAGCATAATGATGACTACCACGTTATGAAGAAATTAAATGTACTAGGAACTGCATCAGTTGTAGGATTTAATTTGTCAAAAAAAAAAGAAAAAATAAACGCCATTCCACTAGTATAGAGATCATTTATCAGAGCTCCCAGTACATCAATGTGTTAGAATGGACCAATCAAAGGACTAGATGTACGGAATGGATTGAATGATGAATTCAAAAAAGTACAAATATAAACCAACTTAAAAAACCGTTTAAAAATGATCTTATTGAGAAATATGATATATGTTGTATAAGATGAGTGTTTCAAAGACAATAAATGCTACTGATGATATAAAAAGTATTTAAATAAATTGTACACCTAAAGATGAAAATGTGAGATTTAAATGTCATGTAAGGTGGAAATAATTAATGTATTTCTGGTGTTTGGACATTTAATTGTTTGTAAGTGATGAGTATGAAAGGGTCAGGAAATCATACGATTGTGTATCTTCTAACTGCTCCTTTTTTCGAAAAGGCAATATAAAATTGCATGTCAATTGGGTATGATAATTTGTTTTAATTATATAATAATTTGTCTGTTTTAAATAAATAAATAAAGTTCAGACCAAAGGTCTGTATTGAGGTTTTATTTTTGTATATTTAGAAAAACATTTTAATAATTGTGTAACGGAAAGTCCCTATGCTGATAGAGGACATCCTCAATTTATTTTTTCTTTATATTCCATGTGCATACTGAATGTGAGTCTGTTCTTCAGCTGCTCATATTTAATCACGCAGATTAAAGCCACCTGCACAATGTGTGTTGTAGATGTCTTCTTTTGATTTATGAGACCTATTTGATTATATTTAGCATAGTCTCATCAGGACCAATATTACATTTAAACATTGTTCAGTGACTGAACTTATTGTTTCACCCAAAATAGCAACTTTTTTTCTGTAACTCAGAGCTTCAGGTGTTAAGTTAGACAAATTGTCCACAAATGTTCAACTTATCGGGGGTTCTAAATCCTAAACTCTAAAGCAGAAATGAAAAATCGGATCATATTGCACAATTTAGTCAAATACTGATGTATAAATGATTGTTTTGGCTGTCTGAAAACTGATATATTACTTATTTTCTAGCAAATGTAGAGGTGTAATAATTGCAGGGTAACCTATGATTCAAAGCTAATAGGCACACACTGCTAGAGAAGATTCATTGTAACATCCTATTGACCTTTGCTTCAATCAAAAACAACAGGAAACTGAAGTGCAGACCAATGAACCGGAAAGAAGTCCTGGTGGCTACTTCTATCTTATGTTTCCATCAAAAGTAAGAACTTTAAAGTGGAAATGACACATTTCCTAATTGTTGTAAAAAGAGACAACAGGCTAACTACAATTGTCAATATAGACAGAAAACTTCTTTTGAATAACAAACTAATTATCAAGCCTGAATTGCTTGATAAGTAGGATCAATAGGAATGTATGTATGACTGGACTGAATTGTTTTTTGAGTTTTTCTTTTTCTTTTCTAGTGTCTTGATATGACGTGAATTGATGCTATAAAAATAAACTGAATTAAACTGAACAGAAATGAACAGTACTGTGAATGTGGAGTGTGAGTTAATGCAGCAATAACAAAAACAATTTAATTAGTGCAAAAATTGCGGTGTTTTAATATTAGATTTAGTTACTTATGTGACACCTTCAGCTTCTATGTAGTTTTTCCTATTTAGTCTATTTTTGTCCCTGTTAGACCTAAGCTTGCTATAAACCAATGGTTTCAAAATATGCCTTCTTAATTCTATAATATATATAAAAAAATATTTCTTAAAAGAATAAAACTGTGAATATAACAGTGAATTGTGTTATTGCTACTTCTCTTCAAAGGTTCCCTAGTGCTAATTTCGTAACGTCCGGTACCACTGACGAATTTCCGATTTTTTTTTCTTCTTCACGGAAGAACAACAATGGCGTCTTGTAGTAAGGTAGTCGTATTATAGTGTTATTTACATGGGGAAATATTTGTATAGCTAAAAGACAACCGGTATATATTGTTAGTTGACTGTATATATAAGAGGTGAATCGGCTTAGATGAATTATTGTTGTTTAAAATGTCGTGTTGTTGTGCTAAGCTAACTGTAGTTAGCCTGCACGCTAACTTTTAATCTCTCAGCTGTGTTCGGCTAGTCAGACCGTAATTTAAAAAACTGATCACAATAAACGAATGATTTGCGTCGCCATTTGTATAAATCCTGATGTTTTTCTTTTTTTAAGGACCCAGTTGCCGCTACTGAAGAAGAACCGACAGAAACTGCGGCTTGCCAGAAGAGAGAAGAAAGACTACGTAAATTCAGAGAGTTGCATTTTAAACGGGTGAGTTGCTGCCAGATTCATTTCGCAGATCTAAATGAATCTGGCATTCGTTTAGCCAGATTCATCTGTATTTTCGGTAAATGACAAATGGCTTATGGAAATACCCGTTTAAGCGTCTCTGTGTGAACCTCATCAGCATAACAAAATATCTTCCTATAAATCTTATTTCCATCGCAGAATGAGGCTCGTAAACTGAATCATCAGGAGGTAGTGGAGGAGGACAAGAGACTGAAACTTCCGTCAAACTGGGAAGCTAAAAAATCCAGGTTGGAGTGGGAGCTTGCCGAAGATGAAAAGAAAAAGGTATTTTCCACTATGTCTGTAATACAGTACTGCGTTAAAAACATTGGTCCACTCCTGAGTTCCTTATTGTTAGTTTGCGAAGCTTTTCTTATTAGGAAGTCTTTCTTTATTTATTTATTTATGTCTTTATACTCTGTCATCATAATTCTTTCCACACTTATTGCAGGAATTCAATCATAGTGATTACAGGTGTTTTTGTAGTTTTTTGATTGTACCTTTAATAAAGCAGATGGTTACCAGTTAGAATTTCACAATAACGATTCTTTAAAATCGCTAAATTTTATCTTTTTGATTTTGATGCATTTTTTTTATTCTTACTTCACTAAGAAACAGAAGTTTTCAAGTATTCAAGAAATCACTCTTATTCCGCTGATTCATCTCTTGACGTTGTTATGCATAGGCTGGAATCAAATTCTCATGGTTTGAATTCCTTGTGCAAAAATGCCATGGTATCATAGTATTCACACAAACTTTTAAACTAAAGTGCATAACATGAAACAGCTACTTTTTATCAGTAATAATCAATTACTGCAGCAACAGTAGGAATATCTGCTGGTTTTCTGTTTTATTGGAAGTAATTAATACGGTCATAATGTTAATCGTCGTAACATTTGTATAGCAATTCGTACAGAATGGTAGAGAACCTAAAAAATAAAGGCAATAAATAACTTTAATTGTAGTAAACATACTTATTCAATTTCTTTGTTCTCTGGACTTTCTCTTTCTTTGGCATCTTGTTTAAAGGCCTTAGAATTTGTAATAAACTCATTCTTTTTATTTTCAAAACTTTAGTATACAATACATTGAATATTGCTATCAAAAAGGACTGATTGAATCCAATGTTTGGTAGCTGTAATATTTCAGGAACCATGCATTCATACTCTGCTTGACAATAATATATTTGCCCAGCCGGATGATAATTACCCTGCCATTGTTGTCGTCTCCTTATTTACATCTTAGTAAACCATGGCTGAAAGATCAAGGCACAAATGTCGTGTTGTTGTGCTAAGCTACCTGAGGTTAGCTTGCATGCTAACTACAGGTTAGCATAACTTTTAATCTGTCAAATGTGTTTCGCTGCTCCGACAGATGATGACCCCATTGTCTATCATCACAATGGGAAAAGGGAAGAAAATGTGGCCTAATGGCAGTTGATATTTTAACCACAATATTGCAGAAAAATATAGATGTTTAATGTTTTCTTAACAATTTGCAGGCCTGGTGCCTAACTTGGTTTGGTTTAAAAAGACCACAAGATAGCAAGAAAACATTACAACATTACAATTAACCAATGTTTTTTGATCACTGCTCACTTCCCCTTACATCCTCATAATATCCCTGAGCCTTAAGAGCTCAGGGACAGATCTATACCAGAGATCTATACCAGATGTGGAAATAAAGGACAATGAAACTCCAAGTTGATTAATTATATTAACAAGTATAGAGTTTTAGTGGGGATATTTTTCAATGACACCTATCAGTGTAATCTTTTGTGACTGAGACATTGCACACGTTGATCTTGCAGAGAAGATTGAGGTTTAATAAATTGTGCAGCTCTGACTGAACATTTACCTTCAAGGAATGTGCAGCTCGTGGTGAGGACTATCACAGAGTGAAGCTGCTGGAAATCACTGCTGATGAGGCAGAGCGATGGGAGAGGAAGAAGAAGAAGAAGAATCCGGACACAGGATTCGCAGGTTTGATGGCTTCACTTAGACGTTGAAAGAAAACATCTCAGTTCTATTTGGTTTCACCTGCATTACAGATCACATGTCAGCCATTGGAAGATGAAGTAAGATACCCTTTTCACTACTTAAACAAATTTCTTTTGGTATTAATAAAAAGTTTGTGCATTCAGTGGTCACAGTACAACAGGGTCCAAGTTGCATAGTATTCACTGGGATCATACTACCGACAACAAACCCCGTCAGATTGTATTAGATAGACACTGATGCTGTATCGAACTTATGGTATCCAGTTTCATGTTTCCCCTCTGCTTTATTCAGAGGTAAGTCATTATGACAATGAATACGTTTTAAAACGCAAGTTTTATCAAGATAAATTTGCTTTAACAGATTGAAAATATCAAATATTAGGAATAGACAGAATCGGTTGAACGGGGACCAGCAATCAGAATAAACCTCCAGTTGGTGAACATGCCACACTTTCACCTTACAGCGCCTCTTTGTGGACCCTGTTACAAAGTTAAGAAGCATTTATTTACAATACCATTAACCTGTTTAAAAATGAAGAAGAAATGGCACAAAAGCTGTTTAAAATAATATAGTCTCATGGAAAATGGCAAATTTCTAAGGCAGCTGCTCTCTAACAGATATGGTGTTACATTACTCCTGCAGAAAAATAATAATTGATGATGGCTCTGGGTAGAAAGGCTAGTAAATAATGTTAAATGCTGTTTTTCCATCCTCTTTTGTTATAGTTAATAATGTAAAATCTGTCCCATATTGGGTTGTCAAATTGTACACAATGTAGCAATATTAAATGAGAAAGAACACATAGGTTGTTTTGGTTTTTTTTTCTTTTCGGGAGGGGGGGGTGGAGTGTTTGCGCACATGTTCCATCCCGTCTTAATAAGATTAGGTCCCATAACTTGAAGGAACCACAAGGATTCTATCTTTTAAATAGGCAGCTCACCACCCACATATTCAATTTAATGATCAATTCACAGGATTCACTTTAGTTTGAACTATGGGCGACAGTCTTATCTATCTGATCTGATCTCTGATAAGGATCTTTCACAGCTAATGTTATTACCAAACATTGTGTCACACACTAAAATTGCTGTCAGTTCCAGATTACATTCACTCTGGAATCCTCCTGTGAGCGTTTTAACTATATCTGGAATTAACATTCTAGGGAATGCCGTTTAGATCAAACAGTTTTATTTTGGGCATGGGTAACCCTGTTCTCACGCTTTCGAACCCTCTTCGTCTAGCAGAGCGCTGGGGTTCTGTTCTTCCACTGTGCTTCCGTGTGTGTGAGTGAGTGAGAAACATGCTGACTCTTTGTATGGCCAGTTTTCCATGATGGCAGATTGTGAAGCAACGATATAAGCACATACATCGATATAAGCACGTCTCCAAATTTAATCTGTAGAGAAAAGAACTTGCTGCTGAATGTGGCCGTCCTCCAATGTCTCAATCTCCCTCCACCAGAGGGGATTCAGGAGAGAGGATGGGAGGAGGGAATATGTCTCTTTGACCCTGCTTAACCAGCTGCAGCTTGTGTTACTGTGCCTCGTGCCTGCTTGCTGTTTGTTCCACTAATTATAACTTCTTTTTTCTTTTTTTTTGGTTTTATCTTGCCATCTCCCACAAATACACACACACAATGGACTACAGGTTATGCAGAGGCCCAATTCCGACAGTACCAGAGACTCACCAAGCAAATCAGGCCAGATTTGCAAAGCTATGAGAAGCAAAGGGAGGAAAGGTACGTGTGGAAGAATACAGTGCTGTACAAAATAGAGTTTTGTATGTGATTTAACATTTTTCGAGATGCCACGTTCAGTTTTACTCCAATGACTGATTACAGCCGGACCAGTTAAATTAAGAAATTTGTTAAATAGAACATGTGTGGCAACAACAAAGGCTAAAAGACCTCCAAATGCAGTATATTCTTCTTTGATGTTAAATTATGTACACTGCAAAAACACAAAATCTCACCAAGTATCTTTGGTCTACTTTCTATTACAGTTATCTTAGTACACTTGAAATAAGGCAAAACTAATGCATGTGTAACTTTTCAGCAAGATATAGGAGCTTGTTTTAAGTAAATCATTGCTTAATGTTTTTTTTTTTTTCTTTTAAGTGTCAGTGGAACCAGCAGATTAGCTCTATGCCTCTTGCGTAGAACTAAGGATATTACTGACTCCTTCACATAAATATTAATGAATTATTTACTTAAAATAAGTCCCAATATCTTGCTGAAAGGTTACTTGGAAGGTAGCTTTGTCATATTTCAAGTGTACAAAGATATTTGCACTGAAAACCAGACCAACTACTTTGTAAGATTGTGTTTTGGCAGTGTTCATGATTCAACAATAAAAAGAGATTCATCCGAAATGGCATCCTTGTGTGAGTTTTAATGTGAAACCTATCTGATCAAAAACAATAAACAGGCTTGTCTCACATTTGGCAAAAAAATTATCACAAGGATCCCTAAGATTTATACAGATATTTGAAAGGTGTATCCCAAAAGACCTGGCATAAAACTAACGACTTTCAAGAAAAAAACCCAACAAATGTAGTGTATAATGTTATCATTTGAAGCAGCCTTTTTTAACTCACATTATCACATCAGTTATGTCTATAATTAAAAATTTGTGTGACAAAAAGCTAAATAAGGATCATAAGGTTGATTGAAGGGCATAACTGAAATCTCAAATAAAAAAGATAAATTGTAGCCATTGGCCCGGTGCAACCAACTCAGAAGTCACCCATCATGTGTTCATAAAAGAATTAAGTCGATGTTTAGTCATGCACTCCTCAATTTCCCCAGGGATTTTATTTTGACATGGTTACACAATTCAGAAAAAAAAAAGTTTTTAAAGTGTAGATGCACAGGACATGCATGCTAATGTCAAGAGGATTTTGGTGCCTGGAGGCTTATTACCCTTTTACTGCTACCACATGCACCCTAGCAAAGG
Organism: Poecilia mexicana; assembly: GCF_051168715.1. Taxonomy (NCBI): domain Eukaryota; kingdom Metazoa; phylum Chordata; class Actinopteri; order Cyprinodontiformes; family Poeciliidae; genus Poecilia; species Poecilia mexicana. The sequence continues at coordinate 14,236,305 of NW_028263391.1, read as the reverse complement.
AGTCCACTGTCACGTATGCCCAGAAGCAGCATCATCTTCCTTGTTTGGATACTTAAAATCACAATGGTGGAATAGAAAAGTCAGTTTAAGTGTGTTAAAATGGTGGTTATCTCTGGTTATGCATTTCTAATTCTTTTGCTGATACTGCTTCACAGCGGTGAGGATTTCTACCCCACGTCCAATAGCCTGAGCTACGGCAGCCATGTTCCCACAAAGGACGGCATTGACCGCATGGTGGAGGATGTTGAGAAACAGTAAGTCATAGTTGTAAATTCATAGAATTTCCCTATTATGTCTTGACCTTTAGTTAATTTGAGCTTCCAATCCAGTGCCATTCTGACATGGCAGCTTTCTCAGGTCAACTGATCCATGCTTCTTTCTTTGTTAGAAAGGAGCATAAGAATGGCATAGGAAGCTAAAAGTATGAAGACACACTAAATCCTTGTTAATACCCTGTTACCCAGCCTTAAACCCCCTTTTGAAAAGCAAATGTAGGAAATCTACCTTAACTTTGGTACTTAACATTGGCTCAGGCTATTGAAACAATTCCTGTTTTTCATTTATCTCAGAATGAGAGCGAGTTGAGTCACACTGGCACACCACAAACATAGTGTGGTGATACAGTAAGTGTCAGCGACGTAAGTCGACTTCTGTGATAGACCAGAGCCCGTCTAATTTGAAACAAAATCAACTCCAGGGTATATATCCTGGCCCAAAGCAACAGTTAATCTTAAAATTTATGAGAAAATACAGTAAGAGCTTATACAACTGGGACAGGCCTGTCAGTGTAAATAGCAGATGTTTTTTACACCTAGCATTACCATTACATCTTGCAAGGAATTATGTATTTCCTTATTTTGCTCTGTGAAGCATTTTGTAATGTGCATTTCAATACATACTTTAGTTTTGGTTTGTGTATATATATAAAGTTATTTTAAAAAGTGTCTGCACTCTGGTGTGCCTCAAGTCTTAATGTTTGGGCTCCTTAACGTTTGATCGCCAGTGTTTCCCCAAATTGTTCTGTATTTGACAGTCCTAGACTTGTGTTGGAGATGCAACTGTAGAACATTAGACAAGGACTTAGCTGCCAGGGATGACGCACAATAATGCTTTGAAGACATGGCGAATCAAGAGTAGGAGCTCACAAATTGACAGTATTTTCCTCGGAGCATCTACGTGTGTGTTAGGTTTTCCATCCCCACTCACCCTACCAAATTTAAGCGCATGCCCCCAAAAATATTGCTTGCAGACAATTATTGTTATTGGATATGCCATGGATAGGGGCCACACTGGTTCATGCAGTCCTTCATGGATTGTTTTTTTTTTTTTTTTTTTTGCGATTGTCAGGATTGAGAAGCGTGCCAAATACAGCCGGCGCAGGGCGTACAACGACGATGCAGACATCGACTACATCAACGAAAGGAACGCCAAGTTCAACAAGAAGGCAGAGCGCTTCTATGGCAAATACACAGCAGAGATCAAACAGAACTTGGAGAGAGGAACAGCCGTCTAGTCTGTCTCGTCACCTCTGTGATTTTTTTTTTTTTTTGCTTATGCTTTTAAGCAATCTGAGTCCTTTGATTGGTGGATTTGATCTGACATGCATCTCTTATACTATTTTGTCTCCTGTTACTTTGTACAGTATTAAACCTTAGAAAAGATGTACCCCCCCTTTTTAATAAACCATGTCTAATTACACAGTAATCCTGCTTGCTTATTGGCTTTTGTGTTTGCTGTGTGTGGTCTTTTGATTGAAATATTTTAAGCTTAAGAATAAATATTAACTACCATCATACCTTCATCTCAGTACTAACTTGCCTAGGGCTGTGATGTGACCAAGAAAGCCTTGTGACTGGCTGAGAAGAGCAAACGGGTTCCCATGCAAACCTATTCCTGATCTGCAAATGAAGTGGCATTGCACCCTCTACAGGAACTTTTTGGGAGGTTAAATGCACCCATTTAGTATTTTTTTCTGAAATGTTTTAAATTCTTTATATTCCATAAAGATGCATGATTTTAGTTTCTACTCCAAGGTTGACATACCTGGTGATACTGTTAGAGAAACATTTGCTGTGGCACATTTCAGAATGTCACTTCCATTATTGATACAAGTTGGAAAAAAAAAGACGAGGTAGATTTCTATCAAAGCAATTATCTGAGCTCAAGTTAGAACAGGGGGATGAAGTCTGGCTGTAAGAAATTCCAATGTACAATTAATTTTATTACAGTGATAATTCTCTTGATTTATTACACAGCTTTGCAGTTCAGCAATAATTTACTAGCATTTGTGCCAAGATGCTGTCAAGGCTACCGCAACACCAAGCACACCTGCTCCTGAGTTTGATTATACCCATTTGAAAAGATGTAACAGATGTCCTGATCAATACTAATCAGCAAATGTATCTATTTTGTAGGAACAAGGTAGAGATGCATCATTCTGAATTGACTGGGTAACCATTAACCAATTTGAACTAAATTACACACATCCCTTCTGATTAGGATCTAAATCTGTCAAGAGGCAGAATAATTGCTCATGATTTTAAAGAAAACAGTGCCATCATGTGGGATTTATAGGAACTGCTACTTTACACATTTATTCAAACTCAACTGTTTCTATTCAAACATTTAAGAAAATATTGAGGGATATTCCTACTTAGTAACACTGCCAACATTGTCACAACTCAAATCCATTTTGTCAATGTTCAAAGAAAAAAAAAGACATTTTTGATTCAATTCTTTATTAAATACACAATACAGAGGAAAATGAATAATCCCACCTGAACGAATTCTTCACAGCTTCCCATTTAAGTCTTTAACATCTGAAAGAAAATGACCACAAAATTGATATTTCACAAACTATGTACATTATTTACAGTGTCCATGTGCTCAGCCACAGAAATGGCTTAACGGTGTTTGTTTGGGCTGGAGTTTTGCCCTGCACTGATGGGAATCCAATGGCCGTAGGGCTTCCGGCTTTCAACGCTGTCAACTCTGGGAGTTACCTTTGCAGGAGATGGAGCCACCACTGTTGGCTTGGCAACTGAATTCTAGAAAGAAAAAAAAAAGTTTAACACCCAGTTTATCCCAGATTGTTTTGACTGTGTGCACTTTTGAGTCACTTACATTTACACTGAAAGCAATTTTCCTGCTTTCCATCCTTGGACTGGACACACCAGGCTCTGACTCGTCCTAATTCAAGGAGAGAAACAGATTACAAGTTACTCATGAGCAAGGAACTAAGCTTCAACCTGAAGTTCAAACTGATGGACTTCAAGGTCTAGTTAAACAATTCTACTTAATATATGGCACTTTCAAACTGCAGCTTTCATGCAGCCCTTCGTTACTTAAATTATATCTAAAGGACAGACCTTGAAGCTGTATAAGGTAATTTAAAAAAAAAGTTAGTTTGTTTAAACTGGAAGAGTGATGGAACAGTGTTCAAGACGCAAGTTCCCCAGCCCCTCAGCACACATCTTGTGTACCAACTTATCTTTAGGTTATGGAGAAGAGTTGTCTTGACTGGAATAGTCATTATAATGCAGTCCACACACCTGTGCTCCTTCAGCGAGTGGAAGATTCTGCTAAGTAACAATAACCCATTTCATCTGAAAGCATAAATACATTGTAATGGCACAGAACTAACACCTAACTAAATTATTTACATGTTTGTGCAATAAGCATATGCATGTAATCTAGAGTGAATTACTATGTTAACTGTATGTGCTTATTCCATATATTAAACATACTGCAACATCTAAAGTCAGAACATGTCAACGCAAACAAATGGTTGTCACCCATGTCACATGACAGCCTTTTAATCCCAGGTGCCGATGAGTGAAGGAGACCACTGTCATGTTATCTATGAAGACAGGAATAAATACAGAGCATGTGTGTTCCGTTCCCTCATGGGTCAGGTTAACAAAAGACAGGAAATAAAACAAATAAAGAAAAGAAACTAGACCAAGAGCAGGTAATGCATTTGGTGTGCTCTCAAGAAAAAAAAATGTAAGGAACTTAAATCTAAAAGAACCTACATTTTTCATATATATATATATATAACATTTATAGTTACTTCTATGCAACTTTCACCAAGCCAACAGCAATGTACTGTAGCTACAACAACAAAAAAAAGTTTACAAAGAATTTCTCAGTGACTGAGGAGGTAATTTCTTCTACAGTATATTTTTTTATCATTAGCAAAAACACTCACCTCTAAATTAGTCTTTTGGGAGCCGTGCCTCATCCCTGTAACAGGCTCTGGTGAAGAACTTCTGGCTGCTGGCTGCTCTGACAGGATAGGCTTCACACTTTCAGGAAGGTCCAGCTTCTCCACTCCAAGCATTCGCATAGCATTAGCCTTGGCAACTTCAAGGAGCTCCCTTTTGTCTGTGGACAACAATGAAGATAGAGAAGACAGCTATTAAATCAATACTATTCACCACCTGTGCAAAATAAAAATAAAAAGGAAGAAAAAAAGTTTACTCACCACGCAGGCTTAAACTGACAGAACGTCCAGATGACCTGGATCGCGATCGCCCCCTGTAGGGCATGGAAGGAGATCGAGAGAATCTGCATCTCAGCTGACTTGCTGGTCTCCTGTACCTACTCCAGCGTGCTGGAGACCAAGAACGGGACCTGGACCTATAGCTTCTGCGATGGCGGGAATATCTGTCTGATACCGGGGAGCGTGTGTAGGAGCGGGAACGAGCCCTGTAGTGGCGTGGTGGGGATCGGCTGTAGGAGCGAGAACGTCCCCTATAGCGGCGGGGTGGGGACCGGCTGAAGGAGCGAGAGTGTGCCCTGTAGCGCCTGGGTGGAGGCCGGCGGTAGCCGCCATAACTGCGGTGGTTATCACATCGACAGCGGGAAGAATGTCGGTAGCATCGCGGATAGGATCGGGACCTGGAACGGGACCTGGAGCTAGAGGATGACCCGCTCCTGCAAGAAGATGAAGATGAGGAGGATGAAGACCTGCTGCGTCCACGGCGGCTTTTACGCCCTCTGTAGTCAGAACCAGTGGAACGGCTGCTGGCAGAGCTGCTAACGGATCGTGAGCGAGATCGGGAGTGTGAAGAGCCTGGGCTCTTCTGGTCGAAGATCACATTGATGCCGTCGCTCTGGCGAGCCTGTGCCATATCAGAGTGCGAGTCAACCTGTGTAGCCATCTCTCAGTTTTTCTGCCGAAGGCTGAAAGAAGAGACAGAAATTAAAAAGTTACTATATGTATCGATGTAAAGCAAACGTAACTTGATTCCATTAAGTTTAAATAGTCTACTATACAAATATCAAAGACATTTGAATATGTACTGTAGAAATATGGATGACGTAACTAAATTCTACACAATACTGCCCCTAGTGACTGCAGTAGCGTTGCATAACTCCAACGGCTGACCGGAGAGTTCTGGAAATTTCCAGACTCGCAGGCTAAAAGAGCTCGGCTAGTAGCTTAGCCTAGTTCTTCTAACAAGAAATTCTTTGGGTGATTCAACATCCACGCTTATGTATTAATTTAAAAGCAAATAACTACACAAAACATTAAAAAAAACAATGCTCAAGCACTAAGCCCCCAAGAAACGAAAATATAGGCGTGTTGCTGTAGTCTTACCAGTTAAAATGTAGCTGGTTGGTCTCCTTATAAAAACGTCGAACGAAACGGCTACTATGTAGAAAACACTTAAAGGTATGTTTTCACAAGACGCGAGTGTAGAAGAACAGCTAAAAAGCTATCAGATATATTGCCTTGTTTACAAATGCTGAAAAAAGAACAAAACCTGTCCTCTAATGTTGATCCTCCAGTCGTCGTTACTCGAATGACGATGAGACTGCAGCAGCAACTGCTTTTAAGAAGCCTCTGGAAAGTTCCATTCGTGTGCTGCCCGGCCGATTCGACGTTTTTGACCAGTTCACTATCAAGAGTATTCTAAGTTAGCGGGAAAAGCCCAGTGTTTTCTAAATTCAAGTCGCCACACATTTGTTCACTGAGAAATGTTTTGAATTTTGTTATTTTCTATTTCAAAATGACTGTGAAGTTGAGATTGAATTAAAAAGAAAATCCATTTACTGAACTATCCAAAAGAATTGAATCAGTTTCAACGACCCGCCCTTCAGGAAAATGGACGGACGTTTTTTTTCTTTTTCTTTTTTGCTTATGTAAGTGCAAAGCATAATGCGGTTTTAGGAAAAAATAAAATTTATAGAAGTGGTGAAGATACAATTTCAGCCTTTTTAGCTGCATAGTATATAATATTTGAGTATATGGTCCATTGTGCAATAACCGTATGGTTAACATGCCTATATTATTTGAATTATGTGTTATAATTAATACATCTTTTTACAATCATTTTTACTTATTTAGGATTACCCCAAAAGTAACGTCATTGTGTTAAACGTTTTTAACTGCTAAATCTCCATGGTAAATAATTCGTCTATTGCAGGTCAAAGTACAGCTCACTTTGAGAGCTATACTAAACTCATTTTATAACAGATTTACTCGGTTTACAGTTAAATATTAGTTATGAAAAAAGTAAATATAATTTTTTTGCAAAAAGTGTGTTGGATTTTAAAATGCAGGTCAGTGTAGAAAAGCTGTGAGATTCTCTGCAGTTCCAGAAGCATCGCTTTGTTAACCCTTCAATAACCCTTATTTTATGTTGCAAAATAAAATGAAAATATCAACTATTTAGGGTCAACGCTTCAATTTAATGCTAGAAATAACAGTTTAACTTCCCAGCTCTGTGCTATGTAACACATTATGTTTGTTATGACATGGAAAAGATACATGTTTTGATGTTTTATATGTATATTTGTCCTATTTGTACGTTATATTGGAGAAAATGTAATCATTGTCCTTTCCCCTTAATAGCAGACGTTACAGTCGATCTCGCGACATTTATGTAACATCTCCTGTTTACTTTGAGTAGACGTAGAAAAATAGATTGCGCAGCTATAGCCATTTCCTGTGTCAACGCCATATTGTGATGGTCATTTTTAAAAAACGTGTACTAGAGATTAAAAAAAATGTTTAGGTACAATTGTATTACTTCGAAGTTTGCTATAACTATGCGTGTCTTATGTATTGGGAATACATAAGACACTTATGCTATTGAAAATAACATAGGTATTTCTCTATTTTTTGTTTACTTATTAATTTATAATCAATAATAAGTTGTAAAATAAGTTAATAGCTAACAAGTTGTGCGACTAAATTCATGTTTAAAAAAATTGGTTTGGTAATTTGATCAAAATTTGACATCTTTGTCATATTTGTGGAAATATGACAGAGCGAGCGCTCTTAAGAACAAACTATTTTTGACGTATATCTCTCCGGTAACCTTGGCAACAAAAATGTTGGCAGTTTGGAGAAAGTAAATGGCTCATGAACACTCGGAATGCTCTTATTTCGTCTTTGTAAGTATTTGTGTGAGTGGGAGGCACATTTTTAGACATGTGTCACTGTTTTTTCTTGGATAGTAAAATGTAGAGCAGTGTATATTATCTGAGTGTAGCATTAAGTTGAATAAGTGTATTCCAATTTGTCATATTTCAGTAAAAAAAGAAAACTTTTATAAAAGACTTTTAGTTAAGAAAATCAAGACGTGCGTTGTGATCTTTTATTAGCTGTTCAATGACAGTCACGTGTTGTGAGGATAGATTTGTTTGACTAAAGTTTGTATTGGCATTCATTAAAATAATATATATATATATATACTGCGACAGACTGGCGACCTGTCCAGGGTGTACCCCGCCTCTCGCCCGGAACGTGAGCTGGAGATAGGCACCAGCACCCCTCCCGACCCCACTGAGGGACAAGGGTGAAGGAAAATGGATGGATGGATGGATATATATATATATATATATATATATATATATATATATATATATATATATATATAGAGAGAGAGAGAGAGAGAGAGAGAGAGAGAGAGAGAGAGAGAGAGAGAGAGATCATGATCAGTTTATACAGTTTTTATTGTACAATATTACATTCAGATTTTTTTTTCAATGGGGACGATAATAAAGTGATACAGTTATACTTAGTGTTTTATTTTCAAATGTTGGTTTTGGTCTCCAAGGAGCAGTTGCCACTCACAATATGGCGGACGAGCTACCGTGTGGTTTCTACAGCGCAACGAACCCGTTGCAGCTTCTACTCTTCTATGTCTGCAGCTTTTGGCTGAGTTAACCACCGAGTAAATACTAGCTAACTTCCTGTTCTACGTCTTCAGGCAGCTGCACGCAGACAATATTCTGCTCCAAGATGAACATGCTCGACAAAGTGCCATCCTGCTACGGATATGTGATATTAACTTACCTGTATAGCTGGATTATGCTGGGATATTTGGCAGTAAAGGTTGGCGGGGCCAGGAAGAAATACCAAGTGAAGGTACCTTGATTGAGATTGAGAAGTCTCTAAAGTATTTGTGACGCGACTACAACTTCTTTGAAAACATTTTTAATGCAACTGCTTGCTTATTTTACAGTATCCCGCAATGTACAGCGACAAGGACCAAATATTCAACTGCATCCAGAGAGCCCACCAGAACACATTAGAGGTGTACCCACAGTGGCTCGTTTTCCAAACAATTGCAGCCTTTGTGTATCCGGTATTTATCAGTTTTTATTTACTTAATCAGTATTTATTCGTGTATTTATTTCCATGTACATAGAACAACGACACGACAGCCAATCAACATATGGCCTTTAACCCCAATTCCCCTGATTGCGAAAGACATGGTGTCACAGTGATGGGCGTATTTTCTCCAGATCTCATGAACTTATTTATCTATTTATTTATTTTACATTACTTATATGGTCTCTGATTTCTATTGTCTGTGCTTTACTAGTTAACTGCATCTGTGCTGGGTGCTATTTGGGTGACCAGTAGGTTCTTCTATGCATGGGGATACTACACTGGAGGTAAGACCGCCACCCCCAAACGCCCCTCCCTTTTTCATTTTAGGAGAACAAGATGTCACCTAGTCTGTACAGAGATTCAGCCAATACCTTGCAAAATGTGTTGCTCCTCACCTAGTTTAGTTTAATTATTTACATAAGATACCACCTAGGCAAAAGGTTATTCATTTTAAAAAATCAGGACATCTGATAAAGATATGTGAATCTATAGCAGTTGACTCACCATGTTCTTAAAACAAATACTTTTTAGTTTGTCTTATCTTATTGTACAACAATGTTTTGTTTATTTCTTTCTTCCCAGATCCAAGCAAGAGGATGAATGGCGCCTTTGGCTACATTGGATATCTTGGAGTGGTCCTTATGTCCATATACATTTCTTTGCAATTGCTTGGAGTCTTTTAAGATGGTTTTCAACCCATGGCTCATTGCTGGCAAACATCAAAAATAAACTCTCCATACTTAAGTGCTAATTTCAGCATATATTTTATAGGTTGGTAATTTGACATTAAGGTTTGTTTGTATTGTTTAATTAAAAAAAAATACTTCATGTAGCCAAGGATTATCAGAAAAAGAAAGAGATGACTTAATTTTGGTCTCATAGAGTGTTAGTGGTGAAAAGGCCAAGCAATGGGGGTTGATGGTTTCATGTGACTTTCACATGATGCTTAAGTCACAAATCTTGCTCTGAAGACACAGTTCTTGTTAAATATGGAAGCAAATATTATGTTGACTTCCTCAAGTCTGTTTTATACAGCACAAATATGATTTTTCTTTTAAATAAAATGCTTTGATTTCAGTCATTCAAATAATAAAATCTCAAAGAGAATAAAAAATAAATGTCTTTTGTTCTAATGTTCCTAATCATTTAAATTAGTTAAATATTTAGCTACCTTTAGATGAGTTAATTTTAAGCCTTTGCTCTGAAGCCTACAAATTTGCTTTTTTGTTATGCTTTTCCATTTTCTTATCCAGGCAGTGACTATTATTCTAGGCAAGACAAGTTTAATTGTACAGCACATTTCACCAAGGCAATTCAAAGTGTTTTACCTGATGAAAACATTAAACAAAAACACAATGCATTGCTGTGGCCCAACAAAGGAAAGAAATAAAAAGCTGAAATACAGACTAAAATGTATCATTTTACAGGTATTATTTATCAATGGCAACTCTGGCAAGTGAGGTTTTACCTTACTTTAGACAGATGTCTGCAACCTCTTTCTCTCTGGACCTTTCACCATGGCTTTTTATAGTTTTGGATAAATGATAAAGAGTCAACTAATTTTAACAAATGACGGTTTTAGCAGGTTTCATGTTTGTTTCATATAATAAATGCATTTGATTTCCTCAACAGAAATGCCCACTTTACTTTTTACTTGTGGTTTTATTTTTACACAGCTTTCCACAAATATTGACATCTCATACAAAAACTTCGATTTTTGCTTTTTTTCTTATTAATGTGTTTGATATTTTTCTTTAGAAACCTAACAATAGTAATAAAGCAGTGGTTCTTCAGAACTGAAGAATTCTTATAGTGGATACTCAAAATAAAATACAGCTACTCTGTTTTTAAAAGATTAGGCAAAAGTAGTGGCTCTAAACAAATTTTATTTAGCTGGACTGAGGCAAAATGGCACTTTTGGCTATAAAAGGAACTCAGTGTTTCAGCATTTTTGCAGTTCCCTGGAAATTTGTTCCATACTAGAGGATAAAAACTGCATCCTGCTTCTCCATGTTTGTTTCTGGTTCTGGGGGTCAGATTAGATTTGAACTCAATCTAAATGATCTAGTTAGTAGGTTAATAATTTAATTAACTGAGAATGACAATTGAATTCAGTGAACAAACTAAGAATAATTTTAGATCAGTGGTACAGTGGTTTTGCAAATGAAGCAGACATTTTTAATCATTTGAGATGTGGGATAGGTTGGGATTATGATTCAAGCAAAAAAATACAGTGAAAAGGAGCAGAGATACAAATTCACTATTGCATTTGCATCGCATTTTCCTAAATTTCAACTACATGATTCAGTCTTAAGTTCAATCATAGTTTTTGTCACTTTCTTATTTTAATGGTTTACAATAAAGTTAGTGTAATCATCGCTTTTTTGTTTGTCTATGTATGACAAACAAAAAATATATTTCAATGATTCTTGAGAATAGGGACAAAATGGGTTTTAATTTTCCCAATTTTTAAAAAAAATATTTCTCAACCTTATGTATGCAAATATGACAAATAATGTTTTGGAAATGTAAAGATGCTAAAGTGCAGGCTCCCAGTTGCAACATTTTTTTAAAAATTACATTTTTAATCGACCTGACCCAGAACTTTGTCATCACCATCTGACAAAAATAAATATAAAATTATTTTTAAAATACCCTATTAGTGATATTTTTACTCATTTTTACAGACAAATGCTTCTCAGGAAACAAAATAAATATTATTTAAAACAAAAAACAACAAAAAGTCCATCTGACGGAGTTGACAGTGCATGACGGAGTTGACACAGAGCTGAAGGTGGTGACAAACTAGTGAGTAAAATGAAAAACTTGGTACATGTGAAGTAATGCAATTTATGTAAAATTAAAATGAATTAATTGCACATTTAAGTGAGATTTCTCAACAATTTCACTGAAAGAGTCACAAAAACATTTGGAGTTGACATCTGACGGAGTTGACGAAATGCCAAACTACCTCAATGTGTATGAAGTTATTCTGAAGGAGGCCATATTGTAGCTTATCAGGTCCATGAAATCTTTACAGTTTACCAAAATTAAGCTTTTATTTCACAAAATTTCATCAAAGTTTTTTAAATTGTCAGTTATGGTGTTGACACATCATGGTTGTGACAAACAACTTAGGAATAAAACAGAAGAAAAAACTAAAGAATAACTTAAGCTAACCGGAGCTAACTAGCCCTCCTAGCAAAGGAAGAGAAAGAAAGAGGTCATGGGATCCTCAGAAGTTCTGGTGCCCCCCAATAATGCCTGATTTTTTTTTTTACATTCTTTTTATGTCTGACGGTACAGAAACTAGGGACAAATTTCAATGGAATTGGAAAATATATTAAAATTATTTTAAATTAAATTTATTGATACTTTTATAATTATTTATATGAATACTTATACTTAATTGTCATAATATATTATATTAGTATTCCTTTAATTGTTTTAAACTATTATAATGTATTGAGTTCTGCTCCAGGACAAGGGATTTTACAGAAACCATCCACCTACTACAATGTTTAAAATAAAAAATATTCAGCAAACACCAGGAAAATATACATTGTTGTGCTCACATGACCCAGGTTAGTTTAATCAGATATTTGAAAAAATATACATTTTGTGTATATTTTATTCAAATTTTGTGCTTTTTCCATAGGACCTGTTTTGTCCCTATTCTCAAGAATCACTGATATATGACACAAAAGCTTGAGTTAAAGGAAAACCACTTGTCACATATATAATATTCCTAAGAAAATAAAATATCATGTGGTACAATTTAATGTCTTTCCTTTTATTTGTCTGTTAACTTTATTGATTTAGTTTTGCAAATTTGTATTTTACGTGTATTGCATTGCAGTAGAAAAATCTGATTTTCTGCCGGGTGCTTGAAGGCAACAGAATGAACAAAGCTTGGGTGTGGATGTACTGCGCATGTGCACGAGAGCGCTTCTTGTCGGAAGCCAAGTCGGGTTAAACCAAAGGCTTGACATCAAAAACCGAACATAAAAAGGTAAATTATCTCTGAAACTCACTTTAAATATTACTTGTAACTCGCTTGCGCATGTTTCCGTCAGTCATTATCGTTGCCAGTCCTAATTATGACACTATTTTTCGTAACTTTATAACAAGAAACCTTCAAGGAAATGTTTGCTAGCGTTAAAGCGACGAACAAAAGAGACATTAGAAACAGAGGTCTGTCTTTTGAAAATACTATCATTTTCTACTGTGTAAAATCGCACTCATTCACTGTGTAGTTGTCTCATCGGTGTTAGCAACCTACTGGTTTAGACTATGAATCTTGAGGTACAGTACTATTATTGTACGAACTGGGTTTAGCATCGTATTTACTGTACAGCGACTGCGCAGTAAAGTATTTATTGCTTTCTCTCCCCCAATCTTAACGTGTATTTTGCTTCGTTTCTTTCTTTCTTTTAAGCAATGTAATGTATCCTTGTGGATTATTTTCTGTTCTTTATTTGTTTTTTGGTTTTTATTTTTTATTTTTCCAGAGTCATGTCAGGATTTCTGGACGGAATCCGTTGCGGAGACTGTGAGTGCAATGTGGACTGGGGGGAGAGAAGAAATGCCATCGCATCCATAGCTGCTGGAGTTCTGGTATTTGCAATGATTTCTTTTGTCCAAATCGTATATTTTGTGGGAAGGGTAGTGTGAGCTACTGGGTTTGTTTTACCTTTGTTTTCATGTTCTAAAACACTGATCTAAGTGTGTGTAATAATGACGAGGAAGATTTCGTAGTGATCTCATGTCGGCAATCAAGCATCTTGTTTTTGCAGTTTTTCACAGGATGGTGGATCATCATTGATGCTGCTGTGAAATATCCCACCGAGGGAGAGTTTCATCATGCCTATCATACATGTGGGGTCATAGCCACGGTGGCCTTTCTCATGTAAGTGGAGGGTCTTTTTTACACTTTTATTAAAAGTAATCTCTCAAAGCTCCATTATATGGTGTTTTGGAAGCTTGAATCTCTATTTTTAATTACTTTCTTATTCCCTATTGTCATGAATGAGTGGTAGCTTTCATCACATGACTTCATCTTGCAGTTTCAGTCATGTGATTAGTATGTGTTGTTTGTGTATCTCCAGAGCCCCTTTCTCTAGTCAGGGTACCTGGTGTTTAGATGCAGATTGGCACAGCCATTAATGGCAACGACCTTTGCTGTTTGTCATGAACAGCATAGATGTGATATCTCTCACCACGTTGCTCAAAATTTCAGAAAACTTAATCAAATCAAAATCCAATTTCTATGAGGCGGAAACGTCCATAAATGAAATTCGTTGACATCAGATTTTTCGGGTTGGGTTTGAAACCTTCATGTTTACGTATTTTTATAAACGGCTGAGATCATTGTCTTTAACTCTCTTGTTCTATTTGCCTTGTGTAGGATAAATGCTGTTTCTAACGGCCAAGTGAGGGGAGACAGCTACAGTGAGGGATGCCTTGGACAGACAGGTTAGTACATGGATGAGTCTTTTTTTTTTTTTTTTTTTTTTTTTTTTTTGCAACTCAAATCTTGTCTTTTATTTATTTATTTTTTTGCTTATCACCCACTTTTAGTGTAAATGTGAGTGTAAAACAACTTTGAGTAGAGTATTGGTAGGAATTTTTGTATGGATTTGAAAATATCTTTAGTGAATTTAATCTACTGCACTTTTTAAATTCAATTTCTAGTATAATTCTACATTTTTGCAAGCTTTCTGGTGTGGGAACTACCAGCTTTTAGTGTAATCTTTAAACAATTCAGTATATGTACATAGCTCTGACTAACAATGAATGTTGACTTAAGGCCTTTACTAAAACAAACATCCATTTTATATACAGACTCAATTCAGTCCAATCACATTGGCAGGTTTAAACTTGATCGCATGTATTCACATTCAGTTCTAGTTAGAAGTGAGCATGTTAAATATTTTCCTTTCGTCTGAAGGTGACACTCTAGATCTTCTTACAGGCCCTGATGAGATGTTGACGAGTTTAAATGACTAGGGCTGGTATTACAGTAGTTTGAACTGATCAAACCACTGTTGTTTAGAAATGAGTCCAGATCACTTTCCCAGTTGTAACTCTACAATAGTACTATTGAGGTCTGCACTGTTCCTTGAGTCTGTTTGGAAGAGGGAAACCTCAAGATTGAATTAAAACATCACCTTTCAAAGTCATTCTATTTGTTTTATAATCATTCCACTCTTGATTTAAAAAAAAACAATTCTGAGTAGTCATTAAAAGCCCCAAACCAATCACTTTAATGTTCCTAAACTTCTCCCTGCTACTTTAAATGCAGACTAATCATGAAGTGCTGTACCATGTTGCCCGCGGTAACCCACCCGCTCTTATCTCTCTTTGCAGGTGCTCGAGTTTGGCTCTTCATTGGCTTCATGCTGGCTTTCGGCTCCCTCATTGCCTCCATGTGGATTCTCTTTGGAGGATTCGTAGTGCCTCGTAAGTGGGAGTTATGATATTGCCATATAGTGCTCAGCAGGTAATTTAGATCCAAGTAAAAGTTTAAGACTTTTACATTAATTGTACTTCACAAAGTATCACGGCTTGATAATCTTTATATACAATTGTTGTTTTTTGCAGAGAAGCCTGCTGTGTATCCTGGTATTGCCATTTTTTTCCAAAATGCATTCATTTTCTTCGGGTAAGTTTGTCATTAATTATTTGTATCTTTTATTCAATCCAATTGGCAAAAAGAAACATGATGCTCATTATCTTTTCGCTTTCTCTTATTTAGAGGCTTGGTCTTCAAGTTTGGGCGCACAGAGGATCTCTGGCAGTAAAACACTAACTGTCCATGGTTAAACACTCTTTCTATATTGTATGAGACGATATTCTTTAGCTGTCATCCATTTAAATATAAACCTTTTTTAGCTTTTTCATTAAAATGTGTAATTTATGTTCTTTGCTGCATTGTAGCTACACCATAACTAAGCACAAATTGTCATAGATTTCTGTAAAGTTTAAGGACTTTCATTGGTGGCACATCTTTAAATGTGTGTTTGCACTCAGACTGTATCCATGTTTGTATTATGGTTTACAAGTTGTGTATACCAAAATGTACATAGCAGAGCTTTACTGCAACATTCCCTTGGGTCGGCTCACTTCTTTAACAGATCATCCTTTTAATTTGAACTGTTCGGGTGGAGATTTGAATTGGGTGCAATTTGCAGGTGATACTTTAGAATGATTTTAATTATTATTGAATGTATCCATATGGGGTTTGAAAAATGTTTTCAGCTTTAACGGGTTATCTGCTCTATATTAAGTCAGATTAAATGTTGAATTTCACTCTTCCACAATAGAGGGTTTCAGAACTATAAGGTGGTGTTGCTTTAACAGAGTTTTGGATTTCAGTTTTGTCATTTCCCTGTAAATCATTGAGTCAGTCTCCAGTAACGGCATCATTAAACACACTGGGCTGTAAATGAGTTTGGCTTTTGTTTTTTCATCATCCAGCCTTTCCTCTTCTTCTTTTTCTTTTTATTTCTCTCGCACAAACAAAACTAATTTCTACTCTTAAGAAAAACAAAATTATAAAAGTTATATTCAGTAGCAAAGATTAATGTAGAAATGCCATATCCAAAATGAGAGCTGGTCATCTTTTTCCTTCATCTTCTCACTTCCGTACCACGAGGTTGGGAAACTGCAAAACGCAAAACATCAAGTTCACATAACAGAAATTAATGTGATTCTCTGAAATAGTTTTTATCGTTTCTGATATTTTTTTTCCTTTGAGATTTATGTGTGAATACCTCCCAGAAAGCCTGATCATCAAAGCATTTTTTGTTTTGTGGGGGTCTCCAAAACTTCCACTTGAGAAGAAAGGCTTTAAGACAGAAAGTATTTTGGTTAAAATTAGCTTACGAATGCTGAAGCTTGATTTTAAGTTGGCATTTTTCTTTCAATATTTTCAACGTCAGTCAGGGCCATCTCAAAATGTCATTCAAAATGAATTCATATCAAAACATTCAACTTATAATATGCATATTAATTCCACACAATGTTAAATAATCTATATAATAAATAATAGTAATAAATAATCTATATAATGTTAAATAATCTATATATTGTGTATATATATATAATCTAATGAAAAGTCAGTTTCTCTGAAAACTACAAACCAAAAAAAAAAGTATTTCTTATGTAGAAATGTTATGTTGTGGCCATCAACTTCCCACACAATGATTGACGTGATTGTCCATCAGTCATTGACGCTCGCCAGGGTAGGGTGAGCCCCAAAAAATTCTAGCAAGAGGGCTGTACCCAGACTTGATCATGGAAAGCTGAGTGGAAGAAAAAAGTGTGGTAGAAATGGGTGAACAAGATACAGCAGTCACATAAGAGTTGTGAGGCAAAGTAAATTAAAGAGTTTCGTGGAAGTTCAAAAGTTGTGGAGTCAGTGCTTCAAGAGACGCTTCACAGGCATATCCATGACCTGGGCAGCAGCTGTTGCATTACTTGTGTCAAGCCACTCATGAACCAGAGCCAACATCAGTATTGTATTACTGTGGCTAAGGAGATAAAGGACCTGACTGTTGCTCTGTGGTCTAAAGTCCAGTTTTCAGATGAAAGTCGGATTGTCATTTCATTTGGAAATCAATGCCCCAGAGTCTGGAAGAAGAGTGGAGAGGGACAGAAGCAAAGCTTCTTGAGGTCCAGTGTTAAATTTCTGCATTCTGTGACATTTTGAGGTGCCATGGCACCTACTGGGTTTATTTTGTTTTATTTATTTATTTTTTGTAATCAAGAATAAAGTAACAAAAGTCAGCACAGTACTTTACCAGGAGGTTTTAGAACATAACATCCTTCCCTCTGCTGATGAGGTTCATGGAAACGCTGATTTTATGTTCCAGCAGGATTTGTCATCTGCCCATACAGCTAAAAGCACCAGGATCAGATTTAATGGCTATATGATTGGATATGATTGGTCCGCACATTGGTCTGTTATCAAAAGGAAATAAGAGACCAGCAAATGAGTTGAAGGATGTTGATAAGGCACACTGGGCTTCTTTAACGCCTCAGCAGAGTCGTATGCTGATGCCTCCATGCCATGCTGCACTCACGCTAAATGAAGCCTCAACCAAGTGTTAAGTCCATATACTCCATGTTACATGCACACTTCTGAACAATTTTTTTTAAACTGTGATGTTCTAATAGCTAGAGAAACTACATCTTAGGTTTTCATTAGCTGTAAGCCATATCATCAAAATCAACCCAACTAATGAGCTTAGAATAAATCACGTTGAGTGTAATTACTATATAACTAACTTATGAACAAACCTACCTGTTAGAGTTCCCATGGACAAACTTAAAGAGACGGTAGTAAAGAGAGTGCAGATGTGAAACACAGCAAAACGGACAGCCCTAAAACGAAACAAAAATTATTTTGTGGTGCTGCATATTTTTTTTTAATTTATTTTTTTATTGCATTGCGATTGCTGAGTGCATTCTTACACAGTGTGGTCATCACAGTCTTTAATCTGCAGGACCAGTTGTGCAAGCCACCCCAGTAGACCAGGAAGTCCATGTGTGCTCAGAACAGCGCAGGTGTCATGGCACTCAAATGCAATAAGCAAGTGGGTCTGAAACAAAAAATAATGTTGAGCAGAAGTTTAAAGTTTAGATTTTAGAAAATAAAGTGCTTAGGTACAGGTAGATAAAGACCTTAAGATATCTGTATCCCAGGGTTGACAATATGGCAGCAGTGAATCCGAGTGCCATGGCTTCCCACGGCTGTTGAACTACCGACACCGAAACCCCAACAGCAGCGCCGCCCGAAAGGATGCATGATTGCATTTGTATCTGGTTGAGGAAATTATGCAAAAAATATCAAATATAGTGGCCAAGTTAATTATTTTCCTATATCTGGTACAAAAACAAGCTCAAGAAGTGTGTCCTGAAGCTGTACAGAAAGTTGCAAAATAGTGTATGAGCATGCAAAAGGATCACATCATACTAGGTTGAGTTTTCCCCTGGGACTGGAGAGCACAGCCAGAGCGGCTGCTGTCACAGCACTAACAGCAAGGGCCAGGTAGGTGCTGCACACCGCTTTCAGACGGGTTCGATCATCCACCAGTACCGAGTTAAAACTGGGCCAAAACATCCAGAGAAACACAACGCCTGGAGAGCAAAGACAATGCACAGTTCAATTTATCTTCAGTATTTTGATGCTGCACTTGGAATCAAAAATCAAAAGGTTAATTGTTATGGATCCAATTAGACATTGACACTGACTTAAATGCCACAATATGACATTGAAATGTCTCAATATCAGTCTGTTACACACCCAACATTGAGAACAATCCTGATTTCTCGTCATATTTCTCCTTCTCAAATCCCTGCTTTGAGCCATCTCTGTATAGGATCCACGTCAGCATGAGTCCAAAGAGGGCCCCGAAGACATGAAGCAGCATGATGCTGTTCGGAGGCCGCACCTGGAGCCAGAAAACATCAGCCGCTAATGACAACTTTTATAATCTTTTGTCAAGAATGTGTTTAAAATATATGAGCTGCTGTAAGAATCTGACTTTTGCGCCTAGTCCTCACTCGTGCATAATATACTGAAGATTTTCTAAGCAGAATCTTACTTTCAGGAGCGTCTGGAGGAGCCATTCATTCAGGACGAATCCTGTCACTTCCAGCAGGGCAATCAGGGTGAGCTGGACTGGGTTTGTCTTTCCCAGTACGGATCCGATTGAAATGAGTGCAGAAACGGCACATAACTCTGCCTTTATAATGCTACACAAAAACATCAGTGGCAGAAAGGTTAGAGTGGTGCAAATCTGAATACAAAGGTACAGTGTAAATAAGGATGTTATTGAAATATGTTAATACAATATTAATATTGATTTCTATAGTTGTTTTTCCTTCCACTCAACTTTCCATTAATAGGGTTAGATACAGCACTCTGAGTACAGTCAACTTGTTTAGCAATGACCTTTTGGGCCCATTGTAGGCTATGTGGAAGGTAGCAGGGATGCTCTACTGGGAAATATGAAGTCATCATGCTTGCGTAGGTCAACATAGCATTCCAACATGTTGTTAGCATATATGTGTTAAAAAGGATTTTTTTTTTGTACAGTAATTAGTTAAAACTAGTAATATATAATATTGTAGTTTTCTAATGAAGGGAATTTTGGGTCTTCATGAGCTGTAAGCCCTAATTTTGAAAATTAACAGAAATAAGTAGTTGAAATATAGCACTTAATAAATCTTTATAATATAGTTTGTATAATTAAATAACTAAAACAAATCCACTAACCATACCTTACCTTTTCAAATCAATTCTGATTATCTTGGTGTTGTACCAAGAGTCAATGCCGTTCAGTATAAGAGCCCATTGGGTGGCTATGATGGCAACTAGGAGGTTGAACCCAGAGCCACTGAACCCATACCGCACTGGGAAGGTGCACAGGAAGCCAAAACCAAGAATCACCATCACATTCACATCCTGGAACTCTGGAAGACAACAGAAACCCTGTGTCATTAAATCCAATAAATGCACTATAATTAGTAACTGTAACAAATAAACTTATCCATGCTGCCACCCATCAGTCACATCTGCAAGATCTATTAAGTTGATTTTGCATTTTAAGGCAGGCAAAGTTTCTTAAAAATGCTATTTTTATGTTATTTGATTAAATTGAAATACAATTCAATATTTGGAACCTAAGACGTCTTCATTCTTGCTCCCAAAGAATTAAATAAACTCACCTGGGTAATAGTGGAGGAAGGGTTTCCTGTCGAGTTTGTTGGTTTCTTTGGTTTCAAAGCACAGTGCAGCTATGATGATGAATCCAGTTTGCAGAATAAGCAGTAAAGGAGCCAAACGGGATCGCAGACTAGGAGCGTATTGAGGAGCCATTTGGGGGGTGGCTGTTTGTTTTCTGCGTAGTTCTTTCACTTCAGACTCATAATCGGTGGCCACGACGGTTTGAAACTGGGCGCAACCAGCACAGCTCTTTATCAGCTGCTGGACAGAAAGACAGTCTGTATCTATTTTTTTTAAATTTTTTTATTTATTTATTTTTTAATGGTGACAAAAATCTTCAGTATATTTCAAATAAGAAAAAAAAAGTAATCAATTCTGAAAAAATTAGCAATTTAATACAAACTGGTGCAATAACTATTTTACAAAAATAAAATACTTTTTTTTTTTACTTTCATTAAATATTTAAAATTTAAAATAACACTCAGCATTTTTTTTTATAAATGTGAACGACTTCTTTATTAGATGCAATACAATTATATCCATCGTTTTCAATAATTAAATCATCAGATTACAAAAACTAATTGATTAATTGAGAAGAGTTCATTTAATTAAGCCTTTTCAAAAAGGAAAATTCCCACCATCTGCCTTTTAATATATATATATAGGAACGTTTTCTCACTTTATTCTCGCAGCAATAAAATTACCCCTCTTTTCCGACACGTTTGTTTTCGCTGTGCACACTTTTTAACCTTTCACAAAGCACAGAGGCATTCAGCGCCTTGGGCCCAGTCCCTCAACGACCCGCTCACAAAGGCACTGCTATAAATAGCTCCAACTGTTGGAATGGGGGTTTTTTGTAAGTCACACAAAGAGAATTTTGTACCAAAGACTGCATATTTTTCCTCATAATAAACCCAAAAGCCTCCATAAAATATCCCGCCCCTTCCAGTATTTGATTGGTTAATCAGCTTTACCGGATTTATTTGTAAAGATGTGATTGGCTGATTGGCGAGACCTTCCAAACGCAGTTTTCATGGCTTGCCACCGTTGTTTGTGACAGAAGAGAGCTGAGCGAGCTTCTTTGGTGAAACGTGATTGGCTAACAAGCCCGTCAGTTAAACAAGAAAGCCTCGGTGGAAATGCTGATTGGATGTCCAGTAAGTCTGTCAACGTCACGTATGTACAACACAGCGCGGTTTGTGCTTATTGAGCGTGCGCTAAGAGAAAAAGAGGAGGATCCCGAACTGAGTCCTTTATTTATTTCTTTGTGTTCAGCGGGGGGGAATAATAATAACAACAGCAACATACACCACAAGCATTTTATTTATTATCATTGTCAGTATACGCAAGAAAACTGGATAAGATTACAGCTGTTACTCGAAGGCCGAAGCCAAGGGGAGGAGGATGAAGCGGCGCAATGCGGACTGCAGCAAACTAAGACGGCCGTTAAAACGGAACCGAATCACCGAGGGGATATACGGCAGGTAACTTATACGGAACAAGTGTCCACCACGACTCTGGCGAGGTTTGGCCCCCGTAGAGTGAACTACCTCGGCGGGACAGGCTGTTATTGAAGCTAGCTATAGTTTTTTTCGCTGCACACCAGCAGGTAACATTAGCAGTTGAGCTAACTCAGCTGCTAGGCCCCAGTACAGCCTGTTTTGAGCCATGTCATTATATTTATTTTATTGTAGCTATGTAGATTATCGTAACCAAACAGCCCAGACTAACGTTTTTAAATGTTAAAGTTTCATCGCTCGGTGCTGTCAAATGTAGCTGCTTCCTGTTTAGCAACCTCAGAGGAGGGCTTTGTAGGACTCTTGAGCTGTCCAAACTGAACCTGGCAGGTTCCACCTCTGTGACTTCCTATATTTATACCTGATCAGTCAACAACCTCTAGCTCCAAAGTCTGGAGATATGGAGCAGCCTTTAAATTATTGAGATGGCGCCCACATCACGAAACGGTAAAAGGCTTACAAATCAGCTGTAATCATACAAATAAATATGGTTATTAAAATGAAAAAGGCGAAAAAAAATACAGCATTAATGAGTTAGGACCACTGTCAAGAAGTCACCCTGTCATACCCTGATAATCGTTAACATGTCCTGGCCTAGCTCTTAGGATTCATTAGTATGTCTGTATTTTATATATTATTTAACATAAGATGCTTGAACAAAGTGCATCTCTTAAATTATTCTGCCAGGCTTGACAAGTCAATATGAATGTATTCATTCGAGTAGTTATGTAAAGACAATAGGATTTGAAAGCGCAAAAAAAAAATAAAAACATAAGGGAACTACAGTGTTTTAAGTGCCAAAGTCTAGGATTACTATTAGCATTGTTCAAAACCATGTTGTGTGTTTTCAAGCTAAAATGTGACTCTTCTCTTTTTTTTTAGTACCTTCCTGTACCTGAAGTTCCTGGTTGTGTGGGCTCTGGTGCTGCTGGCAGACTTTGTGCTTGAGTTCAGGTTTGAGTACCTCTGGCCGTTTTGGCTCTTCATGCGGAGTGTGTACGACTCCTTCAGATACCAGGGACTGGTGAGTTGCTCTGGATTAGGATTTGCACTTTTTTTTTTTTTTTTTTTTACATAAAACTGAATGAAAACCATGAACTCAAACTTGGTATGGTCCCAGAAAATCAATTTTACAGAGGACTTTTAGAAACAATAAATAACTCTCATAACTAAGACACGAATGTGCATATTAGTGTGTCAGCCTGGTGGATTAAAGACTGGATGTTTGGCAGACATAAAACAAGCATAAACATTTAGTAAAGATGTTATAAATAG
The DNA here is from genome assembly GCF_051168715.1 of Poecilia mexicana. Lineage (NCBI taxonomy): Eukaryota > Metazoa > Chordata > Actinopteri > Cyprinodontiformes > Poeciliidae > Poecilia > Poecilia mexicana. The sequence goes on along the minus strand of NW_028263391.1, from coordinate 14,213,147 downwards.
GCACTGGGTCACTTTGTCCCTCCATTCTATTTCGAGCAGGAAAACAATAAATTTTTAAAAATCCATTTTAAACATAAACGGATAGACCACTGCGTACAAGTTTATAATATTACCATTAAAGTCATATAACCACATTTCCTTTCAGTAGACTTTGAGTAAATTATAGAAAATTACTTTCAATTCTCAATCAAATTGGGTTCACAACGTCTCCCTGTCGGGTGGTTATTGACTCATAGCTGTGATGAAACATTGTGGAGCAGATGGATCCATTTTGAACCTGAAGACATGGGTTAAAGTAGAACAAATGGCAAAGAGGACAAAGGAAAATAAGTAGCTTCGAAATGTTCTCATGGGGTACAAAGTGATACATAAGCAGAAAAAATACAAAATGGCAACAAAAAAAGAGAGAGAGAGAGCAAATTGAGCAACACCATGTAAATCCTTAACAACTTCAATTAAAATATTTCAGTTTATTAATATTTATTCACAACAAATGCCATCTTAAGGCACTTTGCAATATGTATAGATCTGATTTATATGCAGAAATATAAAGTCAAGTCAGCCCAGTTATATACTCACATTCAAAGTATGTATTTGGGGAAACCCAGCTAGTTTTATCAAGTCATTGAATTTAAGGTCATTTTCCTTCTTGACTTTCTGCGTTAACATCTTCCCGAGTTCCTTTTCTGGTGCTTAGGGGAATTCTAGATAGAGAATTAGTCGTACCAAAAGTTTATCCGAAAGAGTTTCACTTTCACCGTGCACCCAGTCACGTCTTAGAAAACTTTTGTTATTATTATTATAGATTTACTTGTAGAGACATGGCCAAAAAGTATGCTTGGCGTAAATTTCAGTTTTTATTTACTACAAAGATAAAAGAAAAGAAAAACTGTTTGCCAAATTGTGTTGCTGTAATTTCAATTAAATTCAAAACATGTTTTTGTTTTTATAAATCTCATTGGCTGCCTTTTCCTATCTGATGACAGAATTTAGCTCCGACCAGGGCTGCACTTCTGTAGTCATGTTTATATATTCATAATGTATGCTACTGCTAAGTTATAATAGCATCTACTCTGCCTTTGATGCATTAAAGCCCGTCTACAGCATGTTCTTGTTCAAATGTTTTGTGTAGGTGTTTGTTTGTGTTGCCGTTTCTCAATATGATGCTAGACAGAGAACCTGTATTTACATAAGCTTCAGTGGTTAACTAAATGATCTCTTTCAGAGCTATAAAAAATATCATTGAAATAATCTTTTCCACATTTTTAGCCTTTTGTTAAACAATTTAATTATTCTTTAGATCTGTAAGCATGATTCTAAATATTAAAAGGCTTTTGCCTGTTTTCTTATCACCCCTCCTTTCTGTCTCAGGCGTTTTCAGTATTCTTTGTTTGTGTGGCATTTACCTCGGACATCATTTGCCTCCTCTTCATCCCGGTGCAATGGCTATTCTTTGCTGCCAGTACCTATGTGTGGGTGCAGTATGTTTGGCACACAGGTAAGTGTTCTCCATGTTTTGATTTTCTTAACATTTCCTAGTTTCAATGTTGGATTGGACCAAGGTGAAAATTCAAGAAATTCATAAGATTTTTTTTTTTTTCTGCTAGGTTTCTTCTGTCAATCAGATCTTTTAGCAGATACTTTCATTTCTTTTTAGCTGCAAAAATAAGGAAGACAATATCAGTTCATTTATGAGATGTACTAAACGTCCTTTTTGTCGGTTCCCATCAAAGTCTCATTTGAATACTTCCCAAAAAGAGAAGTGGGTATTGTTTAAAACCACTGCGTTGTGTTTGCTTACTTGCAAACAAGATTTATTTCAGAATAATTTGAATGGTGGGTATAAGCGAGCTGCGCTCTGCAGATTACCTGTCGGACTGATTTAGTGGCGTCTGCCTGCGTTGACTGAAGGCCAGGTGTCAGATTGAAATCCAAGAGCCTGTTGGTGGGAGGGACGCAGTGGTTCCCAGTTGCTTTCTGAACTCATCAGTGACATTCAGACTCTCAGCATGTCATAGGAGTATAAATATCTTGTTGCACCCCACAGCTTGGTGTTGAATGTTCGGAGTGCAGTGCTGCTAAGAAACAATGGGTTGGGTCTACTTCAGGGCACACTAAATCCTTACTGACAATAGTGCGGTGATAGAAATCAGAAGACAAATCATAGATCCGTATTACAGAAATGTTTACACCTGTTTTTTTTTTATGTAAAAATTCTATCAGGCTGTATTTAAAAGGTTTCTGTTTTTATTTGAACAATTTTACCCACTTTTAATCCCTCAAGTTTAAAATGAGATTCTGACACTTGTGCTTTGTTTCCTTGATGCAGAGAGGGGTGTGTGTCTCCCTACTGTGTCACTATGGATACTCTTTGTGTACATAGAGGCGGCCATCAGATTCAAAGACCTGAAAAATTTCCACGTGGACTTATGTCGTCCTTTTGCTGCACACTGGTGAGCGTCACTTCTGTTTTTATCAACGGGAAGTGTACCATATGAGTTAAAAATCATGTTCTACTGCTAGTCTGTGCTTTTATTTTTGCATATACTAGCTAATTATTACGCAGATTTTAATGGGATATTTTGTTATACCTTTTTTTAACCACAAATATGTAGCATATTTGTCAGCTTTTTGGAAACCAATGATTTCCTTATTTGTTTTCTTACTGTGAATTGACTTTATGAAGATGTACTGATCCAATAGTAATAGCTTTATCTGCCCCAATATTGAAAACAATTCTAGATCAGGTATTGACAAAATGTGGTTGACCCATAAGGGTAGATCTGTCTAGTCTAATTCTATGGCTTGTGCTTTATTTATTTAACATTATATTTACAATTCATAATTATATTTTCTGAACCATTTGAAAGAAGGTTTGTTGCAGTTTTTTTTTTTTTTTTTACATATTTGACCTAGCCTATTGTTTTTGTTTTGAGATATTGTTTTCGGTAACATTTTATTTGAAGGGGGTTGAATAAAACTGTCATGACACTTTCATAAACATGACATAACACCTGTCATGAACATGAATAAGCCTTCATGAATATTTATGACTGTTGTCATAAAGCGTCATTTGGTAAATTATGACACTTTTAATACAAAGTTGACATAATTCAAAATGTCTTTGTTATGACAACTTGACATTAACCAGGAAATCATTACTGTTTAAACTTTACCTTTAATAACATAAAGTTACCTGATTTTTAAAGTGCAATCAATAATACTTTTATAACAAATTTATAACAGTAATGATTTATTGGTTAATGTCAAGTTGTCATAACAAAGACATTTTGAATAATGTCAAATTTGTATTAAAAGTGTCACAATTTACCGAATGACGCTTTATGACAACAGTCATAAATATTCATGAAGGCTTATTCATGTTTATGACAGGTGTTTATGACAGTGTCATGTCAGTCTTATTCAACCCCCTTCAAATAAAGTGTTTCCTTGTTTTCTAATCTAATTCTGCTTTATACTTCTTCCTTACTCCTTTACTGTGTTCCTTGGTCTGCAGAATGCTGTTTGTTTGCTGAAGTTCTCTAGCAAACCCCTGAAGACTTTTTTTTTTATGAAAACAAAGTGTTATTTCCTTCCCATTTCACAATTGCATACTATTTTGTGTTGGTTAATTACGTTTTGTGGTTGCTTTATGACAACATTTTAAAAAGTTCAAGTGATATGAATACTGTTGTGTGTTTTAAGTCATTATTGCTCTGAATTCAACAAGACTTCTCTGCATCCATCTTTGTAGCATTGGCTATCCCGTAGTCACGCTGGGCTTTGGCTTCAAGAGCTACGTCAGTTATAAAATGCGTCTCCGGAAGCAGAAGGAGGTGCAGAAGGAGAACGAGTTTTATATGCAGCTTCTACAGCAGGCTCTGCCTCTGGAGCAACAGATGCTTCAACGGCAAGAGCGAGAAGCAGAAGAAGGTAAGAATCTGACATGAAGTTCTTTGTGTTGATGGGAGATTCCCAGATTCAGAGGTGTTGCTGGTACATAAAAACAGATTTTCTTGGAATGTTGATGCAGCATCGTTCTGGAGTCTGCATTAAGAGTTTAAATTTAATAGTTACCTGTTAGCTGCTCAGTTTGAACATGTTCAGAAGGAAGTAGTGATAAAATGTGCCATAAAAAAGTATTTGTTCCTTTTTCAGATTCTTTTTTTTTTTTTTCTTCTTCCAGTTTTTGCTTTTGCACCTAAATATTTGAAATCACCAAGCAAATTTTGTCATCAAACATAGCCTGAGGAAATTCAAAAAGCACTGCTTCAGTTTCACTAGCTATACCTGGGACTGAATAATGCCTCCCCATGAAAATTAAGAGATTATTTAAATAATCTTGATTATTTATGTTGTCAGACATACTTTATGTCTGACAACATGAAGTATGTTGAGCAACACCTCAGTCAGGAACAGATGAGAACTTCATTTTACAAGAATGCTTTGATTAAATCAACGAACACAAGCCTCTCTCAGAACTTCTCCCTTCCTTCAGCTGATAATAAAGCTCATTAAGCTGATGTGGAGTGTTACACATAATCTGTGTATCAGACAGTTGCCTTTCTAAAGGGCTAAGCATGCGGTGCTCTGTGATACCTTGTTTGAAGGGGTCACCATTCCCTCAGGGTTAAGTCTAGTGAGCTTTTCAACCTGCTCAGTTTTTGTTATGGAAAGGAGTGGTGTGTGTCAAATACACACCGAACAGAGGTAGTGTCTGGGTTGCTCAGTAGCCGTCTGATCCCACAGACACGCTGCAATCGCCATAGTGCCAGAGCGCTAGTTTACCTTTGCACGAATCGGTGCATTTACTTTGCTTAACAATTCAGGGCCGATACGGCTTTAGCAAATATTGTGCAGCTCCTTTGTAGATACACGGAGCAAATATTTTCACAAAGGACCAGGCTGGTTTGGATAGCTTTTCCTCCCTTCATGAATTTTAAGTTCCTTGATTGTAAACTGCATGTTGCACTTAACCAGATAATCCTTGATATCAAAGTTTAATGTTCTGAAACATGACAGTATAATAAGGCTCACCGCCTTGACAGAAGTTTTCTGTCAAGTTTTTCTTTTCTTCCCATAGCAATGTGGATGTTAGTACCTGAAGCATGGGCCTTCCCTTTCTATTCAAAACCTGTGGTTGCAAGTGCACCTGCTGTACAGTATAAGCAAACACACTGTGCACATACCGAACATGGGAGTACTCAGTTAATTAAATTATATAGATAAATAAAAGAAGTGATTGTTTTCATACAAAACTGGAAATTTGTTTTAGATACAAGACGCCTGCATCTTTTTTTAAAGAAAAAAACCCCCATAAATAATAAATGACAGTGCAAATATGAATAATATTGTCAAAAATTCATGTGTATCTTCTTGTCTTTTCCTGTTTTGTGAAACAGCAGCAGCTAAAGGAATATCTGAGGTGGACACACCTCAAGTGTCACAGAATGGCACCCCAGCCAATAAAAAGACATCTGTGCCATTACCGGAGCTGGAGTATAAAGAAAAAGGGAAAGAAGGAAGGAGCAGCGGGGATACGAAAAAGCAACACAACAGCATCCTGCCGTCATCGGTGGACTCTAAACTGCAGGAGGTGGAGTACATGGAGAAACATATAAACAACAAGAGACTGACCACAGAGCTGGGCAGCACAGAGAACCTGTTGCTTAAAGAGGACAACAATTCCTCCTGTTCATCTTCATCGTCAACCTCCTCCTCCAAAAATTACAAAAATACTAACACCAACCCCGTAATGCTCAATTCCCTGCCGTGCGGCCACAGCGCCACCAACGGCAGCGTGCCCACCTCGACACAGCCGTCTTCCGCGGGGAAGAACGAGAAGAAGCACAAGTTAACGGTGGGGAAAGGGACGTCGGGCGGTTCCCACAGGGACCCCACCGACAACTGCATCCCCAACAACGAGCTGAAGAAGCCAGAAGCACTTGTTAGGTATGAAGCACTTCCACCTGCTAACGGTTTGTAGCTCTATGCTACTCAACAAAGTGTATATTTGTAATGTGTGCTATCTTTAGTACAATGTTGGCTTTGAGCTTCAGACTAATAGATGTTCTCAGTCTTTCCTTTTGTGCGGTCCACTTTTATATAAATCCCACTTTTTGTTTATTGGAGTTTAATATTGTTGGAGCAGAGAACTGAATGCAAGTTTTAACGGTTTAGTTAAATTTCTTGGAAAAAGAAAAGTATTGGACATTCCATAGATTGGAATGAGCCAGCTTCTCCTTTGTTACCTCTAATTGACGACCTGAAACTTTATTTTTTTCCAGTTCATATTTCACTTAGACTAAAAAAAAAAAAATCTGCACCACCTTCACTCAAAACACATCAACCTACACCGTGAACCTTGATTCACTGGAGCGACATAGGCGTTGATGCACTGATGGCAATAATCTTGCAATTCTTTGATTGTCTGAAGTAACCTGCTGCTTGGTGTATCTCCTTTTTTTCTTTAATGCCATTTGGGATGGGATATTTGTAAATACCCAGACTGCATCTGGGTAACAGCTGACGGACGAAACAAATGCTGGAAAAATGTTTGGTTTTCAAGACTGTTCTGTTTCCTGCCCTATTTCTAAAATCATCCATCTGCTCAATGTCTGTGGTTTTGCTGATTCCATCTTTAAAGTGAGATGTAAAAATATCTGCAGGATATTTACAGTTAACTTTCTCACCAAGCCTTAAACAGATCTGAAAAAGAAAAATAAAACAATTCATTCAGCCCATAATTTTGACATGTTATCAAAATGAAACTTGGCTGCAAACGTCTGATATTTATGAGAATTTTCATACGTATGAGCTTAATGCTGTAGGCTTGGTACTTTTGTTTCTCTTATCTCCTGTTCCAGAACATCAACTCCTCTGGAGGGAAGATGTTTACAAACAAAAAAAAAATGTTTCTTGCAAATAAGCATGTCCTCTGTTTTCACCCCCACCTTGCACAGACTGGAGCAGGACATTAAAAAGCTGAAGGCGGACCTGCAGGCCAGCCGGCAGGTTGAGCAGGACCTCCGCAGCCAGATTGGCTCGCTGGGCAGCGCTGAGCGCTCCATACGCACCGAGCTGGGCCAGCTGCGCCAGGAAAACGAGCTGCTGCAGAACAAGTAAGTTGCACAACAACTCTCTGGGAAATCTGTCTACAGTCAGGGCAGTGAGGCCTAAAAAAAAGTTTGGAAGTATTGTTCTGAAATTGTAGGAATGTGTTGTGGACGATGGGGATTTTATGTCAAGTTGCCAAATGTGTTCTGTGTTGTTTTTCAATGTATTAGGCTTCACAATGCTGTGCAGACGAAACAAAAGGACAAACAGACAGTCGGCCAATTAGAGAAGAGGCTCAAAGCAGAACAGGAGGCCCGAGCTACGGCAGAGAAGCAGCTCACAGAAGAAAAGAAGAGAAAGAAATTAGAGGAGGCCACAGCGGCCAGAGCGGTAGCGCTAGCAGCAGCATCTAGGTATGTTGCAATCTCACTCTCTCCTCCAGTGTTTATCCTTGAGATTCACAAAATTTTTTCTGTGTCTTTTTCCAGAGGGGAGTGCACAGACACACTGCGGCGGCGAGTCTCTGAGTTAGAAGCAGAGGGTAAAAAATTAACAATGGATATCAAGCTGAAAGAGGAGCAGATACGGGATCTTGAATTAAAAGTTCAGGTAGGCATTACTCAGAGCAAACAAGTAGCAGGAAATTCAGTTTACATGTTTAGTGTCTTGAGTATAATCAGCTCTGGCAGTTCTGGGTTGTTGCATTATCCAGAATTAATCTGGATAGAAGTGCTAGTTTTTAGTTCTTTCTGCATTTTCATCATCTTACAGTTATCAACAGAAACAAAGTTGAGTCCAAGTATTATTCTATGCAAAATAAGCAGTCTAGATTAGCCAAACCCTTGTGAGAAATTACTTAAACTCACTTCAGATATAGTTTGTCATCTTTAAAGCAAAATTTTATGGCCAGCTTCTCTATTTGTTTTAAATTGTTGTTGTCAAATCAAGATAAAAATCTACATTCACACATGTACCAACTATTCTTAGTACAGTCTGTACCATCACCATCAGTCCAGTCAACACCACAGAGAAGAAGTAAGAAAAATCTTGTTGTTTTATGAGCGAGACAGAGAGAAGGTGTTTGGATTAGCTTCAGCAGTATGAGATCAGAATGTATGCTTAGTCACTGGTCTGGAAAAACACCTCGCTGGTTCAGGCAGAAAACCACGTTGAATCATTTGGCAAATAAGCACAAAACCCAATCTGATGGAAACATTCAAACAGGCATTTATCAGGTTAAGCTCTGAAGACTTTCACTGTCACAGTTACCGTTTGTTTTTTTTAACCTTGCATTCGCTCGAATCTCTATCGTGGCTTTAGAGTCAGTGGTAGGAAACTGGCTCAAACATGTGCAGTTAAACCTTTTGCAGCTTGAATGCTTCAAAATCTTAGAAATATGTCAAAAGCTGCAAACTGGTCATATTAATTCCTGCTGAATTCTTTTGTGACATATTCTTTTTTAAAAAACTGCTTATTTTCTGAATACTTGATTACCGCGGCGCATTGCTTTTTTTGATCAGTTTACCTCTGTTTGTGAAAACGAATACTCCACTGGATAAATTAATACTTCTTTCCACAAAGTACCTTAGGGTGATTGTCTGACCTTGTGTGCATAACTTGTTTATATTCCAGGAACTTCATAAATATAAGGAAAACGAAAAAGACACAGAGGTGCTGATGTCAGCGCTGTCAGCCATGCAGGACAAAACCCAGCACCTTGAAAACAGCCTGAGCGCAGAGACCAGGATCAAACTGGACCTCTTCTCTGCACTTGGAGATGCCAAGAGACAGCTGGAAATTGCACAAGGTGCACAAAATATTTCCCAATATGTTGCCATTAATAAAACTTTAATATATTAGTTTTTAACTGAAGTAAATGAATGTTTTTAGGTCAGATCCTTCAGAAGGATCAAGAGATCAAAGACCTGAAGCAGAAGATCGCAGAAGTCATGGCCGTCATGCCCAGCATCTCTTACACAGCCGACACCAGCAGCATGACCCCCGTGACCCCCCACTACTCCTCAAAGTTCATGGACACCAGTCCCTCCAGCCTGGACCCCAACGCTTCTGTTTACCAGCCCCTCAAAAAGTGAACGCCTTTTCTCTTCTCTTCTGTTCTGTTCTGCCCCTCCCTTCCCTCCATCCACCCTCTCTACACTTTTACTGCTCCCGCAGGCCCCGTCATGTCGCGGCTGAGAACTCAAGTTTTCTTCTGTTCTCTCTTTTTTTGCCAGGTCAGAAGGATGTTGTATTGTGACTGTGTTTGTTGTAGTTAAAACAAAAGACAAAAAAAAAATAAATAAATAAAAATACCCAAAACCACCTAAAAACTGACATCCCCTGGAAAATTAGGAAGCCCCGGTTGTTTTTATTTAAACGTCTAGTGAAACCTCACAGATTCAGACGTGCATCTTCATCTCAAGGGTGCAGCTCCTCCGTCACTGCAGCCTTCTGCCAGCTCTCGGGGAGAGGCAGATGAGTTTCTTTTGCTTCATTCTTCTGTGACTCATAGCTCCATGTATTTGGCACTTGGTTTTTGCACCAGTGGTACAACCAGAGGAATGTATTTCCCTGATGGAGCAACGTGTTCTCTAATTGCAAAACCAGACACGGTTGTTTTCTTTCACCGTACTCGTTTTCTTTCAAATCTAATGGCTAAAAAAAAAAAAAAAAAAAAAAAAAAAACATGCAAGCAAAGTTTGAAATAAATTGCAGATTAAGTTGTATCAGAACCTGACCTTTATGAGATACTTACAGTATCATTAAGAATGCAATGGTTTCTCAGTACTTAAAAATGTTGTGTGTAAAATGATGCAAGTGGTTTTTATTAGGAAAGAAAAGCAACAAATCTACCATCCAGGTTTCCTCCCTCAAAAAATATTTCCAGAGGTGAATTTGAAAACCTCGATATTCATTCAGTGTACCTGTATGATGACTTCACAGTGTTCTGCGTGAAGTCATCAAGGTGAGGACAAAGCACGGCCCTAAAAGCTCATAAAATAGTTGTGACATACTTAAGTTGGAAATGTTCCTCTTAGCATAGTCAGCGGGAGGAAATTCCATTAGCCAGTTTCAAGATACACTTGTGAAGAACTGTTGTTCTTTAACCAGATTCATTTAAACAAAAAAAGAAAGCACCACAGCTCATTTGTGCTGCCTGAAACCCCAAATCTTTCAGTCCTACATTTTAACATCCACAATGACGGACAGGGCATGGTTCGAATGGAATATTATCCCACTTCAGACTTCCCGTTTTGTTAAACGTGTTCCAAAACTGTATTGCAAATACATTTGCGCTCACATATTTGTCAACAGCCAGTTAAATACCACTCAGTGAAGTCTACCCCAGGCAGAGGATTTGGTCACCTGTTCTGTTGTGAACTCTGAAGTCAAATTGAAATGATGTTTCTTTTTAGCGAATCTTGGGCAACCACCTCGCTCCCATTTCTGGTATTCTTTGAGAAGTATGCTCGAGTCTGACATGGTTTCACCATCGCCTGAAATGATGATTATCACACACACACACACACACACACACACACACACACACAGTTTTGTCCACCTACTGTATACGGAGAAGCATTTGCTGCCTTGTTATCCCACTCGGCTTCTTGAAAAATGTTGTGAAAATTACAGTTTAGTCGGTGGTTCTGTCAACTGATGGGTGAACGTAAACAGAAGTTTTGTTTTGTTTTTTGTTTTCTATGCCCACAGTCACAGTTAAGTTCTCTCCTCGGTCTGACCTTGGCTGCGCTCTCGCTCTGTGAGGTTTACAGGAAATAAACAAATTTTTTTCTTGCAAACTTATGTACCTGTTGGTTTTGTTTTTTAACTCATTTGCTGAACATTTTGTAAGGCATTATGGAGCGAATAAATGGTAAGATTACAACTAATTTGTTATATATTTGTATATATTTATAGATGTGTTTATATATCTTTTTCTGTGCAGATTTCATCTCTTTGCTTTTATGTTTAACAAATTAATATTTTGAAATAACTCGGTATTTGATTCTACAGTGCAAAATCTTCTTTTCACCACTAGGAGGCAGTGCAAATCAAAACAGATTAACTCTCCACACAGGATCTTGTTAATTCTAACTAGACCCATTATTCTGTCTTTTTAAGACCATAAAATCCCATTTAGCAGTGACAAAAGGAAAAAAAAAAAGAATAAAATCTTCCTGAGTGCTACTGAGCACAACTATTTAGTGCATTGCGACTACAGCAGTGACAGGTTTGGTGGGTAGATTAGAGCCTTGGAGAACATGAATATGTTTTTCTTTTAACCTCATAGTCCTGCATTTTTTACATTTCATATTTAGATTTTGACCTTTTGTGTGTTTGAATTTATACCGAGCTATGTTGTGAAAAGACAAGACATTTATTACTGAGAGATTTTGATCTAAGTGATAATTCCTCCAGCACATTTTTTTTCCCCCTTTCTCGAGGATAAAGAGCCTCTTCCTAACAAGAACAATGCATGAAAGAAGCCCTCTGCTCAGCATTCTGCCATGTTCCAGCCATGCTGAAGCACACCTGAAAAACCGGCGCAGCGAGAAAACTGATGGAGAAATTCCTCATTCCTTCCCTCTTAATCACGCTTTAACAAATGTGGAGCATTTGACTCACTTTATGCTGGTGATTTGTGATGCTGTGTTAAAAATCTGTTAACAAATGTTAAAACAAGAGGATCTACATGTTAGTTTAAAGGAATTATCAGAAAATCGAGAAAGCCGGATAAATCTGTGCATTAGTACAAACGTGTTTTCAGCTGCAACTCACATAGGTGTGTAAAAGGAAGAATTAGAGATGTTGCAAGTTGGTAAACCTGTTCACGTACACCTCTGTAATTTTTACCCCAGGCTGTTGCTCCAAAATCCAAGGCATAATTTTCCACACTTCACTCGTCTCTGAGGCTGCAGCCGGCTGAAAAGCAGCAGCACTTCACAAAAACTCTATATGACCAAGCAGAATAACTAGCTCTTTAAATTGCTTTGGATACTCACGGTTTCAGATCTGATTATATTAGACGTGAAAGCAAGAAAGGTCACTTCTTGCCAAGATCCAATCTGTTGTTATCCCTAATGTTGCATAATGTGTCCCTAGGAACGTCTTAACCCCCTGAACTTATGTCTCTGAGCTTGTCATCTGATGTGAAGTCTGGTTTAGCTGGATTTTTTTTTTTTTACAAGCTTTTCTCCTGAGTGGTTTTTGTTTAAAGGTTAATGATGTAAGCTCAGAGTAATGCAGTATGGTAGATTGGTATCAACTAAAATATTTTTGGTAAGAAGCCGTAGACGGCACGAGTAACGATTTTATCAGACGAAAATCCAAAAGAATGGAAACCTTTCTAAATATGTATAAGACATAACTATAAATGTGCGTCTTTAGCTTATTTTGGTTTTTAAGTTAAGGAGAATTTATACTTAGTGGTTATACTTTCACAGCATTTGGAAGTTGAGTGATACTTAGTCATTTCTGTCCTCTAAACATTTACTGTTAACCATACTCAAGGAAGTGTGGAATGACATTTGTTCAAAGATATGGTTGTCCTTCCTGTTATCCAAATGCTGTTTTAAGAGGATGTTTATAAGAAAAATGGCATCATATTAATCTATCTTTGCCCTACAATATCATTTTATGAAAGCACTAAAACTAAAATACCCCAATACATTGCAGATGAAATCTTCAAAGCTCCAAACACCTGACCTACATATTAAAAATGGGTGTGCTCAAAATGTTTCTTTAATTAATCCTACGTTTGTATCAACATGTTTTGCTCAAAGAATCTGATAGAAAATTTGTGGCAGAAGGGTGGCAAGAAAGCTTTCTACCTTATAGACCCAGTAGCTCATTGCAATTAAATCAAACATACCAGGAGTGCACACATCCAAAATTCTTGCCTCCCATATTATAGCACATAAATGTAGTTTTCCCACCCAGCTCTTCTTCCCTGCTTCTCACCGCACCTACCAGCTTCACCTTAGGTTTCAAATCCACCTGCGGAGGTGAGGCAACTAAATTTACGACGTACGCGGTGACGTCTCTAGGACCCGAGGAAACCAACCTGTTTGGGTCATTTGACACTGGGTGGGAGCAGAACCGTACCGAAGCCTTCGCAGCGAGTCACAACTACAGTCACACCGCGACTGCCGCCTCTGCCGCTGCCGCTACAACCGCTTGCGTAACACCACAAAGCGGGCGTAGCTCACGCACGTTATCCGGCTAATTTGCATACATAACACCGCCCAGGGGACGAGCATGATAATCCACCGTCGAGTGAAGCCGAGCTGAGCGAAGTGGAGAGGAAAACAGCCGAATATTGATATTTTAAAAAGTTTGGACGTTGTGAGTGGCTTTTAAAATCAAGGGAGGAGAGCCGATAAGACGGACACGCGCTCGGTGGGCTCTTCGCCCCACTTGTGTTTTAAGATATGGACGCTTTGAAATCCGCTGGAAGGGCAATTATACGGAGCCCGAGCATTGCTAAACAGTCGTGGGGATCCGGCAGACATAAAAGTAAGTGTTGCTCAACGTGTTACAATGATTTGTACGTTAGCAGTTAGCTGGCGCCGTAACCATGCTAGGATGTGTGTTTTCTCTCACAACTTCAGTTGTCGGCTTTAAAATGATTCGCAGCGCGAACGGGAGGCGTGTGAATTACAAGCCCAGCAGAGCAGAGATGTACTTCAGGAAACATGAACTTGACACTTTATCGCAAAGCTGACTCGTTTTGCAGCTTCTCCCTGAACTCCACAAGTGGCCCGTAACCCCAGATGGGGCTGAGGGAAGCATCAAAGTTGTAGGAAATCCTGCAGTTTTCCCGTCACGTCAGGTTCCACAGCCTGCCGTGGTTGGTAGTGTTTAACAGAGGCGCAGCGAGGAGCTCCAGTCTCCTGTGATTCAGACTTGTGAGCCACACTGAGAGAGAAATGTGCTCGCCTTCGTGGCAGCCCTGTTGCTATGGAGATACTCTATGTGAAACAAAAAACACGAGGCTGCCAGAAGGACTGGCGGTAAATCCTTCACATTTAGAACATTTCTGACCCGTTTATGGTCGACCGAACCATCAGGGTTTTCTCCTGTGGCATATTTGACTTTAGCCTTTCTAAACACTGGCGTGGGGTTTCACACGCACCCTGGTCTCATTTGTTTATCTCCACAAAGGGGGGATGCCCACGGCCAGTGTTTCACTGTCCCTCTCATCTTTTAATTCCCAGACAAAAGAGCATTTGGCTGCTTGGTGTGTTCCACAGCGCAGCTGATGCTTTGTTTTGGTCCAGGAGAGAGGGATGCAGTGCTGGGATCTCATCCTGATCTGGATGTGTGTGCCATGACTCTGCATACTGTCAGCAGCAAAAGGTGTTGACATTTAAGCAGACTGTGTCAATCATTCATATCGCACATTAATCAGATGTTCCTGCTCCTGTAATCAATGAGCTCTTGATCTTCCTCTTTTTTTTTCTTTTTTGACTGTTGCAATGTAATTACAGGCTCCACTGTGTTGTAAATAAACGACAGCCAGTCTCTCTCAGCACGTTGTCAGACTCCTGAAGTGGATCCTGACTTCTGCATGCAACCCAGTTTTGGATTTTGGATTTATTTCCATCCCCTCTGTTTAAGATTGCATTTTTTTTAAAGGTGCAGCAAATCTAAGGTATAAATTAGAAGCAAGAAAATCTTAATTCTGATGCCTCAGTCAAGCTTTTTCCTTTTTTGGAATCTTGCTTTTTTCCCCAAGTGCCCCTGCTGAAGGGCAGAATACACACAGCATGATGCTGCCACTGCCCAATATAGCCCAATATAGAAAAAAATAATTTTACTTTTATGACCGAATAACTGATATTAATACACTATCCTTTTTAAACAACCCACAATCTTGTCACATGCTCAAACTATGACCCCTTCCCTAAACACACACACATTTAACAAGATGGAAATAAACACGTTATTAATATTGTCCCAGTTTTTCTTATTAGATTGGTAGCGATATGTTAAAAGTTGACTGACATGCCTTAATACAGATATGTCATGCATTTCAAATTTTCCCGATTGTTAGCATTGCTTAGTACAGTGGTCATTACAATTTTTCCTCATCATTTAAAGTAAGAGTGGTGATTTGTTTTTCTTTCTTTTGGCTCTTACTTTGGATCTGCCTCCTGTTTGTTTAAGACTATCTACTGAACTGACATAGAATAGTTACCCTTTTTTTTATAAGTGGGAAAATGGTTTTTGTCTTTAGTGTCATTTTTAGATTACAGTTGTGTTTAACTTTCCAGTGGCGGTAGGCAGAAAATCTCTGTTTACATAGAAGAGAAACAACATTTTCATTCTTTCCAAGTCACACAGTGGTATTTTTGGTGATGTTGAAAATACCACTGTGCACTGATAAAACGTTGAAGCAGCAGCTTATCAGTGCACATTTTTGGTCTAACCTTGCTGTTTCCAGAAATGAAAGTTGCAACTAACTTAGATTTTTCTCTGTATTCAGATGGCATCGCCAGAGGATTACGTTGGGTTTGCGCTAAATAATACCTTGATGATAATTTCCTTCCTGCTATTTATACTGATAGTTGTCCTCTGAAAAGATTCTCCCACCCGAGCAGTGAATCTCTGCACCTCCTCCATTTTTCCCATGAGCCTTTTGGTTACTTCTTTCTGTGATCTTTAATATATCAGGAGCAGGAATAAAAAGGAAAAATAAATCTTTCTTCGTGTTTCATGTTTGTTATGTATTTTCCATTAGAACCTGTTTGGCCTTGCAGTGTGGGTGGTCAGTCCTGTGTCCCTTGTACAAAGTCACCCAATGTGGGTGATGGGGGGGTTATCTGCCATGTTGTAATGGAGATTGCTTCCTGCAGGATTCCTTTATGGTGTAGTAAAATCCCTACTGATTTACAGCACTGTTGGTTACTGTGTTTCAGTGTGCTGCTGCCTGTGTGTGTGTGTGTGTGTGTGCGTGTGTGTGTGTGTGTGTGTGTGTGTGTGTGTGTGTGTGTGTGGAGCCGGCGATGGTGTCATGTGGAGATGGGGCGGCACAATCCTGCTTTGTCACTGTTTTTCCTGAAGGGCAGTTTTAATCCAGTGAGGGGAAAATGGATGTTTAGCTTCTTCTGGTTCTAGCTGACACAGCTGCCAAAACATAGCACTCCAAAATGTCATAATAGTTATTTTAGTGCATTTATAATAAGAGCCAGGGTACTCAGTTGTAATTATATGAGGCAAGCAGCTAATCTCTGTCGTGTTGAATGTGGCTTGTGGAGTCTGGAAGGTTTGTTTCTTTTAAATGTAATCCAAAAGGAAGAAACACTTTAAAAAAAGTAATATCCAAAGTAATAGTAAGAGAATCTTTGATGTGCTCCGCTTTTACACGTTCTTTCCTCTAGTAAACTTGGCAGAGAGCAGACTGGTTCACCAGATCTCTTTCATGGTGAGAAATAATTGATGTAATCTTCTTTAGCCATATGTTGAGGCATATGCTCACCGAGTTTATCGGCTTCAGTGTCAGGAGATCCTGGTCAGTAGAAGGAATTAAAACAGAAGAGAACAAAACAAAACAGTCTTAAATTCTTAAAATCATCCATCTAAAATTAGGCCTTAAAAAAATCTTAAACTCATTAAAAAATGTAAGTTGGACTTGTGTCAATCACAGGTCGTAAATTTTGTCATGGCGGGACTATTTAATGTCGTTTGGACCTTTTTTTTTCTCGTGGGACTTTTCTGTCAGACAAATTTTTGAGTCATACCCAGCTAATGTACTACTAATATGCCCTAATTGCCTACATAGTTAGCTTTTACCTGCATCTGTCTTAGGTAAAGTGTAAATTTTATCGCCTTTTGGTTGGACGACATTCGTCTTCGCCATTGACTCTATTGCCAACTCGTACAATGCTGCATTCATTCAGAGCTAAAAAGCTTAACCTTTGACACTATAAAAATACAATTTTCTTTTGTACATTTCTGCTGTGACATCGGTCTTAAGTTTCTCTGTTAATGGTCTTAAGAAGTTTTACATTTGTGTTGGTGAAACTTACAGAAACCATGACTGCTATTACTAATAATGTTGTGAATGCAGCCTGGAAGTGGTCATAGTGTTGGTGACATATTGTAATACAAATTTATACATCCTTCCTTTAGAGGCGTTCAAAGCAAAGAGGTTAAACTGTATATTTCCTGCAGAGTTAATCGTCAATATAAGATGTTGGTGTGCGTTGATTGGATGTGATGGATCTTCTGGGTGTTTTTTATCCAACAAACTGGTTCCATCCTCTATTAAAGTAGCGCCCATTCCTCTGCCCAAACCTTGATCAGAATAATTAGGTGAAACCCTCTCTATAGTAGTCTATTAGTTGGAGAAAAGCCCACTGACTTATATATATTGAACTAATCTTGTATACGAGGCTCATGAGAATCGGAAAAATTTTTTTGTGTAAGATTTCTCTTCCTTTTCTTAATCTGTATGTTTTTTTGGTTGACAGAAGTTGCGTAAAGATGCACACAAGCATGAATGAGCAGATTAGTAGACAAACATATGGTAGATCTGGGCTCCTTCCTGTCAACGAGTTAATCTAGGGAAATATTCACTGTTTGACTATCTTCACCAACAAACAGATAGGGGAAGATGTTCCCAAATAATTCTGCAATAAATTAACTATGTGTATTGGTGCTTTCCCACATATTTTATACACTGACCTGAAATATTTGTTTGCTAGGAAGCTAATTTTTAATCTCATCAGACCGAAGCACATCGTTGATGCTGGTGTGTTTGTGGCGAACTACAGCATCACTTTGCTCTCTAAGTTTATTTTTTAAAGTTTTTCACTTTTTCTACAGACAGATGCAGTATATTTTCAAACCCAGGAAGACTCATTGTGACACGTCACACCAAACCTTAAATCTCTGCAGTGGCTCCCAGTTCGGAAATGTGTAGACCTTAAAATCTGGTTGACGGTCTATAAAACACTGAGCGGTTTCTGGTCTAAAAGTGTGAGAGTTGCTGGTAGGTATGAGCCAATAGAGCCCGCTGGTCAACAGAGACCTATTTACTTTGTGTTCCCAGGGCCGGAAGCAAACAAGAAGAGGAGGCATTTAGCTTCTGTGCGTCTCTGTGTCGCCCTGTGATGGGAAAACTTGGCACACAAGAAGTGGAGATTTCATTCTGGAAAACTATGGTGACATAAATATGGAATCTTGTGACCTTTGATACCAGAAACAATTTGCTTAATGAGTCCCAGAGCATCATCACTGGTTCCATATCTACTTCATCTGTTGCTAACGGCGTGTCTCTATGTCAGGATATTTAAAGTGACTTTCTATCAGCTGTTCTTGGAATCTTAGCTTAAAATATAACAATGACGTGTAATGCCAGGCTAACAGAGTGATCTGATGTCAATCGACTGATGAAGCCAACTCTGCCTGCAGCCTATTGATTATTAACGGCCCTGAGGTGGCTGTCCTATTCTGGTCAATGTTGAATGATTCTAATTATCACTTTGTCTTCCACCAGTTCTTCCTGCCTCTCGTAGATCGGATTGAGAAAAAAAAACCCGGGCTGGTTAATGTTTGTTTGTTTTAAAAATAAGATCCATTTCCTGCCCTTGTGGAGAGAATGCATTCTGATTTTGTGCTTCATCAGAGTCGTCACAGCCCAGCCCCTCCTGTTTGGCAAGCCTGCCAGTGGAGCGTGTTGAGGATCAGTTTCATAACCCAGATTCTTGTTGGGAGTACATTCTGAACTCAGCTGGTCATGAGCCCTAATCCCCCGACTGCTATGACCAGTCATCTTCCTCTCTCCCTCCACTCACTTTCCTTCTTTGAGTGGATTTAGCTGATACTGAAGGACACATGTCTCGGTGACTTATCCTCTGCTAAATCCCTTCCCTCACCCCTCTGAAATTAATTTGAAGGGTCTTCAAATTACATCTCAACGGCTGCAATACATCCTCCTTGTCTTTGGGTCAATATAACATTGATATTTAGGACAGGATGTGTCTTCTGTTATAATGATGGAAGCTGACGCATATTAAAACCATGCGTAGGGAACTTTACCCCTGACCTTCCAATGACATGCAAAACACTTTCCACTGAAATTAAAATTATGGATCTGTGTTAGATCCATAACACAGACAAGACTCTTTCTTGTCTTTCTTTAGACAAGAAAGTTTGGCTCTTTCTTGTCTAAAGAAAGAGCCAAACTCTTTCTTTAGACAAGAACTTTTTCTCTTCATACACGAAGCATCTAACTTTCTTTCAAAGCTTTGATTCTTTTTTTTTTTGGTGCTGAAGGGATGTGGATATCTCTCCTGTTAGGCTAAAGGCAAGTATTGGTGCATTCCTCCAGGCATCTTCTGTCTTCTAAGTCAGCAGTTTCTAAATTAGTCCAAAGTGTGCTGATAGGAATCTAATTCTTAAACAGGCTTTCTCCTTATTGGTTTAAGTTCACATCACCTCAAGCATTGCAGTTGAAGGCCCAAATAGGCCAAGATAAGAAAGAAATTAAGTTTAACAAGAAACAACTGGAATATATACGCCATCCAGATGCTTCGTGTCTCGCTGCATGGACACAGCTTGGTAGAGTTGACATCTGGGATCATTATCTGCACTGCTATCAGAACTTACCTGAAAAATGCGTAGTTTGTCTTTCTTTTTTTTTTTATATCCATCACTGTTGTAAGGAATGAAACAATCCCAACGTATGATGCATCCACACCATGCTTGACAAGTAAGTGTTAATCAGATTAATCGTGATGAGGCAGAAAGTGCAGAGCTTTTCATATGCATCCTTTGCTACAAGTAATCAGACATTCACCAAAGGAATGCTGTTATTACATTTCAGGCCATGACATGACATGTGGTCCAATGAAAGTATGCAGACTGCAGAATTTTGTGTAATCTGATTAACCATCATAATACTCAGTACACTAATTGATTGTTTAAATAATTGTTAAACACTGCCCTAATTGTAAGTGATTTTTTATATTAGTTTTGATGTGTCCTAGCTTGTCCTGAATATCATTCTTCTGTTCAGTTTGGGTCTCCTTCCAGACCTCGGTGGCGACACATCTGAATACTTTAGCGGTTTCAAACTAACTGGGATACATTAAGTTTTTAATGTGAATGTAGAAAATCCACCAAAGAGGCCTAAACCAGCTGTGTCTACATGCAGTTATGATCTGTGATGATAAAGGCGGATGTGTGTTATTGTTCTGAGCTATAAACTAATAAAGTCTGGGCTCATAAACGAGCCACACCTATTAAAGGGTTTGTTTTTCCTAAATATGCATCAACAGTTGAACGGTTTCCTCTGAACCTTGGTGCTAAAAATGATCCTTGGACAGTTTAATCCTGTTGGCTCTTCTTCTCACATTAGAACATAAATAAATTGAAAATGGCTGAAAATAGGTTTTCTTTGGCTCAATTGGACTCGGAGCAGGAGCCAGTTTTTCCTCTTGCGAAGGAACAATCAACAGCTCTTTAACCAAAGACTGGGACCATTTCCGCTTTTCAACAGCTCTTTGATTCATTCTACGTTCAAGCTCTTATTTTCTTCCTTTCTAGTAAAGGTAAAAATGTCAACAGTGAAATAAATGTTATAAATATTAAAAAATAAGTAAAGATAAGCAAAAGCATTGTGAGATGGAGCAACTTAATGTTCTGTTGGTCCTTTTACTTGATTTATTTAATGGCAAAAATACAGACAACTACCTAATATTGGCTTTTAGGGTTGCTTTAAATGGCAGGCTGCCTCAGACTGACATTGACAGACTCCCTGCTTGAAGAGCCGTGAGTTGTTGTGGTACCTTTGCCCACAGTTAAACACCAAACCTCTGAGTAGACCGTGTAAAAAGCAGCCAGAAAACACACGCTTTTCCCAGTTTCCCAGGGTGACGCACATCTCCAAACCAAGAAAAAAAATCATGACCCTTCTCCGTTCCAGACTAGTGTACGTGTTCAGTTCTTTGGTCCCAGACAAGGATTTTTTTATTTTTATTTTTTTAAACAAGTCAGAATATTTCATTTTCCACTGTGTTCAGGAGAAAGTATGCAAGTTGGCTGTAGTTAGCCAGCAAAACCAGATCATCAGTGGGTCATTGACTGTTCGAAATTGAGTGGGTTCAGATGAGTCCAGTGAAATTTGCTCACATCACACAATAAGTTGGGTGGAGAGCTCTCAGAGCCTACAGGCTCTCTTCGGATTGCTTTGTTATGCTGAGGGTCTTCTTTACTTACAGCAGGCTGCCTGTTCATTAAATGCATTAATAAAAATTCACACTGTTCTCATTCTGCAAATGCATTCTCAAACAGCATGTATTTCTTGATGCACTTTATGTTCAGAGTTGATGCATAAATGGAAATAGCCGTTATTTTCTGATGATTTAGTAACTACTACTTCTTTCAGGGAACACAATTTCCTTTTAATTGACAATGTTTTAAAAATAAGTTCTAAATTAAAACAAAGTTTACACAAATGAAGCTGCATTTGCGAAAAACATAAAGGATGATAAAATGCCATATTTAATGTGCCATAGTGATTTAAAGTTTCAAAATGTAAGTGAATGTATGACGTTCTAGCCTTCTTGCCACGGAGCCTTCATTAGGAGCAGAGGCGACGTCACACTGTGTGAGAGATAAGTCTCTCTTAAATAAGCTTTCATTAATATTATAAAAACAAATGGCAGCCTTTGTGTATTTCTGGGATATGACATGCTATCCAAGTTCATTTTAAATGTCTTTCTGGTACCGAAAGAGGTTAACTTTAATTTTGGTCCTTCAGCAACAGCTTCCATACTGAAGGGTGTTAGAAACTAACGTGACTTTACTGTTTAGAAAACATGGGATATTTGATGTTCCCTACTGGCTCATCGAGTTAACAATCATCCGATTCTGTTCACCAGCTGATTGGTCGATGTGTGCAGACCCTACTGGACCTGCAGTTCTGCTACTTTGACTACTCTTTTCCATCTCCAGCCAGTACAGCTCTAAATGCTTGTTACGACTCTAACTGTGTTTGATGGCTGCAGTTTTTCTCGTGTTCTCACCTCTTGGAGGACTTGAAGAACAAGGATGTAAAGGTATTTTCCTAGTTCCTGTGGGAACGTTGACTCATACCTAATTACTGTGAAGTCTTGCTGGGTTGGAGTCAGTCAAACTAAAAGTCCTTTATTTTGGCGTTTCTGGGTTTTGTTTAGTGTGGAGATGTATGTCACAAACGGTTAAGATGAGGGACGTATTTAATCTTTCCTTCTCTTTTGGTTTGTTCTCAGTTACACAACCATGTTGCTAAAGAGAGGCACATCCATTTTCTAGTATCCAAACACTCTTGAGTGGAAAAGACTGCTGTGATGAAACCATGGATCCGTCATAGTTGCACTGATTTATGGCTTTAGTTTTAAATGCCTTTATCACTGCTCGCTTGCTCTCCTCCAGTCTAGCACTAACAGCATGTTGGAGAGTTTACGGCACAGCAGAAAGCTCCTGCTGTTCCTACAGTAATTTAACTGTTGCTTCTCCCCAACTCTCTTATTAGTTTTGCTGAGAGTGTGTGTATTGGGTGCTTTTTGATTTTCTTCATCTTTCTCTTTTTTTTTGACTGTTTTGCATCTTTCCTACTCTGTTCTTTACAAATCATTCACAATTGTTCTTTTCCCCCACTATCTGGTCTCACTAAACATATTCTTGTCTCATTACTGTCACTGTCTGTTGACAAGAAAAGCCGATTGCGATCCTCTCTGAACCTTTCTTTATCAAACCTTCCTAATTTGATAAGAAGATTCTCCATTTTTGGTTTCGACAAAAACATCCACCAAAACTACAACGTGTTTTTTCTCTGTAATTCTGCGCAGTCTCTACTCTAAGATCCCTTTGATTATAAATCCTAAGACCTCTGCACTGTCTCGCCTCCCTGAATCTCTTGTGGTATCAAAAGGAAGCTTATTCTCTCTGTAGTTTTCTTGTCATTAAAATTTAATGGAAAGTGTAGACTCCAATGATTGAATATATTAAAGGGAAAAGAAACAATCGCCTCAGAGCAGAACATTTTAATCTAACAGATAAAACAGGTGGTTGCAGATTAGCTGGTGACACTGACATCTCTGTGTCAACAGGCTGGTCTCCACAGATTGACCCCATTACATTATATTCTCTATTTTGATGCTCTTTAATAATCACCACAATTTAGTGTAGCAATCCAATTCTAGAAGTGAAACTTGTATGTTATAAAGTTTAATTAATGTTATTTACTTAATTTACTGTTAATTAATTTCTCAAGTTTCTTTTTAAAAATTATGCACTTTAATGTCTTTTTCATTGCACCATGAAATAAAAGCACAGATAGTACAAGTTGGCAAGAGGAGATGAAAAAGAAGTCATGGAATCAATTTGTAGACCGAAATTTATTTTTTTAACTTTTGACTCCAACTAGCCACCTTTTGGCAGATAAACAGCTGAGGAACCTTGTGACATTCTAGAAATTAAATGCCTATCAAAAATGAATTTCCATATCTGTAGCAGAAATTCTCATAAATGTGTGGAACTGATTGGTTGCTTTGCTTTCATGCTTCTGTCCAGTTCATCCCAAGCAGCTCAGTGGAGTTTAAGTTGTTTTCTTATAGTAGTTCTGGCATACCTAGGACTTATGTTTGGGACTTCCTTACTGCGATCACTGTTAAGCCGCCTATCATGCAAGCTGCTAAACTATCAGAAGTCTGTCCTCTCATCGAGTTGTGGCTTTTGGTCTGCCATACCTCTTCCTGTCAATTTGCCCCAGTTTCTGAGTACCTTTTTGACGGCGGAGGAAAGTGTTGTCTCTGACACCTTGACTTTCTTTGCAATTTCACCAAAGGAAAGACCTTCATTTTAAGTTGTTAATGACCTTTTTCTCCTTCATTTAACAACGCACTACTTTGACTTTGTCATTTTGAAATGTATTTTTGAGTTTTGGGTAACCTTATCCATTTTTAACCTTTGGCAGTTCACCATTTACTGTGTACCATTTCAAGGTATTTTTGGACAGGGGAAAATAGAAACTAAAAAGAAATGGAGGGAAAAAGTGTAATAGGAAGAATGTAGAATAGATTCATAAGATGCTGACTAAAGGCTTTCCACATCGACATAATAAAGACATGGGCTGCCACTGCTGCCTTCCTTGTATTAATCCACTCCTGAACCAGAATCAACATCTGTTAATGTATCGGAGAACATTCACATTTGCAATGTGAATATTTTAATGTTTTCATGTAAATTTGAGCCTTTTTCTTGTGCGCATGGATCTTTAGTATGACTTCAGTGAAGTTAGCTTTTAAAATAGAAATGTTGCGAAATACCACAAGATTTGGGAACTTAAAATATGTTAATCACGTTCTGTACGTGCCTCATGACTCATGATCAGACTGAGGCAACTTTTTCTTTTTTCTTGCTTTTTCTTGCTAGTTCAAGATTATGTGAGCTTCACAGCTTTGGTCTTCCTGTCTTGCTCCTCTCATTGCTTCCTGTGTCAGCGTCTCGTCTTGAGTTGTCAGGTTTAGATCGATGGTGAACTTTGCTCTTGGTTGCTTTGTTATGCTTTAATTTGTTTGTGCATGTTTATGCACAACATCTAAAATGTTGCACAGCCATAGCAAAAGGTTTATTAGAGCTATGATTAAAGTATACCACAAATAATTTTGCAAAAGAGTTATCATCTTTTAAATTCAAGACTTTTTAGAAACGTTTCCTGTGAAAGTCTCACATTAATATTGCATTTTTGTAATTTCTAATAGTTACACAGCATTTATGTTTAGATTTTGCCCTTATAGTTTTGTATTTTATCCTTTATTCTGTCATTTGCTGATGTTACACCAGAATGTTCTCCATTGTGAGAAAACAAAGAATATTTCTATTCTACATATGGCTAAAGAAAGCTAGTTTGGGGAATCTAAAACGAGTATTGCAGCTCAACCGTTTCGATGTTTATCCAAGGTGCCCACGCTTCTTTAAAACATCTTATAAAGTCTTAAATTACTGTATATAAAACTAAGACCATAAAATGTCATAAATTAATTTTAAAAAGTGATTTGGCCTTTTAATACGTTCATCACAGGTCTTAAAATGTTGTATTGACAGGTGTATTTAATCTTGTAAAGTCTATGTATTTTCTTTTCTTCGTGGGACTTTTCTGTCAGGCAAAAGTTTGGGTCACACTCAAACATCTGCATTGCGTTTTTGACTTGAAGGTTAAGGCTGCCGCTAACTAAGCTACTAATATGCCTTGGTAATATTGGTAATATTAAACACTAGCTAGCTTTTTTGCATCTGTCATTAAGGAGAATTTCACCACCAGTTGTTTGGCCAAAGTCAGCACATTTCTGTGAATATAGGTCTTAAATCACATTCCTAATGGTATTAAAATGTGGTAAATTGAGTTGGTGAAAGCTGTAGAAACCCTGTTATCAGAATTTGCATCTTCTGCTATTTTCCAGAGAAGTATCGTCATATGTAACATGTTCTTTGCCATTTAACAATTTCATCAAAACACAGACATGAAAACTGATTGCAAAAGCCTTGCAGTATTGCACTAATAACCAGTAAGTCTCGCAGCTCTCTGTGTGTTCACAGTTCATGCAATAGTAATAATAATAAATGCTGATGCCTTTTACATATCTTTACTTGTAGCAGGATTATTTATCTTTGGTGATTACTTTAATTTAGTCTTTAGAAGTGTAAATTTCTTCTTTCCATTACTCTAATCTTTAGCTCCCTCAGTTCTCTATCAAATTGTTTTGGTGATATAAAGAAATAGTTTAAAGCCAGATCAGACTGACTGCGTCCATGTCTGTTTTTCATGCAAATCCACCAACACTTCCCCAGTTGCATTTCTTTTCTCGAATGTTGTTCAGTTGCCCATCTCTAATCCTGTTAGATATCATGTTGGTGAGAGTTTTACGTGAGTTTTAATCTGAGACTGGTAGATGGTGAGAGTTATACGACGTTTGATTTTCTAATAAACCCAACTTTCCTCCCTTTTTTCCTCTGTCGTATTTTTTCCTCAGCTCTGTATGTTAATGATTTTGAAAGATGCTGACCAGCTTATGTGCCCACACCTTTCTCGCTTCACTGATCCGTCGCCTGTTCTCTCTCTCTGGTTTATTTCTAATCTCTGTCACCCAAACAAGCATCTCCCGGTGACCAACCCAGGCTGCAACCCTGAAGCCTTTTGAAGTTAGCTCTGATCATCACCACAGCTGCAGAGAGGTGCTGCCATGGCGGATGTCTGCAACAGGGGGAGGCGGAAGGGGGGTAACTGTTATGTGAATGAAAATGTGCCTTGTATAAAAATGGATTAATAGCGTGCACGGTACGCTGGGGGTGCACACTAGGCTAAAAATAGCTCGGGTTCATGAGTTGAACTGGCATCATGTTGGTTTTTAAAAAGTCTCGCATTCAGCAGATCCTTTATTTGAGCAATTAGTGCAAAGAAGCGATTCTGTTTTTTTCTTGACTCTCTACCATCAGGGTGAACTGCGGGTCATCTTTAAGTGTTTCTATAGACAGGTGCTTCTCAGATCTCCCGCTGGACCAGCAGAAGCTCCTTCGGCCGTGCATTTCTGCCGACGTCGTCGCCGCATCTCGGATCTCGCCGAGCGCTCTCGAAGCACATCGGTCTGTCAAAATTCCCAGGAGCTCCGCAGGCCGACGGCAGCAGCAAATGTCCAGTTCACTCAGGGTTCACTGTCCGTTTTTGTGAACACCGAAGGTTAAATATTATCCTTAAGTGTTGAATGTCTGGATGTCTTAAGCAGCTCCACCTTGTAAAAGATATTTATAGTCCTCTCTGTGAGTTAACTGGAAACACGAACGGCAGCTTGTGATTCTTTGCCACAGGTTTAATTACAGAGTCCTTTAATGTAGCTGCAGGAGCAGCAGAGAAATATCTGCTCTGTTCCCAGCACAAAGACCTTGACCCAGCAGCGGGTGTTCCCAGTCAGACTCATTACTTAAGTATAGGTTTGGTTGCGGCTCCATTTAGACCATTTTTAACCTTGTTACCCATGTACAGCTGGCTTGGTTTGGCTTCAAAAGAGAGCGATACTATAGGTTTTAATTTGCTTCCACAAAACTGATTTCTGCACTTTAAATGACTGACGGCGTTCACACTCAATAAATAATGCATTTGGAGAGCTTTTAAAATAAATAAAGACTCTTTGCAACATGAATCTTCACAAGTAGTACAAGACGGGTTACATTTTTAGTTGGCAGACAGTTTTTGAATGGAAGGCACTCGAGATGTCGTTTATGTTCCGATACAGAGTAATACAGATGATGAAACGCAAAGTGAATTAATAGGATAGAATGGATATAGATGGGAAATCCAGGTGTAATAGTCACTCCCAAACATCCTTCCTAAAAACAATAGAAAAAAAGTAATTTTAATGGATGCCAAGGAAGGACAAAGTGAATCTTTAGGTAAAAAAAAAAACAGAAAAAATGAATTTTCTTCAAATTTTCAGATACTTCGTCCAAACAGATCCACCACAAACCAATTTTTTTTTGAAAATCTCCACTTTGAGAAGCATTTCTAAAACAATGGGGGGCAATTTCCTAAAGGTGTTTATGGGAGCCAATATGTGCAAAGCATGTTTTCGTTTTTCTCAAATGGGATGCAGAAGCAGATATGCCCCTAAAAATAATTTCACCGAGCAAATGGCATCTCTCTACAGCGACACAAGTTAGTCCACATTTTAACGAGTTCTCATGTCTACAATCTGGTGGCCATAATTATGCAATTTTACAGCCAGAGCAAATGGTCTTATGTTTGGAAAGAGCAGAACTGTTTGCATCATGCAGATTGTTGGGGGTGAGGGGGACAAAAATACCGTCTGCTGAGAGATGGAGCTAATAATTAAGCAGGAAAGAAAAGAGGAACAAACACTGAGGGTGCAACAAGGCACTTAACAGGGATGGAGATGATTAGAGGGTGGGGTTGTTTGGGAAAGGAGCAGGTGGACTGCTGGAGCACAGTAGAAACCAAAGACCCATTTTTTTTTTCTACCTGCTTGCTGTCTTTCCAGTAGTCGAACATTAAATACATCAACCTTGTGTTGAATACCTTCTTTGATAAAAACCTACTGATAGTGGAGATGTTACACAAGGTGATCTGACCTTGAAAATAGCGAAGGCCAAACATGCGGGCGGACGGTGGTGTTTGTTTTTAAATGGGCTTCTTGAAGAGACAAATGGATTCCCTCTCTCTCTCTTTCTAGCTTCCGCTAGCTTCGTTCATCTTTTTGTTTCAAGTTTTACTTCAGCTCAGCGACGTTGAAGTAGTTTTTGGTTTCACGTAAACCAAACGAGGGACCGCTAGGATGCTTCTAACATGATCCAGTACTCGTGCTCGTATTTAAATGGACTTGATGCTTTAGAGAATCTTTGAATTATGTCTCTGCAGAGTCGTCGTGTTCAGAAGATGGAAATGAACTGAAGCCGTAGGGAGAGTGTTTCTGATGGTTTGAAAGAGCCCAGTTCTTCTGATGATGATGTTTACTAAGCATATTACATGGAGTGATTAGAGGAAGTAGTGATTTAAACAAAGTTGAAGTGTTTGTATGAGAAGGTCAGAGGAAGTTTATGGTCCCAATCTATTTTAACGTCCCAATTATTTATTAAAGCAGAAAAATAAAGCAGAGCGATCAACATTTAATTAATTTATTTGACTTCTATTTATTCAGGTTGTCTCATTGGGATCCAAGATAAAACAACAACAGAAATAAATACTACACTGTAACAACACACGTAATGTAGAAATTTTTGATTTAAATAAACTAATAAAATATTAGCCAGAACGAGTTTCGTAAGATTGTTTTAGAAGTACTTTGAATTGAATTTTTAAAACTTCAGTCACACTAAGCTTATAATCTGGATCTCTTGACCGTTCTCAACTTCAAGCAACTGTTTTTTTTTACAACTTTCGGATTTTTAGATTATATTTGAGCTTCTGGTTCAGCTGACATTTCCAGATCAGCTTTAGACTGACTTGGCCTTAATTTCACAAATCCCCAGATTATTTTAAGAGGCACGGCTTCTTCCAAAAGGTATAATCTCATTTTATGTGTAGATGATAGTGCTGGAGACCAATCCAAGAAAAAAAAACAAAAAAAACACAGCATGCCGTACCTTGGTGTTAACAGACCCGCCCCAGTGTCCACCATCGATGCAGCGACCCTTTATTAGCATTTGACCCACTGAGTTCCTGATTACTTTGTTCAATGGGAAAATTGCCTCAGTTTCACTCTCATCTTCAATTAAAATTTTTATGAAGAACTAAAATTTGTTGTGTTTAAAAACTTTGGCTGTTTTTTTTTTTAAACTCAGTTATGTGTTTATATATGTATGTTTTTCAAATTAGGACTTTAAATAAAGATGCAGAAAATGATTTTTTTATTTTTTTATTTCTTAGACCTGCCAGTTACAATTTTGACCAATTGTATAAACATAGAGAAAATAAATATGCTGCAGCTTCCTTGATATTGGTAGTGATGCTGAATCTAACAGAAAGTGAAGGGATGAAAATACTATTCCCATTTATGCTTAAATATTCTGTCCCTAAATTTTTTTTTTTAATCTGTTCTTTATTAATGTCAAAAAAGTGCTGCACTGGACATTCTGTTTGCTGACCCATTTAGAGGCCAAAAAGTGGAATTTTTTATGTTCGGATTCATGTAATAAACAGGAAATAAGTCAGATTGTTCTGTGTTTTTCTGTATCTTTTTGGGCTACCTCTGGTCAGAAATGATCAAGGGAAAATTGTCAGAATATTTAATTTCTCTGCTGGTTTCTTGTAATCACAATCAAGCTATTCATTCATAAAAAGCTTTTTCTTTGCAACCTGAAAGGAGATTCCTTTTGATATTTGCTGTGTTGTTTGTGTTCAGAAGTTTCACTGCCGTGTGTGTGTGTGTGTGTGTGTGTGATTTTTTTTCAGAGCTTCCAGAGAACTGGACGGACATGAGGGAGACCCTGCTGGAGGGCATGGTGTTTCACCTCAAATACCTGGGGGTGACGATGGTGGAGCAGCCCAAAGGCGAGGAGCTGTCTGCGGCGGCCGTCAAAAGGATAGTTGCCACGGTAAAACAACACCAACACACATCCACACACAGCCTGAATCAGCTTAAACACCCAAATCTCCTCTCTATGTAAATAACCTACCAACAGAAAATGAGTTTCTGTCAAGCATTTATAATATTTTCTCCACATCATCACCTCTGCCACTCCAGATGATTATGACCTGACTGGCATCTCAGTGAAATGTGATCACACTGCTCTTCCCCCGGGCCCCTCTTCCTCAAACGCATCGTTGACATTTTAGAAGAGGACACAGTTAGTGTGGACCCTGCGACTCAGGGTAGAAACTCCGGTAGAAACGGCTTCATGTTATGGGATCCGACAGCTCGGCGAATAATGAAGTTAGAGGCGGCACAATGGTGGGATTCTTGAGAGACGCTGATGAATGAGGGGGGAACTAAGAGGCTCTGATTTAGTCTAATCTGTTGGTGTCCGCTCTAAAGCGGATTACAGCTAAACTGATATGTTTTCTGACATTTTGATGAATAGCAAGGCTTTGGCAGCGAGATTATAGGCATTATGGAGTTGTTTTACATAACTGCCTCTGTTAATTTATGGTTTAGATATGCATCACCTTCAGTGTTGGTAAATATTTGTGAAAAGCCTTAAGATAAAATAAGCTTTCATTGCAGATCTGTAATCTCGGATTGAAAATTTAGAAAAGTGCGACCTTTAATTTGCATACCTTTATTTTCTGGAGAAAGTTTTTGTCTCTGGTGCCGCAGTCCTGCACTTATTACTCTCTTTTATGAATTGGGCGACTCTTAATTTTCCATATCATTTCATATTTTGCACATTTTCTGTAGCTCACCAGAGTCCCGGAGCCTTTCTTGTTCCCTCTTCTTCTCAACTCTTTCTGTATTGATTTATAGGTTGGAACACTCCATGATTCCCCTGTTTTCAATTTTCTGCCAGAAGCCATGAGATATCTGTTTAAAACGTGCTGCAATTTTTAAGAATTTATTAACTTTAACGAGCTCTGGAGGGTCTTTAAAGGAGAAACAGACTCGCGTCGTTCTAGGACCTCCGTCGTATCCAGCAGTGGACAGGAGCTGCTTCCCCCCCCACAAATTAATCCCATGTTGAACAAGTAATACAGACTGGAAGTAAATATCATTATTATTAGGAAAGAAAGTCAATCTTGTTCTGATTTGAATTAATTAAATTTCAGTTTTTGAGAGAAAAGCTCTAAAGTATTGCAAACAACCAAATGTAAACATGTGAAAAAAAAAATTAAGTTGGTGAAAAAAAAAAAAAACATAAGCAACATCTTGATGCCCCTTACCAACTCAGTCCCAAAAAAAAACAAAAAAAAAAAAACAAGAGAGCAGAGGAGAGCTACATGTGTACATTTGTGATTGTGCCATCACTCCCAAACAGCTGCTTTGACTGTAGATGGCATCCAAAAGGTTGCTATAGCAATTTTGAGGAATAGCCAAGAGAAATAGACCTCAGCGCGATGTCACCCCAAAATGACCTCTGGTTAAAAAAGAAAAGCTCCCAGAAGCTCTTCTCATCTTACAGACTTTATTTTACTGAAATTCAACCAAACTTTCATGAGGTTTTGCTTCTGTAATGAAAGATAATTTGTGAAAATGTGAAGTAAAATCAGGCGTTTACATGCCTGATTTTTCTTTCTGTGGTTGTTGTTTGGTCTCGCATATACATCTGAAAGCCTAATGAAAGGCTTGATGAAACATGGCCGTTTTAGTGCCCCTCTGTCATCTCACTGGCGACTTTTCATTGTCTGATTACATCGCCAATTAGCTCCGCAGGTTGTAATTTAGAAATGCAGATTTATTTTTTTTTCTCTCACGCTCCCTCCTCTATTGTCTCCTCTGTGACCTCCGCCCTTTCCTTCTCTCCCTGCTCTCTCGTTTCCAGGCCAAAGCCAGCGGGAAAAAGCTCCAGAAAGTCACGCTATCGGTCTCGCCTCGTGGAATCATCCTTTACGACAGTGCCTCAAACCAGCTGATAGAAAATATCTCCATATACAGGTCAGTCACCCTGTCAAACCGAGCTCGACCCGATCACGCCGAACTAAAGCAAAGTTCTTGTTCCTGCCTGGCTCTCATTTATCACCCTGTGGCTGTGTGGTATATCTGTGCGAGGGAGAGGAAGACGAGTCGCCCTCTCAGCTGTTTTTCTCATCAATCTTGACTCCTTTGGGAAGGCCGCAGCTGTTGTAAGTCTGAGCTTTCGCCCCAGGTGTCGCAGGGTGACACATCTGTCTTCTCTCGTTAAAAGCTCACCTGCCACAGCCTGCAAGCTTAGTTCATGACCTGATGCGCCCGGCATGACTCACCTTTCACTTAATTCACTTATATTGGTCTGCACATCAAGCAGAGATGGGACTTTTCCATAAACGTTCCACAGACGGCTTACGGTCTTCTGAAGTTGTTTACTGATTATTACATTTCTGTTCTTTCTCAGCCACGCTCTCTGAATGTGCAAGTCTGAGGTTATTTCACTGACGTGCATTCATTTGCTATTTTCTTTACACAAAGTTTATTGACAGAGGGAAGAAATTAAATTGGAAAGAAGTCAAAGTAATGGTCAGCTGCGACCTGACGGTGAGAGGAAGTCCGAAATACTGCAAAAATATAAAGCCTTCTTTTGTGGAACTGAAAAATGCATAATGTATCCCCCAGGCATATTAACTTAGCATATTCATTTACTGTGACGTAAGCCACATTACATCTGAGCATAAATTAACATAATTGCCTCAGTGGTGATTGATTTCTTTCTGCTTTTCTGTCTTACTTGCACAAAACTGTCCTTTACTTATTTTAAGATGGATGAAGAGATAATTTGGTGAGAAGAAAGGGGCAATGTTTTGGCTCTTACTGATTATCTTTGTTGCAAACTCAAAAATCCAATCTTTTTTTTGACAGTGAACACATCTCACCTAACCCTACTTGGTTACACCAACTTCCACTTTTTGTTTCTTGGAGAAAACTCACATCTATTTGTTTTTATGTTTAAAGAAAAGAAAGAATCTCTGAGGAAGCACAGATGTGAGTAGCTGCAGAAACCTGGGCGGTATTTTCTAGAACATGTTCAGACATTTTTTTTTCAGGTCATTCAGGCTGTGAGAGAGCGAGAGAAACCGACTGCAGCAAAGTTGCTCTGTCTTATGCTTTTGTGGAACATGCTTAGATGAATCTTTTCGGTGTGGATCCTCTTTGAAAACACAAACCTCGCTGTATTAAGCACTAATTGCTGGTATAAGATCCTGAAGAGCTTTCTAAAACCCACTGGCCACAAATCGGATCAGTTCCACTCACAAAGCCCCTGCTGTTTAAACCTCTCAGTGCGCAAATCTCTGTATTCATTATTTCATCTCCATTGGCAGCTAATGGCTTCAGCGTCTCGTATTGTTTCCAGCGTGCCACGTTCTCCCGTGTTGTTTTTGTCACTTTGTTTTTGCTCAGAAACTCTACCTGCTTTTTAATCACGATTCCAAGCAGATTGTTTCAGGTTGAGTCCAGCAGTGACTTTGTGACGGTGCAGAAACCTAAAGCAGCAGCTGCTCTGAGTGGAATGCAGCTTTGTTCCTCACACATCTGCTAAGAGAAAAAAGCAAAATGTTCCCTTGACTTCTTGTTTCCCTCGTGGCGTCCCACCCACATATTTGCAGTAAATCTTCGTTGTTCAAACCCCACCTCAGATAACTTGACACAGGATGATTGGACGGTGAAGATGAGAGAGGACAGATGGGAGAAATTCATTATAGTCATCATTGTTTTTGCCTGTCCCTCCCTGCTCATGGCTTCCATATTAGAATAATGACATCATGCTGAAGTGATGGAGAAAAGCTATTTGTAGGTCATTATAGCTTGATTTAAAGGCTTCCTCTGCACCTGAGACTGACAAGCAGGACTTATCACCGCCACGCGCCACAGGAACGGCACATCGGGATGCCCTTCCACTTCCCTTTCACTTCTAAGTGCGAGAGACTGCAAAAAGCAACGTCCCATCCAAAATCTGTGGCCTCACAGATATCGCAGGCACAGATAATGATCCTACTTTCTCTGTGATTGCGTTAAAGTGCTTGCATATGTGTTTGTTTCAGAATATCATATTGCACTGCGGACAAGATGCACGATAAGGTGTTTGCCTACATCGCCCAGAGCCAGCACAACGAGACTCTCGAGTGTCACGCCTTCCTCTGCTCCAAGAGAAAAATGGTGAGTAATAGTAAGACCTCGTCCCCACGGGAATGGTTTTAACCGTTTAAGTCCCGCGTTCACTCAGAGGACCCAAAACTGAAAGTAGGACTTTTTTTTACTGAGCAACAGTCTTGTGCTTTTCACCCCTACATAAGGCACTTGTGATGTTTTCCTTGGTTCACACATGGCTTAACTCGACACACGCATGTCATGTCCTGATACGTCTGTGCAGAGAGGCTCTTGAAGGACTGTTTCCAACCGCAGTGTACACTGTGTAATAGCTTCCTTTTCAATGCCCATTTGCACATTTTTCTATCAGTTTTTTCTTCCAATCAACTTTCCATGAAAATGTTTGGGTACAGCACTTTGTCTACTGCCAGCTTCTTTGTCGGTATCATTGTGGGGTTTACACTCCTTGTGGGTGGTGTCACCAGTGCCATTGAAAAGTAAATTTTTACTGTTCTTATGAAATATTCAAACCTCTTTCAACACCAAATGCCACAATTATCAAAAATTAACTCTTGAAATTCATCACTTTGTGTAATGAAGGAGAGTAATATGAATCTGAGTTTAGTTTTAATTGAATTACTGAAACAGATTTACTTTTCAGTGTTGATCTGATGTATTGAGATGCAGCCGGTGTTGTGCAGGTTCGGAAAATCTCCTTTCATAAATCCATAGTATGATGGGTTTTCTTACCATGAAGACTGAAACAATTTCCCTGGAAGTCAACAAACTACCCTCAGTCCGAGTGACCTCTCTGAAATGTTAATGTGTTGTCCAGAGCGACAGGAAATGATGTGGACAGAGCCGTAAACATGGAGTAGAGGTAATTTTAGCTGCGCTACCAACATGGAAAACACTCAGAAAACCCATTCACTGCTGCAATACTTTGACTTTTATCCATGCAGACCAAAGCATGTGAAGTTAGAAGAAGGAAGTCAAAGAGGTTGTGATTCTTCTCTTGGCGTTCTCGCATCCCTGGAGGTTTTCTGAATGACGGAGCCACTCCCTCTTCTTCCTTCCTCCCACTAATTTAGTTGTGGCCAAAAGGCTGCGTATCCTCCCAGTTGCACAAACAACTGGTCATGTAATCCACTGGTTTCTCTTCCCTCCCCTCAAGTACCTTAAGATGAAGCCTCCTGTGTTTGCGGTCGCTTCCTGTTTGTGTCAGAACGACGGCTCTCGCCTTCCCTTTTGTGACGGTATTTTTCATCCCCGACTGACATCTGTCTCTCCCAACAGGCCCAGGCCGTAACCCTGACGGTGGCTCAGGCTTTCAGAGTGGCATTCGAGTTCTGGCAAGCTTCCAAGGAAGGTACGCATGGTCGCCCCCCTCCCCGCCCCACGATTTCCCTCTGACAGATGAGTGGAAACTCGCCATACAGCCTATACATCCCTCATCTTTCTTCTTTATCCTTAGGTTGCCATGTCAACTCAGAAAAATACATTTTCCCACTTCTCCTTGATTATGTTCTCTGCACCTTATGAAATACTGACAAACTGTGTAGCTATTTTTCACACATTCAGAGAAATCTTTCCAGCCACATTAGTTAAAACAAACCATCAATAAGTGCACATAGAGAGCTGTTTGAGTTTAATGATGGCTAACTGTAACAATCACCTCTAAGAATCTTCTAGGCCCGTTTGAGTTGAATCAGTGGTTTTAAAAATTAAAAACTACTAACTCAGAATCTAGAGATGCAAATGCAGCTTTCTAAGTTAAGGTCCACAAAATATGCAAAAGAGGATCTGAAATCATTTTGTATTTTAGTCAGCATTTGTGGTTTATTTCCTTTTTCTGTCGATCAAAGTAAAACCATCTGCATAATTTTTGACTGTTCGTATGCATAAGCTGTAGAAAGTACACTATTTCACAATCCTAAAGTTTTATCTATTCATAATGAATATGATTTGGTCTTTAACATACATTCTGTCATTTATAAAACAAAACAAGAACAAAATGAAAACAAAAAACATCCAATTTTCCTCTGTTTTGCAGCATTGCGTCAGATTTTCTTTGCAGGTTTTCATGTATGCACAGCTGTCCTAAGAACCCCACCAAAGCTTTTCACTGAGGTTGAGGTCTTATTATCAGCTATTCTGTTCTAGATTTGGTATCTTGTTGATGGCCTAGTTTGGGTTAAGCATCAGCTTTTTGGACACGTTCTTACATTTGACTGTACTGTAGAACCCAGCCCAAACTCTACCCATCTATTTTCCCCTGAATGTTCACCAGTTATTGAACCAGTTCTTCTAAGAGGAACCAAAAGGTCGCTGTGGTCGAGATGAGCTTTTACATGTTCCAGAAGTCTTGTGGTTGATCCAGGGCCCACTAAGTAAATCCGAGTTGTGCTGCCATATTTTTGTTCTCCTTTCAGCCTTTCCAAACGAGCCTTGCTTGTTTTCTACTTGTGCCATTGTTATTTTGTTTAATATCCTAACTGGGGCTTGATGGGTCTCTAGAGAGATTTGGATTTTTTGGAACATTTACTGGTGATGTTCACATCTGAACATCAAAACCCAACAAATCTGGACATTTCAGTCTCGGAAGTTGTAAGGTTTTAGCGAGCGCAGGCAGTAAAGGAATTAAGTGTTGCCTGAGGCAGATGTGCGGGAACGTGGATTTTCTCTTCACTGCATCCTTAAACACACATCGCTTTCCTTCCCTTATTACACATTCGTGTGTGCGTTTTATGTCAGTCTAGCTGGTACTTTGATATTTCTGAGCATTTTTAATATTCCACTTAACATACCTAACTGTGTGTGTCTTTGAAGACAACAGAGTCGGAGCAGCTGTGTGAGCAGGGTGGCCAACACAAGCAGTAGTTTATTTGTTTTTTTATTTTTTTAAAGCTCAGTAGAGCATGTGTGTAATTTACTTCGTGTTTGTCTCCTCTATAAATGAGCATATCTTACCTCATAATATTAGTTCCTCCTTTCACCACCACCTTGCTCATTTTTTACATGTGCGTTGCCTTGTTGGTGGTCTTTTGAATTAATTGATTATCCATTTGCTGCCTGCGTTGTTTTGCACCTGCGGCTCGATCGTAGAATCGTTCTCGTCTCTCCCGTCAGTCCTCATCCCGGTGCTCGCTGCGAGGACTGATGAAGGATGGGGGAGCAACTGTGTAGGGCATGGAGGCAATAAAGCATGAAAGGGTGGCGCTCAGAGGGCTGCTGAGGGAAAGGAAAATGATTGTGCGCTTGTGTCAGCTGAAGCTCAGCCCCATGACACGTTCAGTGTCGGCGCCGTGGATGCCGTCTCACACCAAGGCTGAGTTATTCAGTCCTTTAGAGACGAATGTCTGCACCAGACGAAAGGCAACGATTTTACCAGCTTTTCCTTCTTCTGTCTTCTAAGGAAGGCATCTATTTTTTTTTTTTTTGTTTTGTTTTGTTTACACCAAGGCCAAGGATTCCTCGCCTCACACCTCTTCAGGCCTTTTATTTTCCTTGCTTTCGGTTAAATACTTAAAATTGAATGCAACCTTTTTAGTGTTTCACTCGAGCTTCCCTTCCTCTGCTCACGTTATCCTTCTCCTCATCCTTGAAACTTCAGAAGAGGCAAAGTATTTTTTTTATTTAATTTTTTTCTCTAAACAGATTTCCTTTAGAAACTGAGTCCCAAAGCAATCTTCTGAGTCTGGACCCCTCAGGACTAAGGCAGGCGGGAAGATGAGATCCACCGTCTGGTTTTCTTGTTTTTTGGAAGAGCTCTTCTTGCACCACCCACTGTGGTTCTCCTCAGTACAACACACATGCCTGACCCACATTCCTCCGTATATTACATCTCCCAACTCTGTTCTTAAAGCTGCTCTCATAGAATATTCGCTGTAAACACTACAGCAGGAAAACATGGTTACATCGGCTTCATGTTTAGGAGGAGCCGGAGTGAGCTCCAAGGCGCCTGGGGAAACTTTCAATGCTTTCTCTTTGCTAAGCTACCAGAACTCTTGGGAGATTGGATTTTTGTTTTTCTAAATAGATCAGGGGTGTCCAAAGTCGGTCCTCGAGGGCTGGCATCCTGCATGTTTTAGTTTTCTCCCTAGTGGTAGTAACAACCTCTTCAGCAAGTCAATGTTCTCCTTAGGCCTTCTAACGAGCCATCATTTGATGCAGGTGTGCTGAACCAGGGAGAGAACTAAAACATGCCGGATGCCGGCCCTCGAGGACCGACTTTGGACACCCCTGAAATAGATGATGGGTGGTGATGAAATAAAAACAAAATATTTGCCTGCTGTAGATCTGCAGGAACATTACTTGCAGTAGGCCAGCCCTTTAGGGTAGGGCTATAATAACAAAAATCCCTTTCATGCACTGAGATAAAAAACAAAAAAGAAACACCATTGTTGGTGAAGAGGTGGTATTTGACATGAAAATGAAAATCTTTGCAGAACTGTTTAACTTTAAAAAAATGCTATAAAATTACAAGAAAGCCTGTGACAACTTTAATTTCTCAAATTTTGGCATCCATCTTGCCATGTATGGTGGCATATTGAAAACAGTGCCTAACAAAAGGATATGAATCTGATTTTTTTTTTTTTTTTTTGAGGGATAACATCAGTTCTGTCACATATATGAAATTTTTGTGTTGCTTTCGATGAATTTATTGTTTAACAGTGAGCATGCAGTGGGATTAAGGTTGTGGATTTACAGTTCTCAGCAACATCAGTTATGTCAGGATCAACTGAGCTCTTGGTAGTTCAGTCCTCTTTGATTTCCTCTCTGATTTGTAAAGCTGTCAGCCACATTGATCAGAAACTAGGTCATGCTGTCAGTTTCATTTTCAGTTTTGGGCTTCCAGGACGCTGACGTGGATGAATCTTAATCAGTGCAGAGATGAGTAACATTGTTATTGCTGCCGTACCTGAGCTTGCTTCAGTTGTGTAGCAGCAGCGCACATACGCAGTAAACATGGCATGTACACCTTTTTCATTTGGGCTCAGCTCGGCTGAGTGACAATTCTGCTGTCCCACCTTGTGAAATGTGTAGTAAAGCTAAGCAGAAGCATTGTTAATTATTTTTTTTAAGGTTTTATGTCGTTGAAATGAAAATCAGATATGCAATTGCATACATAAAAGATAAAAGTATTTTAGAATAGACAGTCTAAAAAGTTAGTTTCACCTTTCGCTCCTGAAACGTGAGAGAGCCAGGCTGTTTGACCTTTTAGATTTAGCCACCAGAATGTCAGAGAACAATACATAATCTGTCATGGAGTCGACATTGTGAAGTGTTGTGCAAATGCATTGTCCAGCTTTGTCCTATGAATAGACCTTTGTCCTCTGAGGGAGAAGTCTCAACCTTTGCTGAATTATTGGTGCCACTCAGACCAGCCGTTCTGTGAAAGGGTGATAAATATAGGCCCAGAAATCGCTCTGCAAGGTGAGGCGCTTACAGTAGCGCTGCGCTGCAGGAAGTCTACAGCCGGCCGCTGTTGCTCGTGTTGTGTGACTTGCACTTTATTGAGAACTGTCTCAACAGGATGCCGCGGGTAGAGCTCTCTATCCGTCTCACCCAGATGTGCTGGTGCTGTGTTTACGCACGAGAGGCCTCTAGAGGCGCAGAGAGCGCCCTCCTGTAGGGTCAGGCCAGCAGATGTTTTAGGAGCCACTTTAACTTCTTATGTTTACTCTCGTACAGTGCTTTGCTGTATTCACATTAGGGATGCAAATAATTAATCGACTTGCGATTAATTGATGATTAATGACTTATTAGATTCCTTGCATTATTACCATCATGCGATGGACCAATGCAAACTAGTGAATAGTTTTGAAGCAGAGGGATAATGATGCATGGTTTTAGAAATAAAATCCAGCAAAGTTTGACCTGTTTGTCAAAAATGTTACTTTTATTTCCTTTTTAGCTGCTAGAAAAATAACAGTGCACTGCAAAAAAAAAAAAAAAAAGAGTTAGTCACACCTTCTTGACCTTCACTGACTTGTTGTTCTTTGTGCTGACTTGTCGTCCACAGACAAAGAGAAGCGAGCAAAGTCGGGTTCAGATGGCGAAGGAGCCAGCAACTCTCAGTCGGACAGCTCGGCCAGCCTGGGCAGCCTGAAGGGAGGAGGTGAGTCCTGTCGCCCGTCATCACGTCTTTCTCACCCTTCGCTGTCACAGCAATC
The DNA here is from genome assembly GCF_051168715.1 of Poecilia mexicana. Taxonomy (NCBI): domain Eukaryota; kingdom Metazoa; phylum Chordata; class Actinopteri; order Cyprinodontiformes; family Poeciliidae; genus Poecilia; species Poecilia mexicana. The sequence goes on along the minus strand of NW_028263391.1, from coordinate 14,172,700 downwards.
ATATCCTCGGGGGAGGAGAGGAAGAGCGTTCGGCCACTTGTTAAAAGGTTGGCCTACATCGGAGCTGCAGGTCGGCTAGATTCTCGCAGTGTGACGCCATTAACCTGAACAGGAAGTGACAGCTTAAGGTGATCGTGTTTGATGATAATCGACTCTTTAATTTGGAAGCATTCGGCCGCGTTGTGATCTGCTGAAACAAATCCCTCCTCGGTAATCCCTGTGACGATCTGCGATAACAGCTATTATCATACAGCGGAGCCCAGTTAGTTTAAAAGCGTGAATAAGACTGTGTTTGCTTTGAATTGGTAAGATGATGCGGTCATTAACGCGTCGACATCTACTCATCCAGATAAAGTCCTGTTTTTATTTCTCTAAGCTGGCTGCAGGGTTCGCTCACAGAGAGCCTTTCTGTTTCTGATACCGGAACGATACACTACATTATTCATTGTTTTCTTGCTGATCTTTCTAAAAGCCCGATTTGTGTGAAAATCTGAAAACATCCACTCTGTAGCGAGCTTCATCCTCTGCTCAGCCAGCTGGGCTCAGACCAGACAGGGATCTCGTCCCTAAATCCATCCTGACACTACATATGGCCTTGAATGTGAAACGTTTCGTGACACGTGGGGTTTTTTGGGATAATCCTCAGAGAAGCAAGTCTTGGACTCTATTTTTTTATTTTTTTTTTTTGCAAAAGCAGGGGCTCTGTGTCAACACGTTTGGACTTGTTGGGTCATTCGGCTGCCAGAGGAAAGGAATTTCCTCAAGGCAAATTGGCATAATTGTACAGTGGGAGGAAGCTTTAGAGTGCTTCTGGGGAAAAAGACAGAACAATCCTCTGAAATAGAAGTTGGAGAAAGATCTTTTTTTCCCTTTTTTTTTTTAATAAGAAGGTTACATTCGTGTACCCTTCACTGTGATCAAATAGCATGTCACGGCTCAGCGGCGTTGCTGAAAGGTGAGTCAGCTTTATTGATGTGACACGATACTTTCAACTCTCTCTTGGAACCGTGTCTCTTGCTGCGGCTCTAAATTATAGCTCATCCTGATCGCCGGGGGATTTCTCCTGCTGGTGTATCATCTTCCTTACCAAAGGTCTGACTCTACACAAGGCTGAATGTCAAACTACAGCTAACACTTACATTCTCTCTGAGTAAAATTATTTTTTTTTCTCTTTTAATACAATGTTTTGTATGGAAATTCACATATGAGGTTAGTTTCCACAGATCCCAAAGAAACATCCTCAGATATTCTGAGAATGTGACAAACAGGCTCTTACTGTTATCTGCTTCATTTTCACCATCTAATTCAATTAGATTCCCAAAAAATGTCTTTGGTAGACACTTAACGAGACAAATCGGTCCAATCCATGTAAAATTCTGCAACATAGCCAAACCAAGTGCATTGTTTTTTTTTTGTTTGTTTGTTTTTTCTTTTGCCTTGTCATCAACCCTGAAAACAAATTCCTAAATCAAAAATGTCTTATTCAAAGGTTTATCTCCCATGTCACCAAGTGGAAACCTTCAATAGGAGCATCAACAGCAACTGAGAACAGAAAACAATAAATGCTTCTCAGATGTCCAAAATGTTAGAAAAGGAAAGGTGTAAAAAGCTTGAGCTTGGAAAAGTTAACGTTTTTACCAAAGAACTGCTGCAACATATGACATACAGCACAACAATAAAAATAAATTTACACAGCACTTTGATTTGCAACTTAAAACATTCTAACAGGGCAAAATGCTGCAAAGTTAAACACGTCTGAGTTGTCATGAGGTCTTGCAGCGGCAGGTGTCTCTGTATTGTGGATCACTCTCTGCTAGAGATTGCCTCTCATATTGGATTTGGGTGGTGCGGATATTAAAAAAAAAAAACACACACACTCACTCACACTGACCCATGCATTAGCACTGGACCGAGATTAGCGTTGATACACATTAATCATCATGTGTGCCGTTACAAACCAATCCCGTTGCAGACCAGAGACATCGTGGGTGTCGGGTATGAAAGTCAGGAGGTTGCACTCTGCTGCCAGCAGATTGTTGATTAATAAGTTCCATTGCTGCTTTAATTGATTTCACACATGCCTGAAACCAATATCTGCTTTATGAAGGATGAAGCGGTATAGCACGCGCTCAGGTGGAGTGAACTCTTCCTGTGCTTCACAGATGCAGCCACAGGGACTCTCCTGGAGTTCGCGGAGGGAGCCAGAGCGGCGCAGGCCCACTCAGGAACAAAGCCGGCCGCCTCGGATCCCTTCACGGTGCATAATCACGCGGCGGCGGAGAACAACAACACCGTTTGGGTAAGACAAGAGTGGTGTTGGCCAACATGTCTCAGCTGCTGGGGTTTGATAAGAGAAGAATGCCTCATCGAAATACTGATTAATTGCTACCAAGTGATGTACTTTTACTTGCTGTGGTAAAAGTGGGCACCGTAGTCGTGCTTCAGCCGCATTGAGGTGGACAATAGCCTATTGAGCAGAAGCCGTCTTATCTAACGCACACATGGCAGAGGAGGGTGTGGGACTTTTGATAACGGGGAAAGAAGGCGAGTTTTACATGCCTGCATGTTTTCACGGGAAAATCTCTGTGTTGTGTCTGACAGGAGCTGGAGGACGGTCTGGACGAGGCGTTTTCAAGGTGGGTGGAGCTGTGAAGTTTGGAGGTGTTTCCTGAAATTAAACGGGCACAAAGACTTCCAAGTCTTCAGTTCGGGCTTGCCTGATCAAATAATAAAATGCAGACTCTCCCTCAGTTCAATTACCCTGCAGCAGACAGGAGAGGCAGGAAGAGGCTCCAGTATAGCTGACATTTGACCTGGGTCATGCTGCGTACGTAGGCTCTGGTTTAGGCCCACACAGTGATTTTATATTAAATCCACAAATCTTTCTGTTCTGAGAGACGCTATTTGGTACTTTTAATTCCAATCAAAGGAAGAATAACCCTGAAGTAGTATTTTAAAGTATTATTCTGGTCGAAAAACAGAATGTATGAGTTTGTAAGTTGATCTGCTGCCAGGTTGGGCTTTATTTCCTTTTAATATTAGTGCATTTTATTTCGTCTTGGCCTGCCAAAGAGAATTGGATCCTGAGTACTTTTAATCACACTCTGACAGGCCATTTCAGACCCGTTATCAGATGATTATTTGTCTGCACACACTGTAATTACACGTTGACGCCGTTCGTCTCCAGCTCTTTGATTAATGAGGATGCTCGCAGTGCAAGCGGTGATGGGGCTGCACGTCGGGCCGGCTTGCTGGACGCTGATTGTGTTTGTTGCAGTTGAACTTTAGATGGAGATAAAGGATTAAAGCCAGGATGTGGAGTATTTGATGTCTCTCTGAACTCAGTAGAGGTTATTCTGGAGGGAGTATTTTGAATCAAATTCAGACGTTTGAGTCCAACCGTGTTGCATTCTGAGTCTTTGCTGCCATCTACTGGTTGGTTATGTGCATTATACCCTAACTTTTTAGTATAAGCCCTGAACTGTGTCACAGTGAGTCCCATTTTATTCTGATTTTAAATGACAGACCAACACTAAGGAGGACATAGCTGTCCAAATTGTGCTTTCCCTCATCATTTTTTAGGATTACAAATCCTTGGCAAAACCATCTTTTCCTGTCTTTCTACCTACCAACTTTGCACATATAAAACTGTCTCTTATTTTCATTCTTCTTTACAAATTAGCTGAAGCACACTCAGAGTTCTTTCAATGTGGCTGTACAGCAATTTGCAAGCCTTGTCACAAAAATCCCATTGGCATTTAAGTCTGGATTTTTACTTGGATCATTCTAACACAGATGTTTTGCTCCAAACTGCTCCGCTGCAGGTCTGGTTGTACTTCTAGGGACATCGTCCTGCTGGAAGGTGAACCTACAACCCCCATCTTATGTCAGTAACAGGTTTTTCCTTCAGGATCCCACAGGTTCTCCTTCTCTTCCCTTTGTGTTGGCCTGTCACATTAAATCTAAATAAAAACTGAAGTTTGAGGTTATAATGTAACAACATAGGGAAAAGTTAAACCAGTCTAAATCTTTTTTAAAACCTCAGGTCTTATTTAAATTCGTACCAATAAAACCTACATAAGAAGAAATGAACCATTTCTAACATAATGAGGAAGTGGTTCGGAGAAGCTGTAAGCTGAATTGTTCCCTGACTTGTGATGTTTCCTTTGCACCCCTCAGCCGCAGTCTGGATAGCTTTGAATCCTACTCAGGTAACGATTGTCATGAATCATTTCCTCCTCATCAACCCACCGTTCCAGCCTGCTCATCTGTGTCCAGCCAGAACATTTTCAGCGTGTAGCTTTGTGTTGCTTTCGAAATAGTTTTACACCTTTAACATAGTCGACTCAAACCTAAGGAACGTTCAGCCACTGTGTCCACGTCTTCATCACCAATGTACGACCGTGTTTTTCTGCATCACATCCATCACTTTTGCACCTTTTGACACAGGCTGTGTGTTCACACGTAGCGCTGCTAACAGAGCAGATTGTGGTACATTATGATAAAATGAACTCTGCTGTAATTGGTTTGTGTAAAAAATGAATTTCACCTCTCGCTATCATAAACAGAATGGCCATGTTATATTTATAATATAGTGCAAAAGTCTTCAGTCATTCATTCTTTCTTTATATTTTGCTTCCAAGCAGTGAGACTTTCTTGTAATCTATTAATTGCTTTATATCAGTAGTTCTCCTGCCTGTTTGAAAGTGTTTTTTTTTGGCCTTGTTAATTGTTGTAGCTGCTGTATTGTGCTGTTTTCTTTTTTTCCTTTAAGACCATAGAGACACTGTTACACTGAAAATGAAAGTATGTCATAGCTTTTTCTCTGTTTTGACAAGAAACCTTTTTTTTTGGCATTGGTACATTCCTGTGTTGGACTTTAAGTTTGAGTCCATAACAGCACCAATGTTTTTGGCTCTCTGCAGTTTTAACCCTTCCTGAGACTAGCAGAATATTGGTTTTTAATTGGAGTTAAAATAATGACTTCCGTCTTTTGTAGATGAGCTAAAAACAGTTCTTGCGGCGGCATGCTTCGACTAGACTTGCGCAGTAACTGCAAGGGATTGTGGTCATGTAGTAAAACATGACCACAATGTTTTACTATCATTGTGGTCATGGTAAAACAAAAATGTACAGTTGTGTGTCATCAGCATACAGATGGTATGAGATGTTCAGAGTTCCCACTCAGTCTGAGATGACTTCACAAGCATTAAAAACAATATGAAGTCGAGTATGGAAAAAAGTTAGAAGCTACAAGTTTGATACACATTCATTTGAAATTAAATAAATGAATAAAAGGGGCTGTTTCACAGCTTTTTGGCATTTAGAGACATTTTACTGAACTTTTGATTCTATTTTTAGAGGCCAAACAAAAGCATTAGTACTTGTAGTTTTTGAATGTTTACAGACAAAACCAAAATGGGCTTTTAAAAAATCTCAATTCAGTCCAGATTTAATCTAATCTAAGATAGTTTAGATACCCTTTACCATACATCATAAGCCAACCTCTACTTCACATCTTGTGTTAGTGGAACATACAGATAAGAAAACCTAAAAATGTGTTTAACAACCCTGCAAGTTTAACACAAAGTCTAATAATTAAAGTCGAAAATAGGTGGGATGAGATTATAGCCCTGAGGAGCGATCTGTTTGCTCAAATGTATATTTGCCAAATGTATGTCCCATAATAACCTGTAATATTTGAATAAGTTTACCACAATATTTAATAGTCCCCCAGACTGTCCTAAGTCTAATCAACGTTATGATCAACATCAAATGCAGCACACAGCTCAGGAATCATCAAGACGCAGGTTTGTGATGTGCCACTGTTGAGACTTGCATTATTATATAGTTTTACAGGTGCCTCCTCTGAAGATTACAAGAGCAGCTGCAGTTCATTGGAAGTCAAATATAATGAGACTAATGATTAGAAATATTTGTACTTTTTTTTTTTTATCCACATGTCAAGTAAACATCGTATCTTTTGTCGTGCAGAAGTCTAAGTTAAGTTTAAAATGTCTCATTTTCTTTTGCTTTTTGCAGACTCGCTGAGTCTCGCACTAACCCCCAGGTCCTGGACATTGGGGTAAACCCTCAGGACTTGAATAGTGAAGAGTGCCTCACCACAGGCAAATGGGACCAAGAAGAGACGGACTCAGCTGCACAAAAAGACACGCTTGAGTTCTAACGTGAAGCCTCTGCCAAGAAGGAGGGAAAACCAGGGGGGGGAAAAAGAAGACAAAACGCTGGTAGAATAGATGCAGAAGCCGGTGAATTCGGCAAGTTTTCCCAGCTTCTCCCCGCTGCCACGTTTTCGAACCGTCTGTGGATCTCTGATGGCTCTGAATCCACCTGAGCAGAGGACAACAAGAGCTAACTGCTCACACAACAGGCCAAAGCAATACAAACCAGTTCACCCCTTTACTTTTCAATGGAAAAAAAAAAGAAGAAAAAAACATGCAGCCGCTCCATGTTTTGTTACAGTCAGTCTGTTATTATGTTTTGTGTTTACCTATCACTCCTATGTATGTGCACACTGCGACACGGAAAGCGTGTGAGAGCTACCGCGAGGTGGGCTGTTGTTTTCCTTAGCAGATCGGATGCTAACTCGCTAGATCCGCACTGTGTTCAGCAGGAAGTTACTACCTATATGCGTGTTACAACTCCAGTGGGCACAAAAGCTTTAAAAAAAAAAAAAAAAAGTGTCAAAACAAAGTGACAATCCTATTTTTTTTCTACTGCAAAAACTATTTTTGCACTCAGCTTTCAGTCATCTTTAAAAGCACAGAATTCGTGTAAGAGGATTTTAACGTCAAAATACCTTTTTTTGCTTTCACACTAACTGCTTTTCCTCCTCAACTTGAAAAGCTGTTTAGCACCTCTGAATCCCCGAGCTAAATCTGTGTGACGGATACGTTGATACTGTTGTGTGTAACACAGTTTTATTAAAAGCAGTTGCCAATACATAATTCCCACTCGGGCTCAAGGCTTTAATAAGAAAAAAGGAGCTGGCAATCAGTTACTTTTACTGCAAATTTCTCATTTGTTCATTTGAACTTTTAGATTCAGACTTGTTAAACAGATCAATAAGAGGATGAAGAGCTTTTATTGGCACTCGGACGCCATTTGTCAAAATATGTTACAATGACATTCAGTTTACTATTTTTAATTTCCCCCCACCCCACAGGGACTGTTCCCAGTGTTATTTTTGGTGTTTGTTTTTTTGCATTAATTTAAATTACATAAATTTTAATAAAAATCTAATTATCTATTTTTGTGTGTGATCATTTTTTTTCTCTTGTTTTAGTTAAAACAATTCATTTAAAAACACTCTTGGGACCATTATTAACTGTTTATAATCCATGTAGATCAACTATAAAATTATGGACTTAGATTATTAGGAAAGATTTTATAATCCTTCCCAGATTTTTAAATCGATACAGTTGGAACAAAGGCAATTACTGATGAAGCCTATGTCCACCAGAACAACAATCTGCCAAAAACATACCACGTTATGGAGTTCACACTCATGAGTTATTTAATTAAGAGTATTTGATTAGCAGTTAGCTTGTCTTTAACAAATTGATGAACAGTCAATATTTGCAGGGATTTACCCCCACCTAAAAAACACAAACAAAAAGCAAACTATGATATTCTGTCCCCTGCTTGTTCTCATAGGTTTTTGCCTTCATCATAAAACAATTAAAAGTTTTATTTAGGACATTGTTTCTTAGAGCTCTGCTTTTTAAAACCACTGTATGAATTACACAATTTCCTGTGGGTTTTTTTCATATTTCTGCTTTAAGTCCTTTTTAAGGCCTAAACTATTGGACAGCATTTAAATAAGTTTTGTTACAACATGGATTAAATCAGGAGAGATGTTTAAGCTGAGGAATCTTATAAGGGGTCAAAGGTCTGCAAGTTTGCAGTCTGTAAGGTCTTTTTCTGGACTGCTTTGAATTCAGTCACTAGGTGTCATCCTTAGCACAGAAATACAAATGCACCCTTATACATTAACATACTTGTTCGCAGTTCTATGAAATTTTCATAAAAATATTTAAAATAGTCATAATATAAATAATGAGTAAACAATAACAGCTCAGATTATATCTCATAGATTTTAACACAAAAATATTCACTTTCTGTAACTTAATGTTATCTGCGTGGAAATAAACCGAGGTGATGCAATTTTTCATCTGTGCATGCCATGCATTGTGTCATCATCACATGACTTGAACAAAGACTTGAACCACCCGGCATTACCTCTCATTGGATTCTTGCACAACCGCGGAAAATCCCTTGATGAGGTTTTTCCTTTTTATTTCAAAATAAAATAACTACGTATTAAAAAGAGTGCCGACCGCATTTAAACTTGAAATATTTGAAGTAAAATATGAATTAAAAGAGCAGAAAAATTATCATAATCTAAGACAAACCCGCTTAAAATAGTCTGCTTAGTGGTAGATTTTAAAATGTCTGTCTTTTTGAGTTAATCAAATCTGCATGTTTAGACATACCGAATATTCAGTAAATTCAAAAGGTATTTTTAATCTGACAAGCGAGCCTCATCATTGAATATGTTAAGTACTTTAAAATCCGTAGTTTCGACGATGGTTTTCATCGCGTTAAAACAAACATGTTTTATTTTGGAGCGTTATTTTTTTTCTCTTCTTTTTTTTCCGGAAAGGGAGGTACGCGGAAGTATAACACCGGCTTGGAGTAGATGTGGGCAAGCATGGGTGTCGGAGGCATGGGCGGGTATCAACGGAGAGCAATGCTTTTTCTCTTTCGTACGTACATTAATTTTAAACTGGTTTAGTTACTTTTAGGCTGTCACGATGAACAAATATAAAAGTACTGCACAGATTATACGTTTAAATTTCGGATGCTTGTTCCCGCGAAATGTGCGCAATTACAGACGACCTACGAGCCGACTGAGTCTACTGTTAGTACTATAGCAACAATGTTGCTGATGCCACACAGGAAGCTGTTTCGCGTTGTTGTTTTATTGTGTGCGTGTGTGTTGTGTGTGTGTTTTTTTTTTTTTTACAAACTAAGGGATTAAAGTTTGATATTTAAATATTGTGGATTAATCGTTTAGTTTTTGTGTGAGGCGAGTTTGGATGGACAGAAGTTAGAAATGAATAGCCATGATTTTATATTGATCGTTTTAAACATACTTTCTGTTTTGTAACTCCATCTTTTCAGCCTTCCTTCTTCAGATGTGCAGTGCAACAGTCCTCGACTGTAGGTCCACTGGAAATAACCCGATGCTTTTCAGCATATCCGACCACCAAATTCCCCCAGGAGCCGAGTGTGACTACTGGTGGAACAGGGGAGATGTAAGTTTTTACTTTTACCCTGATAATGTACATTTGACATGTTTACAAGTCAAATACACTCTCAATCTCTATGGATTAAATAGACATTTTGTTGTCAAATGCATGCTTTCTAGTCTGCCTAATGTGCCTATAACATGCTGTAGTTCCTGCATATTTTGTCCTTGGGCCTAATTTAGTTCATGAACATTCAATAAACATTCATGTCATTTAATTAAAGATGAAAAAACCATGAGTGGAGCTGCTTTAAATTATGTTTAAAACTGATAAAGCATAACATTTACCGTTTTATAAATATACGTTTAAATTCTGTTAGAATTTAGAAAGAAAATAACACTAGCAAATGTCAAACTGATTTAATAAAAACAAAATGGTCCTTATTTTGTTAGCACCTGTCAGTCCATGTGTTCATATTTCCACTCCTTCACTGGATTCTGTTCTAGATGCAATGCATGGCGAACTTGTTTCTAACTTTGTTTCACAAAGCACATCACTTGTCAAATTTACGGTCTGGAGCATATCAATTGGTTTACTGTTACTCTTGATTATGTGTGAATCTGACTGTTGGTAAGATTTGAGTCTAATTCTAAAGTCTTTCTTTTTGCTACTTACCTTAAATGAAGTCTAAGTCCTAAACTCTCTATCTCTGCCCTATTGTTTTTTTTTCCTATATGAGTACAATTTAAAGGTAGATGAACTTATAATTTTAATGAAGAGTTCACTCATTTCAGTGATTCAATTAAAACAGTTAAATTCACAGTTTGATCAGATTGATGTATAAAGGAATTTTCAAAAGTTTCACTTTTTGAGATAAGCTATTGAAATTACTTTCCTGTGCTGCAATGATTAAGTGATATGAAATTTGTTACTGGCTGGGAATGCTTATAGTAAATATAGAAATATCAATCTGGCAGAAATTTTGACCTTCCTTTGATTTTAGGTTCAGTAAGATGCTCTGGTCTCTTCCTGTTTGTATTTTGACTTCAGATCATCCTCGCAACCAAAGACTACAAAACTGAGCTGGTGATGAGACACAACTCCAGCTCTCTGGAAACGTCTGAATGTCTTCCCGATGTGTCTTGGATCCAACAGTGCTCACAGTCACAGGTGTTACATTTTTGAGATGTGGAGAATAAAATTACAGCATGCTTAAACTATATAAAATAAAATTTGTACCACAACATTGCAGTAAAATGAAACTCTGTTCTTTATTTCCCTCAGAAGCTAGGATTGATGGATTTTTCAGCAAACTGCAGCAGTAAGTTTTATAAACTGTTTTAGAATATCAGCATTTTTTTCCCTTGATTCATTCAGATCTTCCTTTTTATTCATTTTTCCCCCTGATAAAAATGTCTCCCGTTTTCAGCAACATGTGCCAGCAAGAACTCTCTTCATGGAGACAGTCCTACCACTAAACCTACAGGTGAAACATCCTTATTTCTCTTCATATGTTGCTTAATGTTAGAAAAGTTTATAGTAATGGAGTGTGTGATTTTCCTTTTGTTGATTATAATCTAAGATATATAATTATGTATTGTTATCTGTTAATAGAGAAACAGTCTAACGCTAGTATTGGAGTCATTGCTGGAATCGTGGTACCGATCGTGCTCATCGGACTGATTACCATTTTCCTGCTCTACAAATACAAAGACAGCATTCCCAGGTCAGTTTTTTTCCCATAGCCTCCAAATATAACACTGATTCTGACAATACTGAGACAATGCTTTGTTCTTTGTCCTGATTGACAGGATCCTCCACTGCAGCCTCTTTGGACAACCGTACAGAGCTGGGCGAAGGGAAAATAATGAACCAGGAGTCCTCCATGTGTAAAGTGGAGGATTTCTGTTCAGAGATGATTCACTATTATTATCTAGATTTGTCTTCTGCATTATTACTATAGAAGACGTCATATAACTTTAGGAAACAATTGGACTAATATCTGAAATAATTGTCTACTCTTAAATCTAAAGTTCTGTCTATTACTAACTACTGCCATCTGACTACTACTGCTGTTTTTATTTCTACAAGTGGTTTTTCTATAATAACTGTTGATATGATATTTTTAAACAATATTTATCTTGCATGAACTTTTTCTTTTTGCAAGCTAAGCTTTGAGATTGGGTTGCATCTTTTGAGTAAGAAACCAGGTGCCAGATTTGTGCTGCACTCTCACACGCGACACTATTATAGTTTTAAATTTAATTAGCTTCGTAGCCTTGATGACAATCCCCCTGCTGATGAGGTCTGACGCATCGGTGCACAGATGAATTGTTTGCGAGGCTGTGGAAGCCTCTTTGCTGCACCAGTGTGTGCACTCTGAGAGGCATTAGAAATGCTGTAACCTCCCCAAAAACTCCCCTGAGTTCCCCCTGGTGGAAATGAGAGACTTAAAGCTGTGGAAGCTTGGAGACCAGTAATGCAGCACCAGAGAGTGTTCTTTCAGCGTCCTGTAGCATAGTGACCTATTTATTAAATGATATATTGTGTGAATACACACATTAAATAAATATTATGGATAGTTGTTAATATAACACTAATAAGAAATGAGCATTAATTATGATTATATACTATGAACTATTATAGATAAGGTTTGTATGTGCTGTTAAGTACTGTACTGTTGGATTCATTCCAATGTAATGAGATCATGTCCTCTCATTACCACCTTTCATGAGCTGCTCTTTATTATTCTAATGCTTGTAATAAATCATGTTATTATAAACATAAAGTGTCTGAGATTTGTTTTAGCCTGATTCAGGTTCTGGTCAAAAGCTTGATTTAGCTTTAAGCTTGAGTTTTGATGGTTGTTGGTCTGTGCCTGAACACTGGAACTTATTTCTGTTCATCTGGGTTTTGCGGTTTTTGTCAAATGGTTGAAACCTGGACACGAATCCAGACCAAATAAACTCAAATGAACTATTTCAAATCCTATCAAGAAAGGTGGTTAATTGTCCAACTGGAATTATGTGTGAAGTACCATAATGTACTAGATTCTAGTAGCTGTAAAAAGTAGGTAAGGAGAAGCATGTGTGAGATTGACCCGGATTGTGGGAGTTTGACAACTGGAACTGTTGGATGTTTCTGATCTGCAGTGTTCAGAATATATCAAATGTCAAAGGAAAGAACGGAGATCAGCAAAAGCATCATAAAGCTTGGAAATAAACGAGAAGTGAATACTAGCCTATTTGGTCCAATCCAATAAGATGAGTTAGTATACCTGATCTTGTTCAATATTTAATGATGGTAGAAATCTAGCACAATACACAAGGCACTACAGTTAGCCGCATAACATGCAAGAGTGGTAAAAGTGTGTATTTTAACCTGTGTGTGTAACTTTGACCCTATAAAGATTGAAGAAATTCTGAAATTAATGTTAAAATTTCTTGAAAATGTTTGACTCATAATTATACCATCCTGGAAAACAATCATTAAAAAACCCAAAGTTGATGACATTCTTCATGAGGCTGAGAGTATTTAAATCTCAAACCAAACTTGTATGGAGAAACAAAAGATGATCACAAAACAAGGGTGGGGCTCTGTGAGGTTTCTTGCATAAACCAGCCAGAGAGACGCTGAATGGAATCCAAAAATAATCTTAATTTATTACAAAAAAGTTCAAAAATAAACAATGAAGAACTGGGCCCAAAAACTGAAGTCAACATAACATAACATATGAAAATAATTTTTAAAAATAAAAATCTAAACTATTCACTAATTAATATCTAAACTAATGCTAAGGATAAACAAACAAACAAAAAAAACAATCACCATTCAGGTCTGTGTGACAGTAGGGTCAGCTGTCACAGGCTCTTTGGGTGGTGAGATGTATATTTAACCAATAAACTCTTAGTGGTGTGAGGGTGATGTAACAGGAAGTGAGCTTACGTCACTTTTGTTTACCTGCATATTTAAGCCATTACATCTACTGATAGTAACTTTCTAAAGAAGGCGTGAAGGATTTATTTACATCTAAGGCATTCCATTTCAGGGTCACTGTGTCATGCATGTAGTTAAATAAGAAAGTATTGAAAGTTGTCTGACTTCTTTTCTTGTGGCATGTGGCGTGACCCGCGTCAGCGAATGAGACAGAGCAGGAAGTCAAACCAAAAATGCTTTTAAAATATGGAGCAGGGGTTAATGCAGGTCAAACTTTCTCCTGGCCAGTGTGTGAAGCTTTCAGGTCAACATTTTGTTTATCTGAACCTATCATAAAATATATAAACCTATTATGTCACCTAAACATAATAGAGCTGTAGCTTCTTGTAAGTCAAGTCTAAGTTGTGTGATCTTCTTAATGTTATGGTTGTAGCCATATTTGTTTCATCCAGTGTGTTTTCTTTTAGGTAGCAGGGCCTCTGCTGTTTGGTGTCGGTTAATTCTCAAAAGTTCAGATTCTCTTTCCTGAATTTAGCCCGTTTTTTTAAGCTTGTAGGTCATTATAGATTAATTAGTTTGGAATTTTTCAGTTTTGAGTCTGATTTGGTTAGCTGTTGAGAGTGTTTTTTTTTTTTTTTAAATCAAACTCTGTACATATTGCAAGTTACAGAACTTGCAATATTTAGCTAAGTTAGCTTTACATGTTATGTCACTGTATGAAGAATGCAATATTATTGTGGAGTTGCAGTCCAGTGATTCTTGAGAATAGGGACAAAACAGGTACTATGAAGCAACAAATTTGAATAAAATACACACAAAATATATTTTTTTCAAATATCTGACTAAACTAACCTGGGTCATGTGAGCACAATGTATATTTTCCTGGGATTTGCTGATCAGGCATTATTGGGGGGGCACCAGAACTTCTGAGGACCCCATGATGTCGTCTTTTCTCTTCCTTTGCTCATAGGGCTAATTAGCTCCGGTTAGCTTATGTTATTCTTTAGTTTTTCTTCTGTTTTATTCCTAAGTTGCTTGTCACAACCATCATGTGTCAACTCCATAACTGACAATTTTCAAAACTTTGATGAAATTTTGTGAAATAAAAGCTTAATATTGGTAAACTGTAAAGATTTCATGGACCTGACGAGCTACAATATCATAGACATTAATACGATGTCTATGTACAATATGACCTCCTTCAGAATAACATCATATAAACCGAGGTAGCTTGGCATTTCGTCAACTCCGTCAGATGGATTTTTGTTGTCTTTTGTTTTAAATAATATTTCTTTTGTTTCTTGAGAAGCATTTGTCTGTAAAATGAGTAAAATATCACTAATAGGATATTTTAAAAATTATTTTTTTATTTATTTTTGTCAGATGGTGATGACAAAGTTCTAGGTCAGGTCAATTAAAAATGTAATTTTTTAAAAAAATGTTGCAGCTGGGAGCCTGTACCTTAGCATTTCCAAAACATTATTTGTCATATTTGTATACATAAGGTTGAGAAATAATAAAAAAAATATGGGAAAATTAAAACCCATTTTGTCCCTATTCTCAAGAATCACTGAGTCATTTTCCAACCAAAAAATTTAATTCTTATAATGGACTAGGAAAGGCAATCTACTGCCCCACCCCCAAAAAGCCCCACCAGGATTTTTTTTTCTCGAGCTGCCCCTGAAAATTCCCCTCACTTTTTACTTTTACATCTCTTAAAGTGAACACAGTCTTGCAATCTTTTATAGTGTGACTCCTTACAAAAGCAGCTGTAGTCCTTCCAGTTTAAGCTCTCACACCAGATCCAGTGGCAGCAAGCAGGTTAAAACGACACACGCACGCTACTGCCACTCCACACACACATTGCTACACACATAAACTGTGTACAGGTGTGCAAAATATGCATTGAAAATGTTAAAATAATAGCAATCTAAATCAGATAATTAACCTAGAAAAATCAAATTTAACATCTGTGTCGTCAACAATAAGATATCAAACGGCACTGTTTTGGTCACGTGTCTCAAGGTGGCACTGTTTTGGTCACATGTAATTCGTTAATTTTCAAGGTGTGAAAATTAACGAATTACATTTAATCTTTAACTTACAATTAAGTGTAAATATTAATTTAATCTTTATTTTGATTTTGTCTGTATTTTTTTAGATTTAGTAAAAATAATTTTGTTGGCGTAACCTTGCGTCATCGTTCTTAA
The DNA here is from genome assembly GCF_051168715.1 of Poecilia mexicana. Lineage (NCBI taxonomy): Eukaryota > Metazoa > Chordata > Actinopteri > Cyprinodontiformes > Poeciliidae > Poecilia > Poecilia mexicana. The sequence continues at coordinate 14,157,279 of NW_028263391.1, read as the reverse complement.
ATACAGTACCGTACAAAAACAATTTCAAAATAAAAGCAGTATGAAAAGCAAAATGTCACAACACTAAAACAGAGAGATAAAAGTGCATGATTTTAATACGTGTTTAGTGCCGTAAATTATTTTTTTATGATATACCTTAGCTTTGTGAACTTAAAGCTGAAGTTTATCTTTACTGGAGTAAGTGTTGCAGATCTCGTGATTTACTTTGACATTCAACAAGGTAAACCGGTTGGCTTCGGTATTTCCACAACCAGCCTTCCTGAACTCGTCTCGTGTGTTTAAACAACTCGTGATCTGATCTGTAGTAAGCAGCTTCGTCGGTGTGGAAGAGTTCTGTTTGTTCTGTTTCCCACCTTGATAAACTAAAGTCTACGGCTAACATGGAGCTGTGGAAGAAAGCAGCGCTGTTCACATACGGTAATATATGCACAACTTGTTTGTCTTTAAGCTGTGTGACAACAGACAGTTACTGCCGCAGAGTTAAAAAAAACAAAACAGCTTTTTTTCTGAGATTTATTGCATCATCAGGTGAGACTGATGATGACATCTCTAGGCAGAGATAAATCTACCCACACTATGTGTGCGATGTCTTAAGTGACTATATTGCTTTTTTTTAGTCACTATAGAAATAACCACATTGAGAAACAATTACACCTTGTATTTAGTATTTTTTACTAACATTTGTTGTGTTTCATGCCTTTTTTTCGTAGCATTTCTTTTCCGTTTCTGCTGTGCTGTGAATTTGCTTTGCACGGTCAAAAGAAATGGCACCCGGATGGTTCACAGCATCTCGTTGGAGTCTCATGCTTCAGGTTTCCCGTCAGCAGGATGTGATTCCTCATGGAGCAACGAAACTGTAAGTTACAATTAAACCCCCCCCCCCCCACACACACACACACCTTTCCTTCCCCCAATTTTTAACCAACAGTCATGTACTTTTTCATCTTTGAAAGCCAAATTTAAAGTGATGCTTTTATTGTTTCTATTATAACTTTTATTTAATTTAAATGTGCCTGTAAACTGGACTGGACTAGTATACAGACATATAGGGACGATTTTGCTTTCTGACCTTTTGGCTCTAAACACTTCTTTGATAATATAAAAAAAAACAGTTCTGGTTGTGAAAATTTGTGTTTAGCAATATTTTTTTATCCATAAAGAATGTCCAAAAAGAGTTACACAACTATCCTTACATTTTTTGTGAAGTACTTACTTCACATGTACTGTATGTACATGTCAGAGTTGACACCTTTAATGCAGATTAAATAACACAGGAAAGACAAGAGAAAGTTAGATTCTTTTGCTTACTTGTGAGAACAGACAGAGATATGCTTTCAGTGACAAATCTACCGCTCTGAAAGCATATTTGCCTGCTCCTCTCTTTTTATTGTCTTTAGGATCCCTAATCACAGAGAGCGCTGTAACTCTAAAGGGAGGGGGGGAAACACTTCATCACATAGTTGAGCGCCAATGATTATCACTTACTAACAACACAATCTATCTTAAACTAGATTCTCCAGTTCCTGACACAGGGTCAAACAGAACAAGTTGTACATCTTCACGGCGACGGTTTTACGGCTGTCTAACAGCTCAAAAAGCAGGGCGTTCTGTAAAGAGCTGCTGTCACTGCTCTTCTTCAGAGAGGCCCTCTGAGAAAGGAAATCAGAGTGATTAACAATACAGGAACGTTTCTAAAACAGATATAGCAAAACAAATAACAGTACATAAACAAGAGCATTATAAGGGTATAGAACATTTGATAATAATACAATTTACCTAACAGTACAGTATGTCAAATAGCAGAACAATGTACTACTTTTGCTGGTTCTATTTAAGAGTGTTTTACTAAAAAACATATTCAATGTCACTAATTAACCTAACAGCCATATTTTTAGACTGTGGGAGGAAGCCGGAGTACCGTGGGAGAACCCACGCATGCACAGGGAGAACATGCATATTCCATGCATAAAGAGTCCAAGCTGGGACTTAAACCTGGGATCAAGGCAATAGTGCTTCTATGCAGCCCTAATTAATATGCTCGTATATATTTTTTATGATCTTAAAGTCTAATGTTTGTAGTCACTAGACAATTCTGCACTTAACAAATACTGTCTAAAATAGATTCTGAGATTGGTGGAATCAGCATTTTATTCTACATGTCATTGTAATTCTTTGAGGGTCCAGACGAGGGTCCGTTTTTTGCAGAACCGTCACTGATGGTTTACTGTGGCATGAAGTTATGTCGACATCATAACCGACCTCTGTATGAATATTCTTTTTCTATTTTCTATTTTGATTTCAGACCGTGCTCGCAACCAGCTCGGACAAACATGCAACACTGATGACAAACAGCTTCCACACTCTGGAGACATATGAATGCCATGGCTACATTTTATGGATGGCACAGTGCTGGTCAGCAGAGGTATAAAATGTTTACAAAAGATTGAAAAAATATATATGTCCAAACAATTCTTTGGAAACTACAGACTTTCTTTAAACTCTGAGAAGCATACGAAAACTGTATTTAGATGTTTTTTTTTTTACAGATGTTTAAATGAGCAATACTTATTCAAATTAAAGTTTATTTTATTAACATGACAATAGACAAACTGTGTATTTTCCTCAGGGGCTGATGGATTACACAGCCAACTGCACCAGTAAGTATTGGTTGCTGACAAATTTTGTTTCCTCAAAACCACCTGAATTTTTATATATTTTTTAAATAAGTTGTTTTTTTATTTCTTAATAATAGAGCTTGAGTTTCAGTTTACTCAGTGTTTTATTTGTAAATGTCTTCTTTTTTTTTTTTTTAGCAACATGTGATGTGATGAACTTGCGTCAAGGTGACAAGGATAACCCCGGAGGTGAGTTTGAAGCAAAACATTGTATTTACATGACAACTATTTCGCACTATTACCATCCAAGTTTTTAGAGTAACATAAAATGCGTGCGTGCAGATTGATGCATTCTAGGTGCACAAAGTGGCGTTACTGAAGATCCTTCTTCACAGCAGCTGTAAGACTTTATAATAGTCTCTGCTCCCAGAAAACCTAATAAGTCTTTACATCCCTACTGTGATTTGTAGTTTTTCTTCCTTGAAATAACATTCTTGATGTAATTTGCAGTTTTTTTCCCCCCAGTTCTTATAATCCTGTTTTTTTTCTATGCACGTCTTGTAAAGTTTTCTTTCTCTAAATTAACCTATTACCTTACAATAATTATTTTTAATAAGACTTCTAGAGTAGAATTATTTTTCTTATGTTCTGGATTTGTACAGTTCCTCATTGAGAATTTTATATTTTCTCTCTTTGTGTGAATTTTCTTGCTTTCACTTAACCTGCTGTTGTGACACCTTGAATTTTTCCCACTGTGGGACAATAAAGGATACTTTTATTCTATTTCTTTGTTTCTATATAATATAAAAATCCCTTTAAAAAAAAAAGAAACAGTTTAAGCTATCTAACCATTTAATGGTGTCTGTTGACAGTTGGAGACTCAAAAACCTTCATTTACATCATCGTTGGAGTCTTACTGCTTCTGGGGTTGATGGGACTTATTGTCCTGTCCTACAAATTCAAAGCGAAAATTTGCAGGTTTGTTTTCGTCCTCTCTGTAACATCCATACAGAAGCCAAACGTCCAGCTTCTGAGAGTAGTAAAGAAGTTCTCTGTTTTTTGTTCACAGCATGTTGACCTTTGTGAGACGTCTCTACACGCCAGTGCCAAAGCAGAATGATGCAGAGCTATCCAATGTGGTGTGATAGACAGACAGTTGGAAGTAGATGTACTTGCAGTTTCTTTTATTATCAAAAAGCATCTAAGAAAATAATTTTTGCTTGTTGCCTTTAAGAGTTTTTCTGCCATAAACCGTATTTAAGCTCAACACTGTTGCCTATATTTGACGGTAGCATCCTGCCATGTGGGATATTATCAATGTACTGTTACTCACCACTGCCATTAGCACAGCACTCCAGTTACAAAGCTCAGATTATTGTGTATATTCATTATTACAAAAACTATTTATCTTGTTTTTAGTGAATTGGCTTATATTATCATTAATTTAAAGAACAAAGATGCTTATTTTTTTAACCGCAGCTTATCATTTTGGACTGAAATCCAACATTATTAATGTTTTAAAAATCATTTATCTTTCCGGCCTTGATAATAATTCCTTCTGCTGATGAAGTGTGACACAAGTGAATTATTTCTGAGGCTGTGGAAGCCTCTGTGCTGCACCAGTGTGTGCACCATGTGAGCCATTAGCAGCCCCCTGAACCCACCCATACTGTGAATGACTTAAGCTGTGGAAGCTTAGAGATGCAGCACCAGAGAGTGTTCTTTCAGCATCCTGTAGCATTATGACCAATGATAATAAACTCTGTATTGTGTATATAACCTATACACATAAAGTGACTATTATTAATAGCTTTTATTATTACACTAACAAGATATGAGTATTAATTATGATTATAAAATATTAGATTTCACAGTCTAGTCCCGAATGAGCAATTAATGTTATTTTACATACAGAAGGTTTGTATGTTTTGTACCTGTACTGTACTGTGTGTACTCATTTCTGTGAAATGAGATCATGTTTTTCCACTTTTTATACTTTCATCACTGTATCACCTTTCATAAGCTGCACTGTTTACTATTGCAATATTTTAATCAGCTTAATAAACTATACCAGTTGCCAACATTAGAGGTCTGTGGTCTGTTTTTGCAGATGTCATTTGCTTGCTGTGAAACATTGACATGTACTCATCATTGGCATGGATGCAGTCTTTTTGTTTTTCAGGGATTTCTAAGAGCAAAAACTTGACATGCATGTTTTCTCAGAACCACATCAAAAACATACATGCGGCTCGAAATTTACATAAGCCTCTGACATTTGGTGAAAACTGCAGACTGAGGTTTTCGCAGCCATCAGCCGTGTCCTGGCCCACTCTTCTTAGCAGTGACTGAGTTCACGTAAACAGGCTGTTTATATGTTTTTGTCATAGCTTTCAAGAGTTGCGCTTTTAATAGAGGGTAATTCAACTTGAACTCTACTGAAGTTCCAACCTCAACAGAGGTGAAGTTAGAACTTTCAAAAGTCCATTTAAAGGAGCTTGATATTAGCCTGATGTATTCCTTCAGTAACTCGAGCTTTGATGCATTTGTGTGGTTGTAAACACCCAATTCTGTCCAAATTCAATCCAAGCTCCTGTTCCTGCATTTTACCAAAGAATGGACATCAACTATGTTAAAGACTTGTGGGCAATGCTTGAAAGCAGGATCATTTAAATAAACTCTGCCATTTCTGATTGGGGAGATAAACATCAAACCAGATCTAAGCCGGAAGCTGGCTGATAGATTTACAGTTTTAAATGTTAGGAATAAAAAAATATTAAGTTGTATATTTGTGTAACCCTCTGGAATAAACAGTTGAAATAAATCATATGGCATGACTGATGTGACATCCGTACTTTGGGTGTATGAAAAGTTATTGTTACTGGTCAAAGGGCAACTCTTGGAAGACGAAGGATGTTTAAAAATAGCTTCACTTAAATTGTGAGGTAACAAAGGTGGAGCATATGTCGGGAGATTCCTTTGTAGCCAATGAAAATGAAAACAGCTGGTGGTGTGAGATTTGGCACAGGAAATGATGTAATCTGTTTTCAACAAGTTTTTCTGCAGTGAACCTCTCAGCAGTTGTGTTTACATACATATTTGAATAATTGTCCCATACCAGCCTCACTGGAGTAATCTAATCTTTAATCAAAGTTTAAAGGCTTTAAAAAAAATGTGTAAATGAACCTTCCCACTTCTGTGTCACTGTGTCATGCATGCAACTCACACATACAGGAAATTTGCATAGCAACTTTCTAGTTTTGGTTAACCGGCTTTTGTTAGCATGTGGTGCGACCTATTGTCGACTTATCAAAAAGGAGAGCGTCATCGAAGCCTAAATATTCATGAGAGCCGGGGGGTTACTGTGGGTCAAACTTTCATCTGATTTTGACGAGACGTCTGCTGAAACATCAACATTCATTCACTAGAAAGAGGCGGTGGCTTCTGGGAAGTCACGTCTGAACTTTTTTACTTCAACAGTTGTGCTTAAAAATGTGTGCAGGTCAGTGTGTTAAAACAAACAGTCTTTTTTTATCTCAGCATTGAAAGAAGTGGAGTCTCTTAACACACAAATGAAACTTATCAAGCATCAGAGATATTAGCAATCGTACTACATATAAGGGTTATGTGTAGTAAGCTGCTAAGAACACTTCTTCCAAGAAGTCATAGTCATTTTTTCAGAGGATTCTTGAATTTGTCCAATCATTAGTCAGCTGCAAGTATTACAGTAATATCATCACGTGGAAGTGAATGTGTGTAAGTGATGCAAAATTGGACCAAAACACAAAACCACACTTGTGAGGTCTTATAATGTCAAACTGTAGAAAATGTCCAAGCACAGCATCAAGGTAACTCCTTCCTCCAAAGCCAAATCGTACAAACTACTACAATAAAAGCTGTTGAATTTGTTTATTCAGTGAGCATATCTGTCTTTCACCGTCTACAAATCCTTTTTGTGTCAGTTTGTAAACATTTGCAGCAGCTTACTTTACGAGAATAATGCAGCTCATGTTTATGCTTTGTTAACACATAAACTAGAGCTTTTGTGACACCGCAAATGTGCCGTGGCTTAATTGTTGGCACTTTATAAATTGCTAAAAAGCCATTATTTTGCAAGTTAAGGCAATGGAAAAAAAAAAAACTTCTTTACTCTGCAAGCAGACACAACATAATTTCAAGATAAAATGTCCTGTCTGAGTTTACGTCAGACAGGAAGTTAACTCAAGAAGGAATCTGTGTTTGTCGGAAAAAAACATGACAGTTTTAGAGAAGTAAATGACTGGATTAACTACTATTTGGGTTGATCTACAACATCCTCATGTTCATATCTCTTAAGACACTCCCCTAAAACAGTATTGTGGAGAACTTAAAGTGACAAGATCAAAAAAACAAACAAACAAAGAAACTTAAGAGTACAAATTTATATTTTAACATATACATTTTAACATGTAAAATCTATTTGTTTCCTGATGGTTTTTCATAGACTCATGAAAATAAAAAAAAATCAAGATCCCAGATGGTCATGCTTTAAAAAAAGTGAAAATCAATATTTTTACCTTTGCTTTTAATTTTGGTTAGTAATTAAATAATAAAAAAATGGCATTCAATTGGCAGAAAAAGTAAAGTTTACTCCAAAAGCAGGACGTGGGCTACAGTGCAGAGCAGTCTGTAGTTGGTTTTAATCAAGCAGAATCGCACTAGAAGACAATGTCCGGGCTAATTTTCTTGCTCCAACTCTTAACATTATCTATGGAGAGCCATTTCAGCCATTTTACTCATTTTTAAAATTTATTTATTTATTTATTTATTTATTTATTTATTTATTTAAATTTAGTCTGAAATGGGTCTCCATACCCATGCTCCATAGGGGCGGAGCTCTGGGAAATATCGCTTGTCCTTTCCTGTGCGCTCTGGTTCAAACCAGATATGGGGAAGATTCTGCTGATGGTAGTCGCTCTCTGTAAGTATGAACTATTTATTTACAAAATGCTTGTTGTAAATATGATCAGTTGTCAAATAGTTTTATGCAAGCTCAGATTTGGTGACTCAGATTACATGTCTCACTCGAGTTCCGATGACATGATTGTTTGGCTTTGTACAAGACACCGCTTGTAGTTTATTTTTGGTTTCGTGTTTTATGACTAAAAGTGTTCCTGTCATAATATAAATATATTCCTGTCATAATATAAATATGACAGGAATATAAATCGCCAACGTGGGTGTGTTGGCGACTCAACAAAAGCAGGTGGTTGCTGCTGCGTCTCGTGACATTCACTTCCGGCAAACCGTGCAGGCGACCTTTTGCTTTTGAAATTCTGCGGGTTTACAACCAAAAACCCTTTTAAATAAATCTACTGACAACGTTTGAAGTAGACAAAAATTCGCTTTAGAGAATTTATTGCTTTTCATTTGCGGACGTCATCAGCGTTGTCATTGGGGATTTCCACGAGGATCACGTTTCAACAACAGTCAAAGAGTTTTTCAAGAAGCTCCTACGTTCACTACGTCGTTAGCTTCTTGAATGAAAAGTGCCTGCTGCATTTCATTTAGATTTTGAAGTTTGAAGTTGGATTCGGTAATAACATGAAACAAAACTTTAAACATTCTCCACTTCCAAGTGAAACTCGCAAATTAATTTGCGAAGAGACAAAGTTGACTGCAAAGAGCAGCAGTACACTGATATCACTACAGTTTTTTTTGCACTTTATTCTAGAAACACTGCAGCATGTTTGCTAACAAGGGGTCAAGAATGTATGAAAGATTTGTGAGATATGATCATCAGTATTTCAATACACAGTTTTTATTCCAGCTAAGAGGTCAGCATTTTTTTGTTATGAGGTTGGGGTTGGTGAGAAATCTCATTGTCCATCTTTAAAGGAGCTTCCTACTAATTTCTACCTCGTTGAACCCTTCAATTTTCAGTTTGTAAGTGAAAATGTATCTCACAATTGATATCTGATATTCAAGGATATCCTTGAATATCTGATTGTTGTTTAAGGATTCTTAAGAGTCCAAATGCTGTTGCACTGCTGCCTGTTCTTTAAGAGAACCGCTGCTCTGCTCTGACATTTTGAAGGTTAACAAACTGTAAAAGCGTTGGTATTTCTTTATTTGATTCCTAGATCATAGCATCAACCAGCCATAGCTACACTATTAACAGATTTTTATTTTCTATTTTTTTTTGTTTGTTTGTTCCCAGATTTGGTTGGCCAGGGCAACTGTGCTGACAACTTAGTCTGCACTGTCAGCCGTAATGATGACAAGACGACTTACACCATCTCTGCATACCCTCGTGCGCCTATTGTAGATATGTCTAACTGGGACTTTTCCTGGATTAACGGAACTGTAAGTTATGACTTTTAAAATTTAAACATTTGAACTTCCTGTTCAAATTACCCGTTTTCCTCGGGTGTTATTACTGTTGTTGTTATACTAAACAATCAATGAAAAAATGTCAGTTTATTAACTAACATGTTCAATATTATCATTTAATACACGTATACATATATTTTTTTATGCTTTTTGATTTTAGAACTTCACAATTGCTGACAACTCGGGACAAATTCCTCCGGCGTTGAATAGCAGCATCTCCTCTCTGACCACCTCAAAATGTCTGGAGATCATTGTTAGCACTATTTCAAAGGTAATCAGCTGTAATCAAGTCAGAAGACAATGCAGCATGCTTTCGTGCAGGAACTTTAATTTGCATTCAGATAATTAAAAGTGTGTGCTGATAACATTTATCTCTGCTATGTGTTTCCCTCAGAATACTGGATTTAAAGATGAATACAGAACCATCTGCAAGGGTTAATATTCACTCTGTTAATTCACTCGGTTAATATATCACTGTTAATATTTTCCCCATTTGTCAAAAATAGAATGATTTTTCTTCATTCAATAATTTTAATGAAGTGGATCCCTTGTTTTTACAGTGAACTGCTCTAGCATGGACTTCAACCATGGAGAAGAAGGTACTAATCCATGTAAATTGATCAATGAATAGAAAATGCATATTTTTAATTTATCTGGACCTGCAAAACTTGCCAAGCCAAGAAAAAAAGATCAACAGTTTAGTTGTGATTTTGTTTTTAGGTGGCTGAAAATGTATCACACCACGTTACTTCATTTTTACTCAAGTTAAGATTTAATTAATCTGTCAGAGCTTCTTTTTTTATATATAAATCATGTATTTTTTATGCTGCAGAGTAAGAATATTATCAGAATACAGCATTTCTTCAAGCAGAGTATCAGGCTAAAATAAAATGTTTTCCTTTTTATGGTGGTTAATCCTGTAATGCTGTCTGTTGACAGGTGGACATTCAAAGATTTGGATTGCAGTTGGAGTCACAGCCGTAGTTCTACTTGTGCTGGCAGGTCTTGTTTTTCTGTGCTGCAAAATTTCAAGGTATGTCTTTTTTTTATGTTGACTCATAAAACATCATTTATTTACCTCTTCTGAAGAATCTGAACAAAGCTCTATTTTCATTGTTAGGAAAAGCAACGGCAGCCAGTGTGGAGGGCGTTACCTAATGGCAAAGAAATCTGATCCAACACCTGCTGTCTAGAAGAGAAACGGAGATGGAGCCAAAGGAATTTCCATCCATGTACTCTATCAGTCTTATTTCCTGTAACAGCTTGATTGTGTTTGTGACTGTTGGGGGAGGTGATTACATAATTTATTACTTTCAACATATTTGAGGCTCTGATCTTCTAGCAAAATTTCATTCTGTGTTTTTATGTGGTCTACATTTGAGAAATAACTTGTTCCACTTCTTTTCTGAGGCTGTGGAAGCCTCTTTGCTGCACCAGGGTGTGCACTCTGAGACCCATTAGCAAAACATTTCAACCTAGACCTCATTAATCCCTCTGTACCCCCGCAACCGTCTCACACACACACATGCTCATACACTATTAGGAGTAAGATATATCGCTGTGGAAGCTAGAATAATTCTGTCTATATACCTTGATCTGGTCATAATGTTATGCCTGATCAACATATATTATAAAGTCGATACCGATATATATATCTATTAATATTATATTGATATAACTATAATAAAATATCAGCATTAATGTGAAGTATATAGTATAAATTATTATAAATATGGTTGTATAACCTTACACTGCGAGGAGCATTTGTAGTTTTTAAATCTATGTAATTTTATTCTATTGTGATGACTTGCTTGGTTTGCTCTTTGTACCTTTATATAATCATGGAAAAATCATGCGGTAGCATTTGCAGTTTTAAATGCATGTAATTTTATTCTATTGTGATTACTTGCTTGGTTTGCTCTTTGTACCTCACATAATCATGCTTGTTTGTTTTTCTATCCTTGTGTAACTTCCTGGAAAAAGACAATACATATCAGCTTGAAACAAAAAAAGATGTCGTTTCGGATGTTTGGGCTGGGTTTAAATGTTGGATGATTATATTCAGCCAGTGAGGATGAAGGAGCAGGGTACTGAAACTGAAAGGAAATGGTTTTGTTTTCTTTAATATGTCACATCACCTCGTAACATGACACCCAGAGTGCAACTATTTGTGTGGTTATTCTTGTTTGGCATATAGGAATGCATAACCAGAACCTAAATAAACCAGTTCAGAATCACAAATGATAATAGTGGATGCTGCCTCAGGTTTCTAGTATTGATTAATTCTACTGCAAAATGCCCCTGACACCGAGCACTATTAAAAAGCTATTTGTGGGGTGATGAGTTTCAACCAATCAGAAACCTGCAGTAGAAAATCATCTAGGATGATGAAAAGGCCTGCCACTGGTTCTTAAGCAGAGAATGGAAAATACCCAAACACAGGAGTTACTATAGGTCATTATGACCTGTGAAAACTTTGTTTACCACCTGTTTCCATAGCAACACATACAGTACTCACTGGAAGACAGGAGGGGGGGGATAAGCGGGAAGGGTTATGATTCTGGGAACTGAGCCCGATTACCGTAAGAGGTGCAGGAATCATGTGATTTCTTTTCTTTCTTTTTTTTTTTTTTACAGTCTGTTGTGTTTGCGTGTGTGGGTTTGAGAGTTGGTGTGCAGGCTGCAGTCAGCTACATCAGGGGCATGAAATTTATAGTAGTTTGGCCACTCAATGTTTCACTTGAATTGATCATGGAGGGAGGGTCTTGTTATAAACATATTTTATTATGTAGGAAGAAGATGTAAAAACATTTTATTGTAGGTATTTCACACAGGGTAAAAAAAAATGCACACATATAAACACCCAGAGAGCAACTCTTTGTTTAGTTGTACTTGTTTGGCATAGCATATATTTTATTACTTAGGAAGAGGACGTAAAACTGTGTATTGTAGGTGTCTTCTACAGAACACAGGGTAAAAATTGCACACACATAAACAACCACGGCAGAATGTGATAATGCTGACATAACTTCTGCATTAGTCAGAGATCAGATAGGAGGGCACTTACAGGAAATAGTAGTGTTTATCATAAGCTTTGATTCCATGTTGCTTTCACTCAGATTTGTTGTTTGCATTGAATCTTTTTCCTGATAGCTTTAACAAAGCATTCAGGAAAGCCTTATTGAAAGTTCATCTCTGACTTTTCACGTCTCACTTGGAGATCTCTGACTGTAAGATGGGCTGTAATCTAACTGCCATGCAAGAATTGAACCAAAACTAAATATAAAACATGTTATATATCTACTTTTTATAAAACAACACCTCAAAGGTATCTTTCCAAAAGGAGAAAAAGTAATAAATAAATGTTATTTCTGAACATTTTGAGAAAACAACACTGTCATCTAGTGGGAATTGTGTGTAATTGCAACCTTTGGGTACGCAGCCAAATGGCTCCGTAGCTTTATGATGTGATTGAAAGAGGATTTTGTTTTTGCATGTGCTTGATCACAGTAGATATATGGGGCTCTAAGCAGAATTTGATACTGACAAATTTCTGCTCAAATTCTGAAAATGTGTGCATTATTAATCTGAGATCACGATAACAGAAAAAACATAAAGTTATAGAATAATATAATGCTTCACTTGAGTGAACAATCAAAATTGTGTGCCTTGTAAAAATATGCAGTTAAAATCACAGGTTTAACTACACCAAATGAGAAGACACACAAATCAGAGCAAATATCTTTTATGCTCTTAAATTACCAAAATTATTCCTACTTAATTCATGTTTATTTCTTAAAGTCTTAAAAAACCCCCAAAACTTTACAGTTTATCCAAAAGTTTTCACAGCACTTCACTTTTTCCACATTTAGTTATGTAGGTGATCAGAATCACCAACAAAACAATACTTTGTTGGTGACCAACAAAGTATTGGGCAAAAGCTGTGAACACTTATGTAAATCTGATTGATTTTTGAAAAATATATTTGCAAAACACTGAAAAATTTTCCACAGTTACACCAGGAACAAATTATTATGAGAAGGTTGTAGATACAGAAAACGTTCAAACAGATCATACAGTTTAAAGGGCATACTATGCTACCAAATAGCCTACTGAGTAAAAACATGTCTCTGTTATATTCTGTCTGTCTTAGTGGCATTAGCAAGAGTTTTTTTTAATGATTTAACTTTAAGCAGCAAAAAATAATTAGAATGAGAAGCATAATGATTATAAATTTAGACTCCAGAAATAAAAAAAAAATTGCGTAACCTTTAACCTTGGCGTGATCATTCTCATGTAAACACCTGTGATCGTGTCAGTGTCAGATAGCTAACAGGAGCGGGCAGAGTTGAGTAGCAGGTTGCACTTTTGTCCGGTTTATTTTCCAAAAATAATTAAAAAGGTAAGTTTATTTCATACCAGGGGTGTTATAATTCAATATTTGTCTTTCCCAGTTCAGCTCAATCGTAAGTTTCCACCTGAATCCTTTGAATTTGTTAAAGTCAATAACGGAAGTTAGCTTCTGTAGCTGAAGCTATGCTAGAACTGATGCTATTTCAAAATAACCGCCAAGAAGGATTTTTAGCACAGGGGATAAATAGCGTTTAGTTACAGTTTCCTTTGTCTGCGTGAGATGAAATGAAATGGACTTTGCACATTTACAAATTTTGAAAATAAAGTTTTGTTTGCTTTTTCGCCTGAATTGTTTCACGATTTAAGCTATCATTAGTGAAGAGACGGTCTTGTTTTATGGAGGGAACTTTTCTCCCTAAGGTGGGAGGCTCAACAAGACCTTGTTGTCTTCAATAAAACTGCGCTTGTCTTAATTTTCATATACCTTCAGTGAAAATATCTGTTGTTTGTAGAACTTATAGGAGTTCGTTGTGTTTTGTTTCAAATCCACTGAGATACTAAATTTAGCTACGACTTTAGGCGTCTAAATTTACATATTTTTTTATACTTTACTCATTTTCTTCTTTTATTTAACCATTTCTTTTAGGAAAATCTTGAAAATTCTGTCTAGTTTAAGTTTGTGTGGTGATTAGCAAAAAAAGGCATCTTACAGTCGTCGCTGTAGTTTTGTCTAGTTTGATTTCTACATTCTTTGTTTCCAAAATGCAAAACGTTCTTGTAATATTTCAGTCTTTTTTTTAATAGATCCCCAAACGTTATAGATCCTTTTAAAAGTTTTTGTTAACCTTACAATTTGTAATATTTTCTTTTAAATGGCTACTTGAATATGAATATGGATATATAAACTGCATTAGGTTATGTGTTAAGAATTATGGAAAATTTAAGAAGTGACAATACAAACACTACAAAAGGTATAAGAGGTATCTGAGAGATCAGCTAATGGCTCTTTAGGTATCATCATGCTGCTACAGTACTATTTCCTGTGTATTTTTCATGAATATAGCTGAAGAAATGAGACCAGTTAATTCTGTGACCATGAACAAAGTCTCCAAATGTCAAATTAAAATATTCTTTGTTCTGTTTTATTCGAAATAAGAAGTATTTTCTTATGTTGGGGAACCTTTTTACCCCACGGGTCATTCTGAAGTGGGAAAAACAAAATAATTTAATAAAGTATTTATTAGTAAAGCAATTTGGATAAAACTATAGTAAATAAAGTTCCTTTGCAAATCAGTGTGCATGTACTTATTTCTGTGTAGTTTTTTCTGATGTTTTCATGTTACTGGAAAGAGTTTCCTTAATCCTATTTATCTAGGAAGTTCAAATCTTTGGACCAGAGAGGGGATGATGAGTAAATGGAGAAAGTGGTTGTGTTGACTCACTGCAGGACCAATGGCATAAGTCAGAATAATTGAGCTGTATTATTGGCCCTGGGAGAGAGGGTACATTGTGTCCTTCTGTGCTAATATAGCCTGGCATGAATTTGATTTGACACTCTGTGCATCCTTAATACAGTTTTTTTTTTTTTTTTTTGTAAGATATTGAAGAAAACTGTCGATATTTAATGTGTTTTCCTTTTCTTAACAGACATGGACAATGAATCAAGTGCAAACACAATAGTCAGTCGCCAAAATCCACCAAGTAAAAACCACCTGAAGCCTCTTTCTGTCTATTCCCGGAGGGTCATGTGTGACCAACAGAAAGGTCCTCGTTCCCCAGTAGAGCCTCCTGATCCTTTTGTCAACTTCAAAATTAAAATAGTTAATGACTCTGGGAGAAAAAGGAAACTGGGGCATAGTGGCACGATCAATGACTACAACAGTCCATTGAAAAAGCAGTGTAGTTCCAATGCTCTGTCCCCAGACCTTGGCTGCTTTATGGACTACTCTAGCTCTCTTACTAGGAACAATTCACTATCCCCCTTTGCAGCCCCGTACCCTGTGCTTAAAGAAGAGACTGCAGCCAGGAGCGTAACTAAAGAAACTGTGAGCTCTCGGCTGGATTTGGAGCATGTTCAGTGTGGGTGCTCCAAAGAGGAGGTAGAGAAGACTGAGAAGATCGTCAAAAACATGTCATCTGTGTTCGACAATGACATTAATGAGATCTTATGCCTCAATCCACCAAAACTGGAGCTGGTCAAACCAACCATTAAGGAGGAAAAACCTGACGCTGGACCCGTGGAGGATGACAGAGGATACCTTTCTTCTGTCTTGCATTCAGAAGAATGCAAGACAGAAGATCCACCAGAGCAGCTGGGGCACGAGCAAGCTTCAACGGGTGCTCCGCACTTTTCTTTTTTAATCAAGGACAGTAGCGAGACTGTGACTGGACCACTGCTGGGGCCCGTTAAGTGTGATGGAAGCTTTTTAGAGGGAGAAGATGAGGTTTTTAATATTGGACAGCCAATATTTGAGTCCTCTATATGCCAGCCATCTGCTGAAGCAGAGCAGAAGAGTGGGCTGTCAGAAGCTCTTAAGACCGTAAACATATCCCAGACCTACAACTCTGGAGACTACACTGTGGACACTTTATATGAAACCACGTTGCCCTTACAGGTGCAGGTAAGTTGCCTCAGCTGTTCTAGTATATAAAGATCAGCTCCTTTCATTCTGTTGTGTTCACTCTAATGATCTTTGCCCTTCATTAAGGTGAAATCAAAAGTGGTGGTTCCAGGTCAGAGTGAGGGGATCAGCAAACCAGCAACCTCTACCCAATCAGAACAGAAGACGAGCTCTGCAGACAAAAAGAGGGACAAAGCTGTCAAGCGTGGAAGGGGTCACAGGTAGTTCAGTATCTAAACTGTCCTCTAGATGGAGCTGTGACTTCTTTCATGTACATGAATCTTTGTTTTTTTTAGACCCAAAATCCTTGACAACAGTATGGAATGGGAACATCATAAAAGGCAGTACATATTTTCTGTCAAAAGCCACATGACTGAAAATCCAGGTAGAGCTCAAGGTAAGAAACTATCCCCAGAAATTCCTTCTCTGGGAAGGAATTTCTTCCGATGATGTCTGCGTCGGTGAAAAAGACATCTGCTTTCTGCTTTTCTAGAGCTCTTCCTGCTTTAACAATGTTCAACTCAGGATAAATGTTTATCCAGAGTAAAATATTTAATGTTTACTGGAACAGAGAACATCAGTTGTTGGGATGATTTGAATGTTTCTGTCGATGTGCTGCTGTTGTGGCCATTTATGTAGAGTTTGCAAATTGTAATTTCTACTAATTTAGTTTTTTATTTTGGGAAGTTAGAATTTATTTAAGTTAGTTTAGATCCCAAATCTGTCGTTAATTTGTATATTTGAATTGATTAAATTATGTTGGTAATTGGATAGACCCTCCCATTAATTTGAGTAATTAAAAACACACCGGCTGCTTGGTGGAGGCATTGTCTGGCAAATGTTTGGTGTGTGGACGGGAGGTTTTTTTGTAAATGATTTTTTGACCACTTGTCACTTTTTTGTACTTGAAACGTCACATTAAGTTTATTTTCGTTTTTGGCTAAGTTGTAGGACATTTTTGGTAATTGTTTTGTTGCTAATTTTTTTTTTTTACAAGAAATAAAGAATATATTTTTTAAAACAAATCAAACCACCTGTTAACACCCACGGCCTTAGTTGGAATTTTGGTTTTTGGAAATGGAAGGCCGCAACAGCCGTGTTGGTCTTAAATTTAATTCCTAATGGTATTAAAAGGTCTCAGACTGAACTTACTGTAACCTGAAAGAGACACGATATTCATACATGTTATGGCGTTTCCACCGCAGGGCCATTTTCACACTTACCAGTTTTCTGGAGCTATTCATTTATCTGTTACCACTGGAGGAAAAAAATTAGATTAACGGGGACAATATGGAGCTAACATGGTGTTTATTGCAATAATAATACAAATTATGATTAAAAAGTACTGAAAAATTATTTTCATGGAACCAGCAGTAGGAAAGAAATTCATAGAAACATTAACTGCAACAATAATTAGTCATAAGTAATTGATTCTTGGAGTCAAGTTGGTTGGTCAGGCACTTGTTTTTTTTTTTTTAATTTAACACTGTTTTATGCTTTTGCCATTTGTGTAAAATTAAAGCCATGGAAATGGTTCTGAAAACTCCTCCCAGCTGATAGATTAGTATAACTTTTTTCCTAATCTGTTTATGGGTTAGTGGAAATGAACTGAGCTTCTCAAAAAGTTTGGCTATTCAGTTATTTCATATTTTAATAAGTAGAACAGAGGCAATTCTTTTTCACAGGTCCTTTGATCATGTTGTTAATAAAATTCATAATTTAGGCACCATTTTGTATTTTCTCAGGTTGTCTATGAAATAGAAATTGGTTGACAATCTGAAACATTTTAGTCTCTCAAACAACACACATAACAGCACTATAATTCATAACCTGCAAAATGCCTTTTTGTTCCGAAGGACCCATGACTGAACTTCTGGACTTGATGACGCATGTCGCCGGTCAGACGGGCTCTAATGGCTCTCAGTGGCAGCATCCCTCGGACCTCACATGCAGGTATTCACATCTTTGAATTGATCTGTGGTTTGAGGTTATGCCCCATTATAAAGAAAACTCAGAAGATGGTTTCTGCTGCTACTGAAACTGGGTCCCATAATAAAGGATGTTGATCTCAGCTGGGATTCTTGTAAGCTACAGAAGAACCAGTGAAGGAGTTGGGCATTTAAATTAAGTTTAATTCATTTTCTATTGAAGTCCTGGATGTTTGGTTCAACCGTAAAGGAGGAACAGAACAGTTGCCCAAACAAGAACCCATATAGACAGACCTGTAGTTTCTATGTTGTCCATCACTTTTAAAAACCTGTTGAGTTTCCTATAAAACCGTTTGCCCCAGATACGATATTCCAGTGACTTTACGTAAATTTCCTCAGGAATAGACATATTTAAGATGTCGTTGTTTTCAGAAATTACCAAAAACGCTTTGGGAACGAGACGCCAACCATGACCCTGAGTGAATGGCAGGCACAGAATAATACTCACCACCGGCGCTTCTCCAAAGTCCCCAAAATTTTCGAAAGAAGCCCCTATCCTTGAATGTGCACTTAAAGAGTAAACCACGTTGTATTTGCTCTACTCTATAAATCTGTATTGTATTTTATTAGACTAAATATCGGTGTTAGTGCCGTTTCTTTTTTCTTGGTTTTGTTGCATGTAATCTTGTGTGTTGGCTTTAAATGTTGCCTTTGTTTTTCTTAAATATTTTGCATGCACTTTCTTATATTAACGAATGTTTTAAGAGATTTTGATGTTATTCATGGTAAAGATTTATCTCTTGTGTGTTTACAGAAAATAGGTGGACCTACATATATGTGTTATTACTTTTATTTTTACTAGAAATGAAACAACCATAGTTTTAATACTCTTTTCATCTGTTGTTACTGATTTAAAGGATCAATCAGAGGTTTAGTTTGGCAGGGAGACCAGTAATGATGTTTGGCCTGTTCAGTTCATGTAGCGACTCTGGCTTTGTGTGATCGTCAGCTTCATTCTGAGTTCTCCTCCTACAGCAGTATCTGAGCGCTCTGCAGGTGGATGCTGACAGATTTAACGTGTGAATCTTATCAGTATGGGTGTCCTGCACTGAATAATCCATGCTGTTTAAGTCAAGACTTGTGCAGCTATTTACAGTACAGCAGTGTATTTCCTTCCCAGTTTATGAGCAGGATCACTGCAGCAAAAGAGTTACTGTTGATCTGGCATGCCATACAGTTGTACAGCTGTGTTTAGGCTATCCAAAAACAGGGGGGAAATATACTTAATACTAAGAATTGTGTTACTTTGAAGCTCAGTCTGGTTCTAATGTTGAGAAATTGATTTCACAAGTTTACTTACCTTTTTCTATTACAAGTTGCTGACTTTTCTGCGACTTGATGAGCCAGAAATCAGGTTGCTGGGTGTACTGATTTTGGATGATTTTCTTAAATTACACTCCTATTTCAGAGGAAATCTTTAGTTTTAATCAAAGTTTTGTAAACCTGTTTACCTTTAAAAAATAAAAAGAAAGTGAGTCACAGTCTTGACTTTCTTACGCAGAAAGCTTGTGTGCACCAAATTAAGAGCTCATTAAAACCTTTATTTGATTGGAAAATATTAGAATTTTATTTCATTTAAGCATTTACAAGTAAGCGTACACCGTTGTCTTCATAACTGAAGTGTAAAGATTGTGCATAATAGTTCAACCATGCTAGCCCTCATGACCGCTGTACAATGATCATAAATATGAAAGCACTAATAAAGCAGTTCATTTTTTTTTTCTAAAACATGCTTTTGATTCTCATTCCTGTGTTTAAAACAAAACAAACAAACACAACCAATGGGACAAAATCCACTGTCATTTTTAACGAGGTTTTTCCATCACAGTCTTCTACTGTTACACATTTTAAATACAGTTCAGTACACTTATCAAATGCCACACTGAAACTAAAACTTCTGTGGTTTGACCCCCAAAGGGCCCGGTTGGAATGTTGTTTTTCCTTACAGTCGTTACCATTTGTGGAGTGGTTAAGGAACAGAAATGTGTGCGCTATAAATCCTTGACGTATTCAAAATCTGCTTTAAAATTTTAAAATGGAGGATCTTTTGAGTTATTTATGGGGGGGGGTCCACATTTACATCAAATGAAAACAAATCAGTAAAGCGGTAAAATAGTTTACTTCGATTCAACTAGAAATGTTTTTTTTTTTGTTTTGCCTTAAATTGCCAGGTTAGTGAGATCAGTGGGTCAAAGCTGACATCCAAATTTAGTAGTGTCAGTTCACAAGCATTATGTCTAATATAGTATGTTTCAAACAGGCATGCTAACAATGGTGAAAAGTTATCATTGGGGAAAGAAACGCCCCAAACGGGGCTCATAAAGTTAATGACATTTATTTTTATCAACCCATCGACCCTCTGAGTCAGGATGTTTCTTTGTATGTTTCCACAATCCATTTCAGAAAGTTTCCTCCACAGTCTGGAAACTTTATAACTATCGTGTCTGTCATTTAAAGATTTTATATATAGTATTGTCTGTGTATTCATGCATTTCTCCATGATCTGTCTTCTCACTTTTTGCTGTTTTTTTTTTTTTTTTTTTTGCTTGTTTTAAAGTAAAATCTTCCTTGCTGTAGAAATACTTGCCATAAACTCATCAGGAACCTTTGTATTCATGCCTTAAATTTGGGATTCAAGTGCTGAAAATTCTAGAAATGCAAGTCTGGATTTTCCAGAGTGTAGAAAAGTCTGTATTATCAGACTGTTCCCCATCTCCTTTAAAAGTTGCTTTCACCCACCAGTCCGTCTGTTTTCCCATTTTTATCAGTTCCCTGTTGTTTCTGGATACTGCTTAAACTCATAGGGAACATTTGTGGTTCGACTTTACAAACTGACTTTATGTAAATTTCATTTTGGAAAAGGTTGGAATTTTATTTGAGGAATATTCCAGGTTCAACAAGGAAAATTTTTAAATAAAATTGAAAAATATTAGTAAAAGACTTAAAACTGGCATTCGAAGTCCAGTAGAACTGTTTGTCCATCAACCCATTTTCCCCACCATCAATTCATTTATCCTCATTTCCATCTTTTGTCATTTCCTCTTCTGTATAGCTTGTCCACTGGCGTAAAAGTGAATAATTTTAAAGTCTTGAGTCTGGGGAAAAATGCATCTCGACATGAAGAACGAGGAAAATAGTTTTGAATTAGTCATGATGATTCATCAGGACTGACAGGGGAAGCTAAATTGATTTTATTTTTCTATATTTAAGAAAGTTTCTCTTAAAAGATAGGATGGTGTAACACAAAGATTCATCTTCAAAAACCTTCCACCTGGTAACTTTACGTAAATCTGGACAATTTCAAAAAAGCATTTCTTCCAACATCCATCAAATTCGGTCAATAAAATTTGAGTATTTACACAAAAGGTTAAGATATACACTGAAATTGACAACAATTAAAGGAAATGTGCTCCTTTAAAAAAGTTGAGACTTTCTGTAAGTAGCTGTGGTGTATTGGTCATAATAAATAATGCTGGTAAATAAGTCAAAGTAAATATCCGAGTATCTGTTGCTGTGTAAATGAGCTTTGAGTCGTGTTTAGTTTGCTGTGAAGTGCTGATGTGGCTGCAGAACAACGAGAAGTTTGGCAAACGTTAAATGAGTTTAATTAGGTGGAAAGTCCCAACGAGCCTGACTTTAAAGTCACACTCTGACATCGGCCTCTGCTCACTGGAGAAGAAACGGTCTTGAACTTTTTCTCCATTTTTTTCTCTTTTTTCTAAGAGCTGTGCCAAAGATGTGAGAGTGAAAGCCGGATAATGACGATAAAAGCCTGCCATTAAATTAGTCATCGTTCTGTCCACTCCACTCGACTGTAACCTTCACCGATCACCATTTACCTCCTCCTTTTTCTTTGTACTGAAGACTGAAGGGGCGTCGGTGTTTCATGTTTTGGACTGTTTGCAGCCCATTTTCTGATTTCCACAAGCCAGAGCTTTTTTTCAGTGCTCGCTCCTACCATCTCCTCCTTTTGAACATAAAAGGCATAATGACATAATAAAAATTCATAAGAGTAGGTGATGTTTTTTTTTCTTTTTTGAAAAGTGCTTTTCATAAAACTGAACAGTTTTGACAAAATGTGATCTCCTAGCTTCCCTACAAATCGAGACATTTTCTACATCAACCTTATTCCACAAAGCCTCTAGACTGACTGTACTAAATAAGACATTTAAAATTTATTTACAAATCAGATACTTGCCAATTCCTCCAACTTGCATGTTATGTTTTCCTTTCACTTTGCACAAACATTTAAATACTGGGTGAAAGGTAAATGTAATGCCACAAAAGTGAGATACAACATCTTATAAGTAATGGGATACAATTGTTAAGGCAGTACTACTGAGTGTAAATCAGCCCTCAAATACATCATGTATGCGCTTACCACAATAGCTATTTTCATTACCATGGACTTTAAACACATGTTCGTAATAATTCAAAAAGTCTTGAAAGAAGCCCTTCTGTCTCGACATCTGTTCAGGATGCCGTAAAGAAGTCTCAGGGTTCCCCAGTTGGGCCCGATTTAAAAAATATTTTTTTCCATGCTTGCCAAGAGAAATATTTTTTTTTTTTTTCAACACAGCTGAAAAGGCTTTTTTGAGGATCACTTAAAAATGATACCCAAGGTTTATTCCAGCATACTTGAACGTCCAGTTTGTTCATCCGTGACATGCTGACAGTTTTCCTTTTTCCAGAGGATCCAGAGTTCAAGTCCGGACTTCCTTCGTTTCCTCTGAGGGGCTGTTATTGCTGATTGAAGGGATCTCTTCTCCTCAGACGTCCGCAGAGTCCAGCCCCGTTCATAGTTAATTAATTAGATGAATGAACTCCATTAGGGGAGTTCTGCTGCTCACAAAAATGACGTGAAATCCATCACGCTCAAAAAGAAAGACACCAGGAGGTACTAAAGGGCTCGTTCAGGGAGAGGAATGTTACATTTTAGAAGTCTATAATAAAAAAAGACGAGAGAAATTACAGGCCATACTTGAAGAACTATGTCATATATACGAGTTAATGACTGTGAGTGATTTTAGCCGACTGATCCCTCTAAAGCTGCTCTGGTGACATTGCAGCCTGTAGTGGAAATGGCTCTTTTTGTTACCTGGGTGGAGTCTGGATTCCCTGAGGGGGGAATACAAATGTACCAGAACAGCAAAGAGTCTCTGCACTTGGAGATTTACTGAAAAAAAAGCCCAAGCAGATACCAAAACATCAAACGCAGGGGTAAGCCCATGAGGAAATAAGCGTTAAAAGAAGCTTAAAGTACCACCCAGAAAAAGTTAAGT
Source organism: Poecilia mexicana (assembly GCF_051168715.1). Lineage (NCBI taxonomy): Eukaryota > Metazoa > Chordata > Actinopteri > Cyprinodontiformes > Poeciliidae > Poecilia > Poecilia mexicana. Next base: position 14,134,051 of record NW_028263391.1, on the reverse strand, counting down.
ACAAATTCTTCCGGTAACGGTTTCTGGCTCTGTTTGATCAGCCGTGGTCCCTGGGGTTGGTTTGTCTGCAGTCTCTCCACAGCACTAAAAACCGTGACCCCAATGTACTGTCACTGAGCACAGACCCGCTGCTGAACTCTTCCTGCAGTCTTTCTGCTCTCCTGGAAAACGAGGCCGAGCTCGGCCTCATTCCGCCACGTCCCCTGGAGTCCCCTGCAGCTTCAGCTCCACACCAGAACCGGTGTTGAAGAAGAGAAAGCGGCGCCTGCACGCCTAGAGTCCCTCTGTCCCAGCGTCATCCTGACAGCTGACGGACCTAGAAGGGGCTCGTTGTTTGCATGAAGTCTTCTGAGTAAAGAAAAGACTTAACGGCAGTCACACCTCAATGATGTTGACAGATGTCAACCTGTTGTTGTTGTTGTTGTTGTTCTTGGGGAACTGTTGGAGGGGGGGAAAAAAAGAAACGTGAAGACTGTAAAAAAAAAAAAAAAAAAGGCAAACTTTAATGAGCATGAGAATGCCTTGGAGAATTTGCTTGGATCAGTAGTTTTCTGCACAGATGAGTGTGAAATGGGGCTCTGCAGTGTTCCAAGCAGGACAGTGCAAAGGTTTAATGTCGCAGCTAAAATCTGCATGTTTTGCTTTCAAGAAGCCAGACTTTCTCACAACTGTTTTAAGTGACCAAAATACTTGAGATCTGAGATTTTTATTTTTATGCCATTCTCTGCTTAGACGCAAAAGGTAAACGTGTTTCTTGTGTGAATGATTCTATTTTGTTTAATTCATAAATTGTGTAGATTAAAAAAAATAATTTAACTTGAAGTATTGTTTAATGTCTCGGTCTCTTGAGAATGCAATTTTGTGGAATTGGAATATATTTTTGAAGCCGTTATGTGAGAACAGTTCTAGTTAGTTTTATCTTCCAGGATTGATCGTTTACCTTCTTGGTCTTTCTGAAGTCTGACCAATATAATAATGTAGAATCCATCCTTACTATTGGTTGTGTAGCACAACATGGCCTTTTTCTGATTGGTTGATCAGACCACTGAGGTTTTGGACTCTCTTCACCTTAAAGATTTTGATCATGAAAGCTATTTCTGACTTGAATGTGTCTAAGCACAGTTGATCAATGTTAAAGCTTTAAAGTCATATTCATCAGCAGTTCCCCAAACAAGCCGAGGATATTTCAGTTTTTTCTTTGGTTGCTTCTGCACGAAAAATATTACAAGAAAGTCTGACTCTTTGGAAATGATGCGTGACTCAAGACTTTGTTACCGTATTAGAAATCACGACTCGGGTCCCTTTGAAGCAGAATGCTGCAGTCATGCACATAACGTCACCGTGTTTGAGCAGCGATGCGCCGATGCTCAGATGATGCCGAATGGAAAAACTAATGATGTGTCGGTGGAAAGTAAGTCGAGAAGTGGCCGGGACCATTCACCTGGCCAGTGTCGCTGAGAGGGGGAGGCGCCCAGGGGGGAGGAGGAGGAGCAGAGGGGTGGGTTATACCTTACTGCGCAGCAGGCCCCCCGTCGGGTGTTCAGGAGTGCTGCACTCCGAGGAGTTTTTGGCTTTGTCCTTGTTGTTGTTGGGCTCGTTGTCTTTGATTATGTCATATTGACGACAGAAGAGGGCAATCACACCTGAAGGGAGAAAACAAGTAGAGCGTCTGTTGTTCCATTTTTTTATTTTATTTTTTTAGGAAGCAGTGATGGTTGATTTGGCCTTGTTCTCACCTGCCCACATGATGAGTACGACCACAATGATGATGAGCTCTCCGGCCCTCAGCTGGGTTGCCTGACCCACCTCCTCCATGGTCACTTCGTCTGGAAAGGTCAAGAGGGAGAAGGCCATTGGCTATAAAAACTAAAATTGATTTCCTACAGTAACAAACGGGGATTTCTCATTAATCATTTTAATAACTTTGAAGATTTGCTTTAGGTACTCTATTCATTAAGAGAGCCAAGGTCATCTTATTTGGGCCTAGAACAAAAGTAACTCTAAGCCTTCTTTTATTATTGACATATTCATTAATATTTCCCTCACTATAATGAATTTACTATACATCTTGACCCACCACCATTGTTATGTCTGCATATTATGTACTTTAATAAGTCAGGGGTTATTAAATTAGTTGAGTAATGAGAGGGAGAGTTCAGAGTAATCATGGGTGTTGGTGAATTTGTTTAATAATATAGATAATTGCGATATTGTAGATGTTGGTCGCAATAAATTTCACTCAATTTATATAATTTAGAACGATGTGATAAAAAATGTTAAGATTCTTGAAGTAAAAAAGAAAAGTGAAATAATGCGAGGGTAAAAACAGTCAGGCTTTGTCAGTGTAATCAAGAGAGTGTGAATCCCTTGCTTTATGTTGACCGCTGTTCTTTGTTGGGAAAAACTGGACATCAGGAAAAGTTTAGAAATTTTCTACAAATATTGCAAAACAAAGATGATTTTTAAAAAAAATTCATGGCAACTTTGTCATTTCATGTTTTTTTTTTCTTCTTGAAAACCATGGCTGAAGTATCATTATTTGGTCCTTTTTTATGCTGAAACAAAAGGTTATGATTAAGTACAGATCTGATAACATTTTAAGTGGGATGTTTTAATCATATTTCAGTTATTTTGGCACATTTAAAACTTCAGAACATCAATGAAAACCAATAATATTTCAGTTCACATCATTCTACAATATACAGAGGAGTGATGTAGACAAGCAAAACTCTAAGATTTATGTTCTTTAGCTTATTAGTACGGAGAAGCTTTCGTCACTCATTGAGCCTGCCAGCTCCTCATAAACTATTCAGAGTGGTATTTCTTGTCTTCAAGCTCCTGTTCTCTGCAGGGATTTTTCCAAGAGTTTTCTCTCTCTGCAGCTTCAAAAGGTGTCACAGCACACTGCTGTAGAGCCGCTGCCGCCGACACTGAACTGCTCGACTGTCATTTAATCCAATTGGGGTTACGCTGACAGACTTTTTCCAGACAGCTCCTGTTCAAGACCTGTATTTGTACTCAAGAAGGCTTTTTGAACATTTTTTAGAACATTTTTTGTTAGAAAATTAGATTTTTTTTTTAATACATATTTTGTAGTTGACTTTTTCCAAAAAGTGTTTCTTGCGTTCAGTAAATCGTCTTCTGTTCTCTTCTTTAATGGCAGCGGAATATAGCGCAGGCTTAAAACAGTGAGGATTTTCTACTGATTTACACACAAACTCGGTGACAAAAGTCTTTTTTCCATGCACTGTTGTGTGACCTGAAGTTTACTGCGACACACAGAGCTTTCCGTCCTTTTATACGACAGCAGCGGGTGACATTTGGTGCGCCCCGTGTGCAGGATCCCCACGCTCCAGTGGCTTTTAGCAACAAGCAATTCTACCAATCGATTGGTCTCTTTAAAAGAAAAGAAAAAATCAAAGCACAACAGCCTGGGGCCCCTCAAGCTTTCAGCTGGCCGACCAAACTGGACTGACTGGTCACCTGGAACACCTGACAGAAGCCTGTTTGCTGCTGGGGCTTTTTTATAATTATATATATATATATCAGTCTTGAATGGCAATCAATATCCTTTTAAAGAAATGGCAAACATTTTTGGAAACAATTATTTGTTTGAAGGTCACAGCAGATGTTTCCCCCCCCCCCCCCTTATGGTAATCCTACATGTAGAAGAAAATGAAACTTGAAAGTGAAACAAAAGTAATCGCACGAAAACAAATAATCGCTTTGACTTTCCTGACTCTGCTTTGGAGAATATTTGGGTGGTTTAGTTAGTTATGTATTCAACAAATCTAGCCTTCACGTTTCTAGATGTGCAAAGCAGGAAGGAAGAGATATAGCTGTCCTTCAATTAAACTTTTAATAAAATACACAGATGTTTGAGGGTTGCAATGTGATAAAATGTAAAAAAAAAAAAAAAGTTTTCAACTTTGAACTTCAAATCAGTGAAGTTATTTTTAACTTGTTTTAGCTTTGCTCAAGGTAAAATGAGTCAATTCTTACCTTCTTGTTTTCATGATAAATAGAAGTTGTTTGTACAGCTGAATTTAAGCTTAAATCCCTGAGTGGTTTCTCTCTTTTTTTGTGTGTGTTGGCAATTTTGCTAATTCGTCTCTAATGCAGATGAGCTGAGAGACGTTTAATGGGCAAACATCAGAAAACATTTATGAAGGCAAAGTCTTCAAGCCTTAACAAAATGGTGGAAATCCTTCGTGACCACGCTTTGTATTTTCTTAACGCAGTACCACAGAGAGAAGCTTCACATTTATTAGATCCAAGGAGAGCAATCAGCCATGTTTGCAGTCTGTTCTTTTTCCACATGTGGCATCTGGTTCGAGCAACATTCCTGTCTTTCTCTTAACTCATTGCCACATCTTTTTGCATTGAGTACATGTTGTGTTGGCTTCTTTTCATCCCAGTTTTTTTGCTCTTTTGATCTCGTGTATCTCAATCCCATGACGAAAAATCTGACATTTCAGGCTCATCCTTTGCTCTCAGAGATCAGTGTAATACAGTAAGGCAGAGCAGCTGAAAGGGAACCGTGAAAACCTCGTTTTATTCCTCAGGATGTTCCCCCAGCATGTCTAGACAACAGCTGCACTGAGATCTGCTCCCATTCTGTAGACTGCACCACTGTCTGCTAACAAACTCCTCTGTTCGTGTCAGATTTACAGCACTATTTGCTTTTCATGTTCTTAAATCTGTTCCAGTATTAATCATATCTCTGAGTGATCTACAGAAATGTTGCAAAAAGAGGTGTTGTAAATGTAAAAGAAACAAAATGAGGTTATTCTGAGACTTAGTGCAACAGATTTGATCATATAACGTGTGTCTTTCCAGGTTTTTGTGATTTAAAATAAAAATCAATCAGAATTTTCCTACTTTTAATGTGGCATATTAAGTATTTTCAACTAAAAACAAATATTTGCGTAATATATAATTATACAATATTTAATATGTGTTATTAGTGAGGAGAGGAGCATTAAAAATCCACAAACATGGCACAATAAATAACTAGGGAGAATATCAGACAATTTCGGCTTTACCGAAACTGGATATTCTCTATATTCTGGTGAAAAAGTGAGGCTGAAGTTATTTGTGGATCCTGCCAATGAGATCAAAAGCTACACAGGGTTTGGTTGGTACTGGTTGTGTTCACCATGTACCCAGAATCATGTGTCCTACTTAAGTCTGGCCGAAGGAGGACTGAAGTCTGTTCTTCCCCACAAAAAAACCTTCCAGATCCGACCGAAGTCTTTAAACTCTTGGACACAATTACAAAACGTCTCAGAATTAACAAAAGAGCGGATGCAAGAGAGGTTTTGAATAAGTTCAGGGCTAAATCTTATGAAGGTCTCTGACAAGAGACGCGTTCAAAATCTGATGGAGGCCAGAGTGGGCAAATGACACCAAAGGGTAGAAAATGTTTTGAAATAATTTATCATAGTTTAATTCCCCCCACCCCTTCTTATATTTATTATAAATCTAGAATCTTTAATAAATGGAATCTGCTTTTTATTTTGAGTTTTTGCATTTTAGCATTTCTTCTCCTGTCCACATTTGTGCTGGAACTGAGTTGAGTTTGATCAGCGTCTCAGTCATTTTGTAAAACAAGCATCGCTTTGAATGCTACTGTAACAACAATTTCCTGTGAATTGAATTACAAGATGTTTACTCAGAGAAAAGCTGCTCCTCTGCCACAGCAAAATGCTCCTCTGTTCTAACCCAGTCGAGTTAATTAAACAGACATCCTTGAGAAAGCACCGCGAACGAAAAAAAACGGAGGACGACTGGTACTGGTGCCAAACCGCGAAGAGGTGGTCTCTGCGGATGTTGAATCTTTGATGATAGGAAAAGGTGCGGAAGTGGAAATCTTTTTTTATTTCCCAGTGAACAGGGGCTCGACGTCGAAACACTTCATTTGTTTTAAAGTGCAAGCAGCGATAACCTGGAGAGGTGAAAATTTAACTTAGTCCTGAAAGCATGTTTTCCCATCTTTTTAGAAAATGAGTGCATATTTCTGTTTTCTTTCACTGTAATTTTATTTTACTGCAAAAATGAATTACCATCCGTGTTAAAAGTGTTTTTGTGTGTGCGCTAGAAACCTCCATCCCCAAAAAACAAAAACAATTTCTGTCCATTTGTGTGAACTATTTAGTGTTTGGAGTGACAAAAGCAACAACGTGTAATTACACAAAATTGAAAAAAAGAAAGAAGATCCAATTAAAAAGTGTTTGCTTGTGTTCTGCGCGGTGATTGAGCTCACTAAATTCTTCCCTGCTGCATAAATAACACTCAGACAACGTATTCAGTATTAATTAGGTCTTGGTGGTCGCCGGCGCATCTCTTCAGTGTTTCGCGCTGATTGTTTTTATGTTCTACATGTTTCCTGGCAGCCCACTTACAGCCACAGCGAGAAGTTCAGACTCCCTCTGGCTCCAAACAGTGCGGAGCATCGCGGCAGCTCATGTGAGAGAGGAGTGCAAATGAGAGGGGGAATAGATGGAGCAATGGCTCAGCCAAAAGCACATCGATTCTCCACCCCTTACAGCTTCCTTACTACCTCCTCCGTCTGTCTGATAAATGCCTTTCCTCATTTTGGTTTACAGTGGTGCTGTGCAGGGCGCATACAGAGTGGCTCTAGCAGAAAAACATCAATAAACAGTGAAGTATGCTTCCCCTGTCGGGCGTTTTGCTCCTTAGCTGTAGTCAGTAGGGGAGAGATGGAGCAGTCTGTTGTGAAATTTCATTTCATGCTTTGTTGTGTCTATTGATTTCTTTTGGATTTTTAGGCTAAATCTGTCACTGTATTGTCAAAAGGCCAAGTCCCTTTCGTACTTATGCCCTAAAAAAAGGAGCAGAAGAGCTCTCCTCCATCCTTGTAGGTGTAAATGACTGAACGAGTGAGCGTATTTGCATGTGGCTATTTACTCTTAGAGGCCTGCGTCTCGGCCTCCTTTGGGGTTCGGAAGCGCAGCGGTTCGCTCAGCGGGCTCGTCCCGGACATGCTGACGGACTGGACGTGCACTATGTAGTCTGTCTCCTCCTCCAAGTCCCATAATGCACAGGAGCGCGTGGTGGTGTTGACTTCCTGGATCAACCGCAGCATGCGCACATCTTTCTTCTGTTGAAGCAGGAAACGACATGGGGGTTGACTGATTAAACAAAGACTTGAAAACACACACACATAATAAAGGTGAGGTAAAGCCAGGACATGCCGCAGTCACCACTGAGTACCAGGAGGGCTTTTGTGACATTTTTTATTGGAATATGCATCGTCCCATCTTTGCATCTTGGCAAACGCAGAGTTATTTCATTTGCAAAATGGGTAAACTGGAAGCAAAAGGATCTCTGCGACTGATCAAAGAGGCACCATCGAGCTGTCCAGACAGCATGAATGAAAGCTCCTTGATGGTTTGATCTCTCTGGTATTCAGAGACGTGTGTGCTGTGTACATAGCCTTAAAAGATATTCAACTTTAAATGCAGTAGCATAATCTCACCGTTCAAAAAATAAGTCCAGCCTTTAATTTCAAAACATTTAGTCAGTGATAACGAAAAAAAACCCAACTTTTAAATATTATGATTGTTGCTAGTTCTATCAGTCTCTTAGCCCACACGTGTCAAACTCAAGGCCCTGGGGCCAAATCTGGCCCACCATAGCTTTTTATGTGGCCCTCTCAACTCCAAATATCATCTATTAAATCTCTCAATTTTTTCAAAAATCTGCAAAATTCACATAAGATCAACAGATTCCCACATTTTTACTGATTTTACTGCAAATCTTTATCGCAAGTGGTAAAAGCAAATATTGGGTTTAAGTGACTGCTGCTTCAGCCTTCCTTGATATCAAGTCATACTCAGAGTAATAAAAAAAACTCATATTTAATATCATACATTAGCAAAAATGTTGTAAAAATTCCTTGCAAATATTTCTAATTTAGTACCACATCTGTGATTTTGATTGAAAAACGATCAGAAATCCTGGAGGGACAGCTATTTATTCATATCTTACTAGTTTAATGGGTTTTATCAATACGTTCTGGTGCAACCGGCCCTTTAAAAACACTCAAATGTTTGATGTGGCCCAAAATGAAACTGAGTTTGCCTCAGACTGATCAGTTTCTTACAGTTTCTAATTTGTAATCTGTAACCATTTATTTACCAGAAGTTTAAATCTGATATGATGCAGAAGGCCATTTCTTTCAGCCCCTAAAAAAGGCTGAATGAGTTTGTTCAGAAGAGAAAGGAGCATAGACTGTGTTTAACCCAATCTCCAGCATCTCTTCCATCAAAAATAAGTACCTTTAGAAGAAAATGATTTCCACCTCATTTCTTAAGCATCTTAAGATACTGTGAAACGTGATACATGCTCATTAGCATTCTGAATACATACTGTGAGCTCTCTAGCTCTGCAAAGCTAGTAAGAAACTCGTATTTTATTTTCCTTCAACTTCTCAAAACACTTTTTTGCTACACAAAATCCCAATGAAAATACATTAACATTTGTGTGCAAACGGTTGTTCGAAAGCGCTGCAGCCCCGTGCAGGCTGCCAGCACAAACATTCACCCAAACAACCAAGTGGCTGCAGTCTCATATTTAATAGAGCAAGAGAACAATGCTACAGAACCTTTTCATTTCTAATTCTATGAATAATTGATCATGCAAGTCCTCAAATTCCCAAACTGTTCCTTACAAAAACAAGCAAGTGCGTTATTGAAACAGTGCAAATGCACATATAATACACATTATTGTCCGAACTGATGTTTTCCAGACAGAAAACATCAGTTGCTGTATATCCCCTGTCTGTGGAGTTATGTGTGTGTGTGTGTGTGTGGATGTAAAATGAGGTGAATGAAGTTAAATGTTTTGCCTATTTAGTCTAATAACACACCTCAGCGTCTTTTCGTAAATCCATATCTTCTTCACCTTGTTGTGTTTTGTCCACTGATGTCTCCTACACAATCTGCTACTCACCTGCTGTGTGATGGCAAAGCCAATGACGGGGTCTCCCTCGGGGATGTCCCATGACACCACAGCAGAGTTTGCTTTCACCTCTTTGATGGTCACATTGACGGGAGGCGACAGGCTATCTGCAAACAATGAGACGGGAAGAAAAGCCTTTTGTTCACGCTCTAATATAAAGTGATAAAGTAAAAGCTCCGTTTTCTGCATTCTGCTGCAACGTCCACCGGCACGGCGGGAAGCCGAGTTCGTTGGTGTGAATAAATGGCTCAGCGGAATCCATTTTATGAGCTTGGGATTCATAGTGGGAAGTAGGAAGAGGAAAAACAGTGAAAAATGCTGTTTTTCTTTGGCTGCACCCCCAAGAAATAAGGGAGACTGTAGATATGAGCTTACTTTGTGTACTAGTGCATATTAAGGTAAATTTGGTCCCTACCCTCTACAAATACCTGGAGTCCATATAGTCCAAAATTTAACAGCAGGAAACAGTATAAAATAGTAAAAAAAAAAAAAAAGTAATGAAAAATGACAGAGAAGATAAGGTGTTGCTCAGTTGATGTTGTTAGTTACTTTCATTGTCTACAGATGAAACCATCAGAGGTCAGTTTTAGTTTTCCAGGTCAGTAATTGTACATCTAGACTTTGCTGTGTGATCCTCCTCCAACCTGTTGATGCTCAGTGTCAGTCAGATAAGCTGGAAGGTCGTTACACTATTTTCTTGCAGGCGATGAAGCTACTGCTACCCCTCATTCTAATTAAAGTCAGACTGTTTAAAATGTACAGGCAGGTGCGGCATGTCCACCACGGCCAGCATGCAGTCACAGTTTTAGCGTTTATCATAAAGTACCTTTTTGGAGGCGTAAATACATCCCAAACTCACCACATTTTGCTTAAAAATCTGTCACAGTTATTTCCAGGATTGTTAAAACTTCGATGTAGAGACAATTTGCAGGCAAAGCGTTGAGTGCACTGGCGCGTCATTTCTAGCAACCCACCGTTGCTGCTTAGGCCAGATTGCTGCCGAGGTTTGCAGCAAAAGAAAAATATAATTTTTTTTGTGTGTAAATACCATATGAAACCGTGGTAGTTATACAGTAGCTACGTGGGAGAAAATCGAATAAAATCAGTTTTTTGGTTAGTTTAAACTTTTGTTAGTGTGAAGCTTTGATCTTCACGTGCTTTTAAATCAAGTCCCTGAAATGAAAGTCTTTTTGGTTTTCATATACTGTTGTGGAATGAAACACCCATATCGTTGTTTATAAATAATACATTAAAGAAAAACCTTAAAAATAGTCCCATTAAACTCTTTATGTATTCATCCAATTTGTATTTTGACTACAAGCTTTAATATTTAGCAAGTCTTTATTGAAATTTCCCACTTTCTGTCTCTTTGTAAGTATTTGAAAACAAGAGCAATAAAATGCTCCAACACGAACCGATATGTAGAGACTCTAACAACTTTTGACTCATTATCAGAATACGTCTAACGACTAAACAACTGTGTGTCTCCGCGCCGTGCTTTTGGTTTGGTATCAAGTTCCAAACCCACCTCCGGTTTAATTAGGTTCACACTCTACAAGAGCTGCGAATAATAATTTGCCTTTATTACGTAATTAGTTGTGAGATTATGTGTTGCTCCTGGTGCACTTTGGTGGCCTCAGCTGCTGGGGACTTGGAGTCGGTAATTATGAAGCTCAAGGCTGCACACGAGTGTAGATCACATTATTAAAGGAACGGCAAGCTAAGGGAAAGAACAAATGATCTGTTAAAGGTTCTGATATAAAGCGGGGGCTCATAATGAACTTTTAGACTTTAATGTGAATGCGAGACACAAAGAATGAGTGAAAGTCAAGATGAGCGTGGGCCTTTTTGTTTTAACGATGAAGCCCTCGCATCTGAACTCTATTGTTGTGAAACGCTGGATCCTTCCTTTAAGAAGCTCTGATTGATATTTGCTTTGTGGAGCTGAAAGGTGAATAAAGACGAGAAGTTTTAAAGCGAGGCCCTCTCCGAGGCTTTGACGGGTCATAAATCTTACTCGACCAATCAAATGAAATCAATGAGTCATTGAATAGGTTAACGCTCACTTGCCCTCAGACCCGCACCAACCTCACAGCTGGTAATTACAGGACAATGGGCCGCTCTAGTGCTTGTGTACGTACTGTACATTCAGAAACAGGGGCTGCAGTCCAGAGCAGGCTTTTATTATTTTTTTTTTTAGCCTTTCTTTTGTTTCGCGCCGCCTCTCGGCTTGATGCCTGTGGCTGACATCTTGATGAATGACCTGACTAACTGCAGATGACAGGATGGAGACTCGCTGCATCTCTTCATCAGAAAAAAGGGGGGCAACTTTGATGTTTGCAGTGGATGTGCTTTTGTTTACCGTCTGCTGTTTACTTGGTTAGCCTGGAGGACGGGCGTCTGGGGCTCCGGAGCCGAATGAAACCGTAGGAATCACAAATGAAGCTTATCATCTCTCCGTTGGTGCTCACTTTATTTTCTGTTCTCCCTCCTGGAGCACATTTATTTCTGTCTGTGACACCATTACTTACTTTACACGTGCTAAACTGCTGTTTAAAAATAATGGATACAAGTTCTTCTGCACACTGTGGGAACGAACATATTCACGTGGCCTACATTTTCATCTTACCTGTCGCTTCACATTACAATCCTCAAATTTTAAGCTGTTGCATAAAGTGCGACACTTTAGTATTAAAGCAGAGTTCCCCAACCTCTGACTTCATGGTTTTGGTGCTTAACTTTTAATTATAAGTACTGCTAAGTAACAGGCTTACAAGGAGCTTAAATCATTTTTAATCAACTGCGTTTTGAAAACAAAATAATAATAAAAAAAACAAACAAAAAAACATTTGACACAAACAAAGATGATGGATCCCAAACTCGCCATACACTTCCAGATTAAGAGTAATCACAATAATAATATGAGAACTATGACCGCTATGAATGAGTGGATGTTATAATTATTTGTAAAATGTTTCTTTTAAATGTCAGAGAGATTCCTCTAAGCTCCACAAATAGAAACGTCTTTCACTTCAGATAACTTTATAATCAGATAACTTCTGATCATTGAGGCTCATTGACATGCTAACGCTAGCCGAGCCTTGCTCTCAATATATTTGTTTCAGCTAAATTTGGATACGTCCGGTGGCTAACAGAAGATAAATAAGGGACGTATCAAATGAAACTTAAAAAATGACCAGAGTTTAAAACTAATTTTCTATATTTTAGAGCTTTTCAGATTTCTAAATTAAACAGACTTTTTTTTAGGTCTTTTATTTGTCGTGTTCTAGAGGGCCTTTTACAGTGGGCTACTTTCATATAAACAGGCAGAACTATAAGAATATACAAAGTAGTAAAAATATACATATTTTTAATAATCTGGCTAACTGTGTGGATCAGATGTTGTTTGAAGTGAATCTATAGTCCAGTGTAGTTTTTTGAAGTGATCTGAGGAAAAAGCCTCAGCTAGTGGAAAATGTGTTTACATTTGGACTTTGAATCAGAAATTCGTGTCCTATTGGAGAAAGCTGACTTTAACCCTTTGATTGTCTCTCTCAGTGGTTCTTTTATATTTTCACTCCAATGTTTAGCATTCTAGGTGCCTCTTGTGTTTTGTAGAAAGACATTTCTCCTACAAGTCAGAAAACAAGTATTGATTAAAGTCTTTTAAATTGAATAATAGTTAAACTTCAAAAGAAGCAGTGGAAGGTGAATATGCATCATCAAGTTCGCATGTCCACATAGCGCGTGTATAAACCCGCTCTCCAAGTGTCCTCGTGTCCCAGAGCTTTTGGAAACTTTTTCTTTTGTCTTTGCCTGTCTCCTCTTCGCATGTGTTTGTCTTTGGGGACAGAGAGAGGAAGAGAGAGGATGCCGGGCCGTGACCGTGTTCCTTAAATATCCACATGACACAGGAGTCAGCCCTAATGAAACACCAGACAGATGTCTTCATAAACTCTCAGTGGCACACAGCCCGCTTCGCTCTGAGACAAGGCGGGGGTGACTTTGAGCCATGACGGATTCCTCTGTTGCGTGTGCGTCTTTGTTATCCTGATGATGATCAGAGTGACAGCTAATTGTCAGTCCCACGCTGAGCTGCGTTGAGGATGACAGCTCCTTATTGCTCCCTAGCGTTTAAAAGCTCCCCGAGACGTTGAACGTGTTAAAACGTGGACAGTTCAGGGGGGAGGGAGGAATGCCGAGTGGTCCATCATTGTTTTGTTTGCGTTCTCCTCGATTCTCCATCGACCTGAGCCGGACAGAGTTTAGTCTGCCGCGTGTTACCAAGTGTGCCGACACAGAAGCGTGGGCTGAGTCGGAGGGAGATACTGCAGGTAGCCTGAGAATATGTAATGTGGAGCGTGTACTGTTGGGTGCTATAAAGATCAAATGATTTTTCTTTTCATGTCCCCCAGCTGTAGAGCTCTGCTTTCCCGAGTGGAGCTATTTCTGCTGCCTCAAATCATTTTGAGTGGGCCCATTTAGACATGGCATAAACATGCAGTCAGCCGAGTTACCGGAGGTTTATTCTGATTAACAAAGAGGCCTTAAAGTTCACTGCAACTTCTTTACACAGTGCAAATACTTTAGTAAGAATAAACCTGCAGTCAGTCTGCCTCGTGATGTATTCTTTTTAAAGTGCTGTAACGAGGTTTATCCAAAAACTTGATTTCATAAGAACAGACATCTAAAAAAAAAAGAAAAACCCAATAAACTTAATATTAGCATATTCATTCAATTCCATTTTATTCATTTAAACTGCATCAATCAATGAATTCCAGGAAACCGGCACAGCTAAACTCAGAGGCATTGAGCCAGGAGTACTTTCTACTGAAAAAACAACAACAACAAAAAAAACAATGAGAACAGAGTTATTGACAGAAATAGCTCCTTTCAGGAAAGAGATGCAGCTAAAACAACAATGCCGGGCCAAATCTGCCATCAACAGAAAAAAAAAATAAAATAAAAAGAGAGAAAAAAAGCTACAGCAGGAATAACTGCAATTAACAGAGAGGTAGATCATGGCTGCAGAAAATAGCAATCAGTATCAGGGTCAACCTGTGGATACACTCATGTCAACACATTAGAAGTGAAAATAACATAAGACATATACAGTTTTAAAAAACAAAACAAATTCTGGTATTTATTTAGACTGAGGTGAAGTATAACTCTTTTGTAAGCATGTGAAGGTGTGCTTACGATGTAGACAGATGGAGAGTGTGACAAGTTGATCCAAAGAGTATTTAGATAAACTAATGCCGCTAGATGCAAAAGAAACTATCACATTGCATTTAAATTGACCAAAGGTTTCAAAATATCCCATATTTACTTAGTGCCATAAATCCAAGCATTTCTTCATCAGATTTTAATGTATTTACGGTGAGCAGCACTCGTGAGATGATGTACTGAAGGTGGAGTGTCGGAAAGAGTAGGAGCTTCTTAAAGAGACAGATGCAAATTTCATGAAATTTATTTTAAGTCACGTTTGACATCTACAGCATTTTTACCTACAACTGCAGGTGACACAGTTACTTGATTATGCTATAAAATGGCACTATGTGTCAAGAAAATACATACTGTCCCTTTAATCATGTAAAGATGGCATCATATACCATGCTGTGGAAGTGTTTTTCTCTACAGATTCTTCTTTTTGTTGTTTTTGTTACACTTAAATGTCTTAGATCTTCAGACAGACAATGATCATCTTAGCAAACCTCCTAAAAAAGCAGTTTTCAAGAGATGGTTCAATCATTAAAGAAAAACACCTAGCTCCAAACCAAACTAGCTCCCTGGGAAAAACCAATGGTCCTCCTTGTTAAATCATGAATTAAACCTAACCCCTAAAACAGCACATAGAAAGAATATTAGATAGCATACTCGGACAACGTTTTTACAAAGCCATACATACTGAATTCAGCAAACTCCATGAATGTAACCGCTTTAGCGACAGTAGCACCCTGTTGTCATTGCTGAATTACAACCACAAGCATGCAGGGTGGTGTTCCTGCTTCCATCCAGCCCCATGGGGAGACATGGATTTGCACCACCTTATTACAGCTCTGCAGTCATTAGAAATGCCTCTCTCCCAGATTCAGGCCCCTTGGCTGGTTCTGCTCCCCAGGTTGCTAATAAGCTAGTCTGTGGGCTTGTGAGTTGGGGTGAGAACTGCCTGCTATAGCTCCATCATGCCCCAGCTCTATCTGGCCTTTTAAAAGGAAGCACGGACCTCAGGTGTTTGGAATCACTCTGCATCGTGGTGGGCTACTAACTCAGATTTAACAACGTCCGTCCCTGTAAACCATGTCATGGTGCGTAAACAGTCACCCCATGCGAACTGCAATAACCTGGTGATGGGATAACATATCAAAGCAGTGTTAATTTGAGCAAACATAGATTAAATAACGCAACTTTTAAAGA
This sequence comes from Poecilia mexicana, assembly GCF_051168715.1. Lineage (NCBI taxonomy): Eukaryota > Metazoa > Chordata > Actinopteri > Cyprinodontiformes > Poeciliidae > Poecilia > Poecilia mexicana. Next base: position 14,118,649 of record NW_028263391.1, on the reverse strand, counting down.
GCACATTAACCTGCGGGGGAAATAGCAGCTATAAATTAATCCATAACGACGAGTATCTTGTAGAACAAATTGCAGAACTGAGTTTTCCACTGAATATCAGCGTGTGACGTAAACCTGTTGAGACATGTAGCTCGTATTTCCTTTATTTCTTTATTAACTATTTAAAGAGAGATCAGAGTTTGGAGACTCGGAGATTAGAGGTTAAGTGATAAAAAACAGCTTGATACTGTCAATTTCACCTGGAAACCTAAAACATGTCGAGGCTGTCCGCCCCCTCCTGGTTGTCTCTCAGCTGTCGGCTTGAACTTTTCTCTGTCAGTCATGAGGCGCAGTGACACTGGTCAGACCTGTGGTGATCTACACCAATTTTTTGGTTTCTTTGGATGTTTGCTGCAATTATTCATACACTCTTCTAAAGAATGTAACACACAATTGAGAAAAAAATGCTGCAGCTTTTTTCATAACATTGATGTTTGTGAATCCTTTAGAAAATGGAGGAACTACAATTTCAGCATCAAAGCAAATCATCTTGTTCAGTAAATTCGAATAAGGATTCCAGCAATTTGTCAGATTAGGAGTCTCTTTTGCAAATAATAAACCTTAAAGGAGGTATTACATGCCTTTCATTATAGCTCACATTTAAAAATGTTTTATTTGGTCTGATGTAATAGTCTTAAATGTTGTATTTTTCATTAGCTGTATGGGAAAAGCTTGTCCTAATTAACAGAAAGATATTTGTGACATCAGTTTGTGTGTAATTAATTTAAAATGTTTCAATTTGTGACTGAGTTGCTGAGATGAATGAACTTTTCATTAATATTCTTGTTTTTTGAATATGACTTCACATTCCTAAACTTTTATCTGTTTTCAATGCTATTTATTACTGAACCAACCGACTGAAAACCAGCCTTTCCAGTTTCTCACCAGTCGATTATATGTGTTTTTGCAGCGCTCCAGATTCTCTTTAGAGTTTATATTCACCAAGTTGATTCAGCTCTTTGCCTAGCAACAGAGCTGAATTAATTCTGATAGGCTGAAAAGCTGCTGGTTAAAAACAAACACTGGAATTGGTTAAACCTTTAGAAAACAATGAATTATAAATAGATTTCAACAATATTTTGTGAAATACTAAATTAGATAGTAAATTACTGACTACGCATTGACTGACCTTATTTTTAAGCTTACTGAATAAAACTGCTAATGATGCGTCTATTTAACATGATCATAGTTGTTGCATGTTCAGTAAGCTGGAGGCGTTTCAGACTTTGAAGCAGAAACATCTGGTAGCTACTTAAGAAGTGGTAGGTAATTTGTGTATGATCACACTGCAATGCTTTGTCGTGTTTTATAACTCATTGGCCGTAAAGCGTTCGTCATTGAATGCAGCCAGCTGGTTCACGGCCACACTTCCTACTGCCACTGCTTAAAATGTAACCGAAAGCCTAAAAGAAGGCGCCTCACGGATGGGATCCCCCTTTTCTTTGTTCTTTATCATTTATTTCAGTGTCTTGCCAGATCCTTAGGATTTACAGCTGCCAGAAGAAAACCATATATCTGTATTAAATTGTTTTCCAAACCTATTTTTGCTGACTGATACGGACACTCGAGGTAAAGCCTCCCCCTCGCAGACGCCTGTGCTGTCTGTTTCTTTTTTCTTTTTTTTTTTGTCTCTCCTGCTTTTCATCCGCGTCTGTCTCTCTTCTCGCTGTATTTCTGTGCCGTGCTTCGGATCTTTTGGCAGCCCCTCCATCGTTTTCTGCTTGTAACTAACACTTCAATGGAAATCCGGCTACAGTGAGGATGTGGTGGGTGAAAAGGGGAGATGGTGACTCACTCGTATACTACTTTGCTATTGATTAATCTCGTCCTTCAGTTGGTTTACAGTGTAGGTTGGGAAGTGGCTATAAAAAGAGGTGTTTTAGCTTTGAATGTGGGATGTATTTACAGTTGGATCAGTTCTTATTCGATAACTTATGTTTTTATTTGTTTAGACTATGCTGTATTTTTTTTATGCATTCTCTATGGTCCCCTTTGCCTCAGTGCACAGCTCTGTCAAATAATCACGCTTACTTTTTTTTAGTCCCTCTGTGGAGGAATGAGTTATTTACTCGTGGGAAATGAATTTTCCAACCCTGCCGGCCAAAAGTGCAGTGAGGTGGAAAGGGTGCGGTTGCAAAACATCATATTTCTACTTGATGAAATGTGCACAACCACCAGCATTCCTCTAATTAAATGTCAAAAAGCTGAGTTTGAAAATCAATGCAACATTGTGTACAGAGAGAATGCAAGCCAGCTAATTCAGAAAGGCAAAGGAGCGCCGTGAGCCTGATTATTTGACAACCCCACTGCTAATGAAATCTATTCTCAAATTAGGAATAAGCCCCCCCACCCCGCTTTCTCCTCGCCCCCTAAGGCAAACAAGTAATATGAGATGGAGATGATAACGCTAAAGGAGCTCGCAGCTTGATGTGAGGTTATGAATGCGATATTAGCACTTTGTAATAGAAAGAAAAACTGTTAAAAAAATGGAAATATTCGAGCAGCTGGGATCCCTGAATTAAAAAGAGGACAACTGAAAAAACTGAAATGCTCCTAAATAAACGGAAAAAATAGTTTTGTTAAAAAAAGAAAAATCATGATTAAATAATAATATAAAAACTGATATAAAGACGCAAAAAGCCGTTTCCATGATGATTTGCTGCAGACACAAGACAGATGCAGTGAGCGAAGAGAAGGGATATTTCAACCAGCAAATCTAGTTGCTACTTGGACTTATAGTGCTGCAAGAGAGGCTGTTTAAAAAAACAGTACGAGTAGGGTAACCTTCAGCCATATTTATGACCTCCTCAGCATGGTGCGGTTTCCTGTTGAGCTTGTTAAAAGGATTCTATCTGAGAGTCTAATTATCCACTGCAGCACAAATAAAATACTGACAAGAAACTTTACGCCTGCAGGTTGAGAAGCTGCTCCAGATTATGAGACAAAACTTCCTTTAAACCCTTGCAATAAAAGCCTTAATGATTATAAGATGTGCAGATATGCTTAAGCTCCAAAATAATATTTTTCAAACTGAAGGTCTCTTCTCTGTTCACCTTAATGCTGGCGCTGGGTGTTTGGGACGCAGACTGGCGTTAGTCCATCTCATCATTTATTAAAGAGCAACCATCAAATTTGTTAATTGCCACTTTTTAATATGAATAGACATGATCTCTGGCGAGTTGTGAATTAGTTCATTAAATATTGTATCAGTTGTAGGACTTTTTCCAAACATTTCCTACGGTTGGCGCTTCATTGAGAGGCAGGGATTCATTTTCAGGACTGACATTTATAGTTAAAAACAAGTTTAATGGTACGCAGAAGATGTCCGGTACGTGTGTCGATGAGACAGTCAGTGTGCTGTGAAAAAAATAAAACTTTTTGCAACTAATTCTAATAATATTAACAGTATTAATATCAATATGTTGTCATTTAAAATGCCTTTAAATCCTAAATGCAGTAATGTTGATATCTGTGACAAATCTGCACACAATAACTACAATCCAAAGTTTTCGACATTCCCTTAGATGAAACTCTAGCTGAACTCTTGGATCCTCATCATTTGCATTTTGTCTTTTTGTTCTGATCTTCTAAATGTGAATCAGAAAATCTAACAAAACTCCAACAGCCAATAAAATTGATCTCTGGCCTATTTTTATTAGACACAACTTCTAATATTGAGAAACTTTTTCAGAAACGGGGGAAAATAAAGCAGGTAATCTCCTAGGGACCCACCTGTTCAACAGACCACTTAAATGTAAAACACATCATCTGGGCCACCACACATTTCACCAACAAAAAGCAGCTTTTAATAAAGAAGGATCTGCACACTCTTTAAGCTATGCTTCCAATTTCCAATGTTTGACTTTTTTTTATTTTCTGGAGATTCAATCTTACTTAAAACCACAAAGGGCACCTGGTGGACTCACGTGAGGATATTAGCCTACAAAATATTTGTTTCTTTTTCACAGACACTAACAGAGAATGCTGCTGTTTCAGGTGGAAGCACATAACCAAGAGACACAAAATGAGGCAACTCAAGAAAACCAACACAGTGTGAGAAAAACCCGGGAAATAATCAAAGAAAATTAATGTTTATTATTGTTAACTGCTGAAGGACAAAAACACGATGATCAGGCAACTAACCGAAGCCAAGATGAAAACCAAGGAGCAGATTAAAATATTTATTTTAAATAAAACGGGCAGCAAAGCACACAATAGCGGGAATTCGTATGGCAAAAAGCTCAAAAGATAGAAATGACAGTCTATGGGGGACATGCATACTTAGACACTGCTGTTGATACTTTGCACAATCATGTTTCCTTGCTTATAAAAAATAAAAATAAAAAAATAAAGAACCCAGTCAAGTTTCCTTTGAAATTCTGGGTCACTGACATGACCATGGAAGAACTTTGATTCACGATTTCTTTATGGATTATCCAGGAACTTTTTACTGTTAGGGTTTCGGAAACACCACACATTTTGGAGCCATTTGCCTTTATTTGTATGTGATGTGAGCTCTAATGAACTCAAAGTAAAGTATAAATGGAACATAATTAATTGTTTGCTTTTGTAAAAATGATTACTGTGTTTTGTGTTAAATTAATTGTGACCTATGAATAAAAGATGATCTGAACTGCAACAAATCAGTGCTGAAAAATAAGCAATGTTCTATCTTTCTCTTTTTAGACTTTTGAAATGTTTGTCTCGTCAGACAAAAGACATTTAAAATGACATTTATACAGAGCTGCTGGTCTGCTGAAAAGGATCATGGGATCTGGTTTGTCATGCCTCTATGTATAAATAACATGTCACAGATGGTGAAATTATTCACCGCTAACTTCTTAAAGGTCCGATGGAAAAAAACATTTACATTCTTGGAAAAAAAAAAATTAAAAAATAAAAATCCTCAAACCCTCCCACTCCTGGGACATTTTGACGGACGACGGTGTGCGTCAGAGCGCCGCCATTGCCACGTCAGTCTGCTGGCATCATCGCCTCTTTCTCCCACGGGCTCGGTGTTCAAACGACGGTGCCAATCTGTCCCGACACATCGCACAAACAACGCCATCAAAGAAATGTGGCGGGAAAATCAATTTCTGATGTAGAGAGATGGCAATCTAAATGATTCTCTTTGTGCTCGAACCTCCCGCTGATCCTAATCCTTGTGTTGCTGCCTGATCTTATAACTTTTGCAAGTTTGAGCCACCACTATTAACCACAAGGCCATTGCTCTTTTCATCTGCTTCTCGCTAAGCCAGAAGCTCTCAGCGAGCTCAAAGGGGCTTTACAAAATGAAGGAGAGCGTTACACGGTACCAGAGGAAAGAACAGCAGCAGATTGATACAAACACTTGGCTTCACTCTTTGTTTTCCACTTCGTCTTGCTCAACTCGTCATGAAATGATTAAACGTAATGAGCAGTGAGGGAGAGAAAATATTTTTTTGAAGTCAAATATACTGTAGAAATTACAGCTTCCTCTTTGTGCTTAAACGTCTTTTCTTCTGTGACTGTTTTGAGCGTTTTACGCAGTTTCAGATCAAAATAAGTGCTGGCCGAGGCGAAGATTTGTGCAGTTGAACGTTTTGAAGAAAGGTGAAAAGAAACGTTGCTGCATAATTTGCTGCTTTTCTGTCAACTATTCATAAATGTGAATCAGAACTGTGTGAAACTTTTGTGTCCTCACTCATTTGTTTGTTAATGACTTGCTTTCTACTCCTCGAAGTAATCTTGAGCAGCAATGCTTTTCTGGAGGTGCTTTTATAGCTTTCTTGGATTTAGTTTAAACTTTGGACACCTTTCCTCTCGTATGCAAAAGCAGAGTTGAAATTTTATTTCTTCTGCTAGAGAATAAAATGTGTACTGTCTACTTTGCTGTAATAAACTTTGGAGGAAAGGGAAAGTTGAATTGCTTTGCGAAATTAGAAAGGATAAAGCGATTATGGATTTGCTCAATAATGTTCTCACATGCTCCCATTCCCAAAGAGCAACACGGTTAAAATTTGTTTAAAGTATTTAGTGGGAATTGGGTCAGAACGGTTTCATTTATAAAGATAAACTGAAGCATATTCTCCAGATGAATTGGACCAGGATTCCTGAATGTTCCTCTAAAGCCGACAACGGACCTTTTCTGTCAGCCAAGCAGCAATCCCTCGTCTAAAACGGAGCGTGTGACTAAATGGCAAAGTACAGACAGTGTATGAGTTTTTACTGTACAGTAATAGAGTATTTTGTGGGAGTTTTTCTTTTAGATAAAAGCTAATTTTCAGCCTCTGTTTTTTGCATTTCTCCAACAGCACATCTGCTCCAAGGCTTTCATGAAAATTACATGCTTTACGATCGCTTACTGTGAGAGACGGAAGGTGGGACTTTAATAGAGAAATGTATGCATAATGAAAAGTATGTTTAATACCTGCTTAGATTAATTGTGCTCGCTCTGAGCATAATTAATCTTTTTAAATGATTAAGTATTATTTATTAATCAGTTTGAATGGGGCAGAAGGAAAAGCTGACTCAGGGAGACATTTTCTAAAACATCCTCTTATTGAGGAGTTTTCATCGTTTGACTCTAAACAGTGATCCGCAGCTCAAACACCAAAAACTTCTGGATTTTCTTCATGCTCATTAAAGGCATGAAAACCCGAAGCTCCCATCTTTAAAGCATGTAAACGAATCAACAAACAAGAAGCTGTTTGATGTGCCTTTTGTTTGAAAGAAATCAGATAAAGGTTAGGGGCTTTATTATCTAAATACAGATAATCTTCTTATTCTTATTATTCAGAATGTCTGCAGAATCCTTCTCCTTTTGTTTTCAGTTTCTTTTGTTAAATTTGCACAGCTATGGTTTCATGTAATCTGTTTGGTTTTTTTTCACATTCTGCTTTTTTTCCTCATACTTGCTCCTAACTTGTTTATTGTTACACCTGTCCTGTTTATTTCTCTCGCAACAACAAGAGGATAAAATCTCCCCTAAAACTGCAGAAAAAAAAAAAAAAATCTATACAGCTCAGATGGGCATTTGAACGGCTGGGGAAGAGGAGAAGCAAAGAACCCCAAAACAAAACAAAAACATATAAAATGTTAATCACATCCAACATTCTGGTGGGTAGCTTTTGGTTAAGAGCCTTCAAGCTATTAAGAGAAAACTATTCAAACGATTCAAGATGAATTGGAACACATTGAATCAGCACCCAGCGCCGGGACAAAACCCCCAGACTTTGGCAGACATGACACTGAAACATGTGCTGCACATAGAATTTATTTATTTTTCATAACTCTGCTCTGAAACATGGGGGACTTTTCACACTTTGCAGATACACAGCCAAATCATTTTGGTTGAAACCTTTAACTCCGTGTTCTCCAATTTTAATGTGATACAAAATAGCTTATTCTAATTTAACCACATTCACTTGGTAGCTCTGATGAACATAGACCGATCTGCAGATTCCTGAGGTTCAGGGCACATTAACGTGGCGGGGAGGAAACTGGAACCGAACCTTCGTCGCTTCGAAAACAAGGCAGCAACACTTCACATGGAGCCGCTGTTGCCCTGCTTTGCTTTTGTAAACTTCTGTATGGTTCATAACTTGATGACGATTAAATAAGGACTAATTAGTTTACTGGTTTCAAAGAGTTGATGGTGCCGTGCATACTAACCCAGTGGCTTTGGAAAAGAAGCGATCCCAAAGCATTACAGGTCCTCCACCTTACTTTCCAATATTTATCCTTTGTTTCACAACAAACCCATATGAATTGGTGAAAAAGCCAAATATAGTAAAATCTGACCAAAGCACATGGTTTCAGATAAAGAGTTTAGTAAAATCCTCTTGTTTATGTGTAGCAATAGGACCATACCGCTTATTCAGGGTGCTGGAGAGATAATATAACCCGTTTGTGTGGTGGACAAAATAAATAACCTTCATTTTATCATTTTATTTCTCGTCAAATTGCGCTGCTTGTGATTTTTAGTTTAATTAAAAGCTTCTTAAGCTTTTCTACCTAAAGTACCGGTGCATCTGTAAAATACAGTCAACAAAACAAAGTATTTCTAAATAATATGCTATTGTAAATTAAATACCACGGACATTCGTGGTTGCAAAACGGCCTCAAAAAGTGGAAGCCAGGCATTGCCCCATGAGGACAGCAGGGTGGGGCACAATTAAATTATTTGTCTCAATAAACTGTGTAAGTCTGTGTGTATCAGAGAGCAGCAGCCTGGTGATCCATCATCAGCGGTGAGGGTGTGGAAGTGGGAGGATGATGAGCGAACCAGAGGAGCAGGCTGACGGCAGGAGCGAAGAGAGGCTCTCCATCTCTGCGAGCGCTCCAGAGTGCGGCATAGTTTGGGCTTTTAAAATGGATGTTTAATGGATGCATGTTGGGGGGGGGGAAAAACCAGCACGCACACTGGATGCGTTAGCGGCGTTTCCGTGCAGCAGCAGTCCCATCATGTATTTCTAATGATCTGGAGTCTTTCTTGAAATAAAACATATGATATTTAATTTTTTGCTAAGTCAGCTCTGGTTGGCGATTCGGAAGGTCAGATGCTGAAAACTACCTTTTTTTTTTTCATGCATCAAAACTGAAAACTTCCACCATTTCCTGTCTGTCAAAGGAAATGTTTCAGTACACTTTTTTCCTCATCTAGGCCATGCTTTCCAAAATCATTGAGCCAGAGGACGGTACACCCTGGACAGGTTGCCAGTTTGTGACAGAACAACCCCCAGATGACCTACTATCCATATTTTTGAGCCATAGGTCAAAGCCAGAGAAAGCCGAGAACTCACACATACACCCCGAGAACATGCAAACTCTGTGCTGAAAGGCCCTGACTGGGATTCAAACCCAAGACCTTCTTGCTGAAAGCCAGCAGTGCGAGCAACTGAGCCAGATCAGACCACCTGTGAGAGATTTGCTTTATACCTGATGCATAATAAATGGACAATCTGTTTATTCCTTCAATTTAAAAAGCACCACCTCGAAGAACCTGCAATACGTTTTATTGTCTTTGTGGTATTGTTGGGCATTTAGTTTCATAAAAAAAACAGAAACAGCAACTTGTTTTTCTCTTGTCTATGTATTGTAATTGCAATACTCCACAGTCCCTCATTTGTGTAACCTGTAGTGCATTGTTTTCTCTTCTATTTTTATTACAGGTCCTCATTTTTTCTCGCTCATGTTTTAAAGTCCTCTGAACATTCAACACATTTCTTTCTTTTTTCACATTTTTGTCAGTTAAATTAGAAAATAAAAATAGAACAATTAGTCAGAATTTTAAGCCAAATCTGTGAGCCATTGGCCAGGAAAAGCCTAATCTTCATTAATAATGACCAGAACTCAAAGGAAATTCTCCAGAAAATGCAGTTTTTCCAACGCTGTAGTCAACAGAAACAAAAAGAGCCTTAGTTGTCGAAGAGATTTACGATGTTTGCCTTGATGCTTTTGCATTTTATGAGCTGCACAGCTCAGGTTTATTCCCATTAACACACAGAGGCAGCAGCAGCAGTGTGTCACAGGTCAGTTCCGTCTCCACATCACTACACGTTCCTCCATGTTTCTCTGACCAGCTGCAGCATGTTGCAAACACACAATGAGAAGCAACTGCAACCCCAACACACACCAGAGAGCCAGCATCACCTCGCATGCCGATGGAAACCCCCCGTAACGAATGCTGCGTTCAATTTCGCAGTAAATGATCACCAGCGCTCAGGTTCACCTGGGAGAAAGAAAGAAAGAAAGAAAAAAATCTCTCCCAAGCCACAAAACTTACCCGCCGTGACTCGAGAGACTCCGAGGCAGCCGCTGAGGACGAGCAGGAAAAATCTCTCCATGATCTCTCAAACGCTCGGACGACGTGCGGTCCCATTTATTTACTCGGGCCGTGTTGCGCTGCTCGGCATCCACGTCTGTTCACGCGTGCAGTCTGGACGGCCAGGAAGTGGGGGGGGGGGGTGCGGCGGGAAGAAGGAGGAGGAGGAGGGGAAAACACGGCGACTCTTCAGCACCCTGGACAGCACCTCACGGCTCACTCAGCTGCCGCGAGTGTCTGCAGAGCTGCAGCCAGCATCATCATCTTCATCATCATGGACTGCGCCGTTTCACATGCGTCCAAAAAAATGTGCACCAGTCAGATCCCTCCTCCAGCTCAGCAGCCCTCGGCTGCATCTGCAGACTGAAAACGCGCTGGGCTTTGTGTGTGAGGTTCCTACCGCTTAGGAACACACAGCCCGGCTCGACAAATAAAAATCATTTAGCTAAAAAAACCAACCAACCAACAAACAAACAAAAAACGCTTATTTTCTCTAACCATCCGAGGATATGTGAATTCAAAGTTTTCCCCGTCGTATCGCTTTGAAATTGCAGCCAAAAGTTGCCGCCAAACACCGAGCCTGACCTCTAGAGCGCGGCGCAACCGTGTGGGATGAGCAGCTGATCAAGTGAAAACTTGTCACCAGCAGCCCTCTCACGCCCCTGCTTCACTTTGCCCACTTGGTGAGCCAGATCGCTCCGAATGATCGCTGCCCACTCTTCTATTAAAATATGCATACACGATCCCACGCAAACAGTCGCCTCTGTGGAAACGCGTTTCTCCACTTCGCAGGCAAAACACGTGTCTCTTGACTTCACCACTGAGCTTGACACCCGCCTCTCCACCTCGGGTTTGTTTGCGAAGCGCCCGGAGCGCACGGCGAAGCGGGCGCAGAGGTGGTGAAAGTCCGGAGTTACAGTACCTGACAGGTTCCCCGCAGCTCGCTCCAGGGCTCGAAGCTCCCCGGGATGTTTGTGTGTTTGTCTCCGCCCGTGTGCGCGTCCCGAGTCAGGAGACAGCCCCACTGTCCCCTAGCAGTGTCCCCAAGAAGTGTTGACTTCGCCCCGCTGTGCGCCTCGATCCACAGCCCGCCGCTGCCTCTGACGTGTTACCAGGGAACAAAGCAGGTGGTGGAGCGAAGGGGTTACTGTTCCGTTTTCACTCTCCTCTCCCCTCATCTGCACGTTCGGGTGTAAAATAAAAAGGAGACAGTGAGATTGTAGGAGCAACTATTGTAACCCATAAAACTTTATTACATTTTGTCATGAAACAATGTTAATGTGTTTCGTTGCGATTTTGCTACTTAGATTTGTTGTGCTTTTGTTTTTAGTCGTCCTTGGCTCGGGATTGCGCTGAATACAATCAAATCCAATAAATTACTTTTCTATCAGATCACTGTAGCTGTACACGTTTATATCTAAACGAAGCTTATAAAACAATTAGAGACCATCTGACCTAACATACACATAGGTTGTAAAACAATTTCCCCACAGCTTTTAACACATATAAATGCAAATTAATAGGTGAAATATGGTATTCATGCCTATGGTGGGTGTATGGAAAGTTTGTCCTGCTCTGTGCTGATAATCATTTGAAGCAGAGCCGCACAGTTTCAGAAAAAAAAAATATTATGATGATATTTCTGAGAGTTGAGAGTATTAGACTCTCCCACATTTATGCATTATAAATATTGTTTTTATTGGTCTGATGTAATATCCTGATCTTAGATGTCATGTTTTCATTTCATATCATCATAATTAGCTAAAACAAAGACATGAAAACAGCAATTTGTGTGTAAATATAATGTGTTTCTCTGAGTGAATTGAGATACTGAAATAAATTAATTTTTTCATAACATACTAATTTATTGACTATGACTGTATATCCAACTGGAAAAATATATTATCAATACACTGAGAGTGAGCACAAAACATTTGAAATATGTTACCAGGAAGAGCTTTGCAATTACAGCATTAGACACAATTTAATTGTGATTCAGCTCTAATTTAAAGTGCTTTTTTTTTTTAAATAAATAGTTCTTCAGACTTCTTGAAGGTTTGTCAAATGTTTTATTTAAGCTTTACCTGCAGATTTTGAAATACCACTTTACATCCCATTTATGTGCATTAGAGTTAAAATACCACATGCTGTAATCCTCGCTTGGCAAAGTTAAATCTGCTTTTATTGTGGCTTTCATATCGCTAAAACTGCCTGTTGGATAACTTCAAACGAAGCCCATGCGATATGATCTCCCGACTGAATATTACAGAAAGTGAGCTGCAGGATGGAGGAGCATACAGCTTGCTCAGATGTCCTGATTAAATTTGAAGCTCAGACACACAAGGACTAAAATGCCAACCGTTTCTTTACTTTGGGAGGGTGAGACTATCGGAGATCTCTCAGCGTCCCGGGCCAACAGAATGTTAATGGCCTTTAAATTCAGCACTCAGCAAACACATAAAGGACTCAACCCAAGCGGGTAATTTGCTCCTGGAAATTGGCCTCTTTGATACTTTACATTCTTCACCGCTAAATGCAGAAGAAGCAGAAAGTCAGTCGTAAATCTCATGTCTTTGTGGCCGTTCGGGTTCATGTTTGCTCCTGCGAGTTTCTCCTCGGTGACTGTTTGCTCTTTGCTGAGGGAGAGGCATTTGTATGCCGTCCTAATAAAAGTGGGAGCAGGAGGCCATGAAGTAGAACGTCAGTGTAAAGATGGAGTTTACTCTCACCCTGCAGCCCTTTGAAGCATCACTTCTGTTGATGCTGATGCGAGCCGCTCTCAGCGGGCTTAAGGCAGAGTCTCCGTCCAAACCTGTGAGTGTTTGACGGTCAAAAGGGATCAAAAAGTGGCTTGGAGATGAATTTTCTCACACTTAGAGTTTCATTTTCAAACATTCAGCAAGTCAATTGGCTTGGACAACTTTATCCATTTCCCCTTGAATATACTTGAGCAAAATCTTGCTGGTACAGTTAATCTGAGGTTGTTTTATGGAAATAAATGGGCGGCAAAGATCTGACATTTTCCCCTTAATTACATTAATAAAACAATTCACTTTCATAGCTTGCGGTGTGGATTGTGCAGCTCTCTATGTGCTCTCCGTGTCAGTCCTGATACTTTAAGTGTTTGCCCATGTGTTTACAGTTACAGTCTTTCAATTTTCAGACGGTGGACTGAACAGAGTCCTGTGAGATGTTCACAGCTTTGGTTATTGTTCTACAAACAAACCTTACTTTAAATGTCTCCACAACCTTCTGCTTTCTGTTTGTTCACCAATATCCTCTAACAAACCTCTTAGGGTTTCACAACACAGATGCACTTCTTCTAATGACTTTAAATTAGACACAAGCAATCTTTATTTACCACTGAGTAATTGTTTACACTGGAATTTTGATTGGGGTATCATAAAGAGGGCTAAAACAAAATCAACCAACCTTTTGAGCTTTATACTTGTCTCCATAAATGTCTTGAATTTAACTTAAACATTATGCACTACTTTATGTAGATTTATCATATAAAATCCCAGTTAAAAGCAAATTTATGTTACTTGTAACATGAAACGTGACAAAATGTGAAAAGGATCCAGGGTTTTAAATTCTTTGAATGAAATGGGACCTTTATGGATTTAAAGTGGGTTTTTTTTTCAATCATTTAGTTTGTTTAAAAGTCAGAATTTATGGACGTTGGAGTAAAAGATATAGTCATGCTCCAACAACCTACTGCTGGGAATAAAACCTGTTTGATTGGTCAGCAGAAAATCTTAATCCCGAGCCTCTATTATGGGACATGTATTCGTTCTTTAGCTGGAAAATATAAATTCCTGTGCATATGACAGGCTGGGAGCATCATCCCATGGCTATTAGAGACAATTGATAACATTTTTTTTAATGCATTTAATTTAAAATTGCTGAGGCACCCAATGATAATCAATTTGACTCACAAAGTATGGGCATCACCAAGCATTACAACCAGAGTGGATTATTAAAAAAAGAGAAAGATGAAGACTGTGACACAGTTGGTAAAATCCACAACTTGAATTGGCATTTCTTTCTTTAAACACAGAACAAATCAGCAAGTAGGACACCGTGCCATGAATATTTTACACGCATCAATATTTCGCGACTTGACACTGGAGCTTACGGCGACTTTTCTGCCTCTCAGAGTGGTTTTGGATTATGAGCTCTGGCAGGTCGCTCAGAGGTGGCAACCCGGACCAGGATGCAGAGAGGGCAGGATGGCAGGTTTTGTTCCTGTCTCAGCCTGATAAGATTGGGAATCCGGCCCAGAGAGAGGAGATTCAATAAATACAAAGCTGTGCCAACTGCAGTTGCGGGGTGAGGGGGAAGGGCTGGGCAGAGAAAAAAAATGATAATTTATTCATAAAGTTTTGAGAACCCTCTCCGACTTTTCTGCTTCTCTTTAGTCTCAGTTTGAAAAGTTTGATTGGCATTCAGTGTTGACACATTAAGACGCTCCAGTCCATTAATTCTGCTGACACGTGGAGCAGCTGTAGCTGCAGATGATTGAGTTCTTGTTCGTAATCCCATTACAGCGCAGCAGATTCAGAGTTCATTTGCAGCTTTGTGCGAAGACATGCTTCCATCTGAAAATGGGACAAATCAGAATTGGCAGTAGCTCGGCGACTCAAAGCTCCTCATGGCAGCACATCAAGGTAGAAAGTTTTAGCGGGAAAACAAACAACAAATATTAAAGTAATTTTAACTGTCACCCAAAAAAATAAAAAAATCAAACAAATCTGCTGTAAGAAGAAGAGAAGAAGAGAGACCACTCTTCTGTGTTCAGTCTATTAATACTCAGAGGTCGGATGAAGAGATGCGTTATGATGAATAATAAAACTATTTAGTTGCATTTGTTAAATGGTCGTCTTATTTTATTCCAGCTCAAAACGTAGGCAGGTTTTTCAAGCTTTACTGCTAATTATCTGCTCTAATGTAAAACTTAAGTCACATTTTTAAACTAATTAGTCTTAAAACTTATGAAAGGATAGGATTCGGTACTTTATTGAAGCCAACATAAAATTTTACACTTAACTGACCCAGCAGATAACAAATACAATACAAAAATTGAAACATTACCAGACTAAAACTACACACAGCTGCTTAAAGAAATTTTAACTTGCTTGAAACATGCACACTTTTAGGAGCTTGAAGGTCTTCTGGAGGCCAACTGGAGAATATATTTGAGACTTATTGTCAATTTTTGCGCCTCCCTTTGATCTGAAAGGAAAAAGTTGGAAAGGGGACAGGCACCAGTTTTCAGACAGCAGCCAGAGTAAGACAGAACAAATTCTGTCTCCGTGGACATGCTCGTCTCTCAGCTTGGATGCTGGCTGATTTTTTTTTATTTTTATTTTTTGCACAAGCAGCTCTCTGATTGGGCCGTGGTTGCTCCAGTGCTGCTGCTTCTTCTGGCATAACTTGTAGACGTTCAGAAGTTCTCATTTGGATCACAACCGGACTCCTCATACACTAACTACACTCAAAATAAGGACAATCTATGAGGCTGATATAAACTGAACATTTAAATTTGCTGAATCCGGGGATATGGGCGACAAACTTCTCTTCTCAGTGAGAAAGGTTTCTGATGAATAAACAGTCGAGTCCACAGACATGAGCTCAGAAGAAAAGTTAAGTTGTGGGCTGGAGTAGGAGTAGATCAGACATGGACTACAGGGTAAGTATGCAGTGTCATGCAGTCGTCTTCTGCTTTGCCTGTTAAAATGAGTCCTAGCGTAACATTTTAATTAATAGCTCCATGGAAACTCACATAGCCAGACATAGGTTGGTTTCTGTTAGAGACTGAGAAGGTCAAAGGTCAGAATTTTCGAGAACCAGGGTAGATAAAAATCAAACAACTACTGAAGTCATAATTCTGATATAGAAATTCAGTGCAACTAGAGCAGCAGCTTCAAATCCATGCAGCTTTGAGTGAGTCGCCCCAGTAAGAGGAATTTGGATGCAAGAATGACGTCAATTGTCCTGAGTTGGACAGTTTACTGTCCAACTCAGGACAGTAGGTACACATTTGTAGGCAACTTCATTATCATGCAGTCCAACACTGAAGATATACGTTTCCATGTAGACATTATGCATCCAGCCTGTGTCTATTTGGTGCAATGGGATGCAGAATGACAGAGGTGCAGAGAGACAGTTATTACTCAAACTCTCAACACATTTCTTGAGCGCGGCAGACAAATCGGAGAGACTAAAGTTGAGTTGGCTCCTGGTTTTGGGTGGACTTCTAATTGATTTGTTGGGCGTGAGACCAAAAAATCTCTACAAACAAATCACAAGGCAAAGACGTAAAGTGTGGTGAAACTTGGCGGAACAAACTGATGATGACTTGTGTCTCACTGATTTGTCTCCTCACTGTGTGGTTGTGGTCATGAAACAGCCGCTGTGTAAGCCAGGATTTCTGGGTTGGGCAGAAGACAGCTTGGTTTTGAATCGTGATCTCATCAGACCCTCACTTTCAGTGTGATCTGGTGATTTTGGAGTCCGAGGCAACAGTTTTGCTGTGAGGCATTGTGAATCATCAAGAGATACTGTTTCCAGAAAGGAGTGTGTGTGTGTGTGTGTGTGTGTCAGCTGCAAAAACATTTGTCAAATATGGCAAAGCAGCAACAAGATAGATGGTAGAGAGAATCACTGCCATCCTCCAGTCTCCTCTTCCTCCCCTCATCTTTCTCTCTTTTTTAAAAAAAGAAAATATTTAAAGTCCCTTCGGCATGTGCGATGGGTCAAAACAGCAGCCCTTGAGCTGCATATTCACCTTTTTTGTGCTTGATTTTCCATCTTAGCCATTGTTTCCTACTGAATACTGAATTCCTGACGTTCTGCCTAATGAATTCCAACTCCTGTCAGCTTCCTTTGTGATGAGATAATCAATGTTATTCACTTCGCCTGTCAGTGGCTTTAACTGTGCTGCTGAGTGGCAGTCGCGCATTTGTCAATTAGCTGGATTTTGTCAGAGAATGTCTCTCTGACAATGTAATTATTAGGCTCTCGTTCTGCCTGTTCAAAGCATTGCTGCGCTTACTTCCTCTAGTGAGGTTTTATGAGTATCTGAAATATATTTAAGCCTTTCTGCCTGCAGATAAAGGGTGAAGGTCAGAGGACTGGAAATAAATGAAAGCGAAAAAGTCGAGGCTGGCATAAAACGTAAAGAAAATATAAGTAAGGGGAGAGGTGGATATAAAGATATAAAACACCTTCTTCTGTCTCCTCGTCCTCAGCTCCTTGTTTTTAGTTAACTGGTTCAGAGGAATTAAAAACTCATTAAACTCAGTTTCAACTCCTGACCCTTGGATTGGCTTATTTCTCTGCCCATTGTTTGGCTTTTTCTTCTTTTATCATCTTAAAATTATGGCAGTGCTTTATCTACCCATTTCCAGCCTATCGCCCCCTCTTAGTTCAGCGATCTCTTTGAAAATGAGTTTCCGATATCATCTCGCAGTCTTTTAAGATATTCCCTTTTGAGGTTTAAGACTTCAGGTCAGAGCGTTTCTGCATGCAAAAATCAAACAAAAAAAAAACAAACAAAAAACAAACGTGAATCGAACAGAAGAAGAGACAGCAGGATTCACAGCTGTGACGCTTTAACTAACACCCTAAGTGGCTGTGCACTGCTGAAATGAGTGTCACGGGTTAGTCCAACTCGACTGATTTCACTTTCAGGGATAGTTACAGTGCAGCCAGAGCTTTTTTTCTCTCTCTCTCTCTCTCTGAAGACAGTTTAATTGGGCGCGTTTTGCATCTCAGAGCACAACTGCAAGATACTTTTTTTTTTAAGAGGCCTAATTTGAATAAAACTGTCTGACTCAGCTGCTTCACCTATTCATCACACGTGTAATCTCTATTGAAATGAGGACGAGTTAATGCCTGCTTGGTGGAAGGAATACAACAAGTTTCTGTTCATTGAGTATTGTTTAAAGATGTCAGCAGCAATGAGGATGTTTTATTGCCATGATAACATCACCAGATGGTTCTGCAGCCA
Organism: Poecilia mexicana; assembly: GCF_051168715.1. Taxonomy (NCBI): domain Eukaryota; kingdom Metazoa; phylum Chordata; class Actinopteri; order Cyprinodontiformes; family Poeciliidae; genus Poecilia; species Poecilia mexicana. The sequence goes on along the minus strand of NW_028263391.1, from coordinate 14,100,791 downwards.
TCAGGAATAGAGCTTGCCTGCGAGATCCAATTGGAAATACGTACATTGAATTTCAAGACCACTTTAAATGCAGGAAAACACCACAGAATTGCTTTTCACCTTCAGGAACTGCTTTCCTGCCAGGTTCCTTAAATACGTCCTTCTGGACCTTAGCATGAACGCTGAAAAAAACTGACAAGATAAATTGTCATCTATAATTCATGTTTACCTGTTAAGTTTGATATTATTAATATTCTTAATAATTTTCATTTCTGTTCTTGGGGATCCTGGTACAGAGAGATGTCCGATCTGAACCTTCGTTCCATTTCCTCTTTCATTCTTACCACAGATTAACATAAATATTAAAGTTAAAATATGGCTAAATCAGTCTCCTTTCTCTGCTGCATGTCGGTCAAATCTTTCATAATGTTATAGTAGTATTTTGAATGTTAAATTCTCTTTTCATACCACTTAAAAACTTTCGTTGTATCTTTCGGGTACAATAAAAATCGCTGCTTTTGTTTGTTAGAGATTTGTTTGTGTATTTCTGTAGCCCAATTAATCACTGATAAATGAAAATGAATACTTGATTACACCGGTTATTAGCTCCCACTGATTCTTATTAGAGTTGTGATTGAAGTGTAATTATCTCTGATTGGATAAATACATCCTAATGTTGAGAGATGTGTCTGATTTTGATAGTGATTTATTTATAAAGTTTGGCATAGCCTGCTCACTCCACAAAACAGAAAAGATTAGATTATTCCCAATGGGACTACCAAAGCTGCTGTTGATCCAATACCTACCAAAAAACAAAAAAAAACAAAAACATGCCATTAGCAACATTTTCCCCAAAGCCTTCATCAAAGCTGCCTCTGGATCCGCTGTGATGAAACAACAAGGATTGATTGGGAAAACTCCCCTAAGCTGCTTCTGCTTTGCGACGCTTTGACTCCTGATTTCCAAATCCACTGAAGACCCAGTTCTCCAAAAACACATTTGTATGGATAGAGGGACGAGGGATGACATCATCTTTGTCTGTTACATAAATAAATATTCACAAAATAGCAGCAGCATGAGCAATGTGTTGCTCTTTACCACAAAGAGCCGCCAAACTGGTTTGTTATTTCATCTGGAGATGAAAGTGCTCGTTTTACTCTTGTCTCAGTGGCCTGTGACTGTGGAGAGGTCATCGTGTCCTGCTTGGCACCGATGGAGCTGTCACATCCACTGTTGTCACTGACGCTCCCACTGAGACACGCTCACACGGTTACCGGCTTCAGAAACGGGTTTCATGAATAAAAATACACTTATGTACTTTTATTGCGCAAGAAGTTCTGTGTCATCTGTCATTTCTTTAGATGCTTGTCAAGTGAAAAGGAAACGTGGCAAGGCTTCTAACAATCTGAAAGTCGATCCGACCCCCTTCCTTCTGACACCCCTAAAAAAAATAAAATAAATAAAAATCCATTGTAACAAACTGCATTGAGAGTCCACTTGTGTATAATTTGTGTGAATGTTTTAGAAGGTTGTTTATAGACAAACAGCTCCATGAAGACCAAGGAACACATCAGAGGTTTTGGAGATGGTTGAAGCAGGCTGAGGTTATGAAGCAATATTCCCAAATAGGAAAATCTGATGTTGCACCATTCATCATGCATCATCAGAAAACAGGAAGAATATGACACAACTGCAAATCTGCAAAGAGATCCACCTCAAGTGACAGAATGGACAACAAGAGCCATAATCAGAGAAGAAGCCAAGAGACCCACAGTAACTCCAGAGAAGATGTGGGGTTTCACACTACAGGTTGAAAAATATTTGATTTAATCTGCTTTTGCCTTTCTGACTCACTTCCATGTTTCAGATCATCAAACTTAACTTTAAGGTCACGTGAGTAAATAGAAAAGGGACTATGAAAGAGAAGGCAAAATAAAAGTTATCTATAAAAACCAACTTTGCCTTATATGAGAAAGTTTAAATTATAAACTAACTGGTTTAATTGTCAAGACTCACATCTGGTTAAGAGCTTGACTCTTGACTGTCGAAGTAGGCTACAATATCTCAAAAAGCAACATATCATGACCTGGTCTAAAGGATTTCAAGATACATTCATTGACATATTAACCTATAAAGGTTAATATGACATTTCTAAAGGTGAGTTAGTCCAGCGAACCACAGCGTGAGCCGTTATCCACCTCAAACTAACCCTGAATCAATGGTGAACATTTCCAAGGACTGGTGAATTTAATAAAAGACACTGCATGGGCAAAACTCTGCTCACCTTATGACAGAATGGGGAACAGATTCTGATTAGAGTTAAATGTTATCCTGGTATTTTTAACACTTAAATGAAACACTTAAATGGTGTTGTTAAGCCAGAAAAAAGTTATTTTTTCCTTTATTATGTCATAAGGTCACATTCATAGGAGCTTATTAAGGCACAATTATGCAACTAATATGGATCTTAATGAACAGTTAATGGCTGATTTGTGTGCTGTATTATAAAATTGCTACTCTTCTGAGATACTTGAGTTGATTTGCCATAAAACTTCCCATCTGCCTGCTTGCCAGTGTTACAATCCCTCCCTGAACTTTTCCCTGCATTTGTTCTCACTGACCCTTATTCTGCTTGCACCTCCTCGTCTCTTTGATCAAGATGTCCGTTTGATCAAATCTGTGGAAAAAAAAGAAAACCCAGAGTCTTAATGAAGTGTTAGATTTCTTCAAAGCTCTCTCCAGGCCAGCAGATGTCCATGTGCGCATCTACTCCCACGCAACATGTGCACCTATGAAAAGCTGAAGACTAGCAAAATAGATGGCCGTGGCTCACACAGAACGAATACAAGCAAACGATAGCAACAGGAGGATCGCTCTGAGCAACGTTACGCAGCCACGCTGAGCTCGCGGGGGTGGACTCAGTGGACGAAGAAATGCAATTATGGACACAACGATGTTGTCATGTGCCTTCTTAAATAGCACATTAGTTGGTGTGTTTGTGTGGTTTCACCATCATTCTGGTTGGTTTTTCCTATGGCCCAGTGAACTCACTGCTGTTCATTTGTTGGATGATGCTGCGGTTGTTCTCTGATAAGCTTCTTTTTCACGTTATTCCGTCGTGTTTTGTATCAAGAAGTGTTTCCCATCATTGTTTACACACTTGTTGTGTACAGTTGGAGCAGTTTTGTATGTTGCTCCAGTCTTGGTTTACTTGACATCCACAAAGGCATGCAAAAAAAAAAGAAGAAAAAAAAAGACTGTAGGATCATATTGAGTCTTGGAAAGTATATATGTAAAGTTTGGAAATTCAGTAGCTTTGTGAATTTATATCTCTCCTTGTTGCTATGAAAGTTCTGCACATTTTCTGCATCAATGCTCTATAACATCCAGACGTTTCCCTCCTCTTTTACCCATCATCCTCCTCTCCTGTCTCTCAGAGATGCTCTCACATTTAAAGGTCGACCAAGCACCAGTTTGTTGGAAATGAGAACTCTGAAACAGAGGTCTGCAGGCTTATTGGATGTTACATTTTCCCACCACATTCGAATTTAAATTTTACTCTGGCGATGCTGATGATTTCACATCCGTCTCTGTTAAAGATTCCCTTTCGTGTTGGCTAAATCAATGGCTTCTTGGACCGACATGAAGAAAAAAATTGACTCATGCGAATGTCATTACCGTCGTGATAATCTGCATGAAATCATCCAGACAGTCGATCTGAGGCGCAGTGTTTAAATTGTGTGAAGCATGTGTCTGGTGACGTGTCACGGACGGCTTTCTCACAGGGACTCGACACGATTTGTCTCATAAAATCAGCGTTTGCGTCTGTCAACATCTTCTGCTCCCCTCGCACTTGCTCTGCTGGGTTTTCTCGCATCGCGCAGTCTGCTCGAGTGTCTGTATACTGAGGAAAGGAAAGTGTTTGCATTCAGGGAAGAGCTGCAGCAGGAACCGCAGCAAGGCTCCTAATCCAAAGCCTGTTTCCCTGCAGGCGCCCCCTCATTTCAGCTCCAGGACCAGGAGGTCACTTTCACACACCTACACCGTTTAACATTCTTTTGTTTAGCGGACAAAGAATTTGCTCTGAGCACAGCTGTTGTACAGCATTGGCAACAAGAGCTTGAACTTTAAGTGTGGAACATCTTTAGTAACAGAATATCCAGAATATCTCAGAAAAATGCAGAAAAGTATTTGATTTCACAATGTTCTTTTATGCTACAAATGGTGTCATGATCAGAAGTAGGGCACCACCAGACTATTTTTGTTATTAGCAAGGAAAAAGGGTACACTGAAATAGAAACAGTGTTTACAATACTGATATTGAAATGTTAATACCATTGATCCTGTTGTGATTTTCTCAGATTGTTACCACAAATCTGTAGTTTGATTTTTTAAACTGTAAAATAGAAATAAAATGTAAAATTATTGGTCTACTTTTTGGTTGATCTTCACCAAATAGATGAACTTTAAGAAACACTGGATGATGCCACCACCATGATTCAGTGTGGGAAGACTATATTCACGGCGATGTGCAATATTAGTTTCCGTCTCACATCTTTAGGTTAAAATTGTCAAAAGTTCATTTAACTGAATCTGTTTTGCTCCGTCCCCTACATAGCTTGTTGCAAAGCACTCTTCCACATACGTGAGATTTGTCATTTAATTTTAAAAAGTGCTTTGTCAAGTGTTGAAACTTTTTAGATTTTGTTCTAGAATCTAATTCAGCTTTAAACAACTTTCTCCCTGCTGTCTTTCTGCTGTTTCCCTTGGTCTTAAAGCACACACACAAGTGAACTGTGTTTATTAGTTAACTTAGTTTCACTTGATTTTTTTATGGGTGCTAATGTAAAGAAGGCTAATTAAATATCTGTCACACATGTCCATTTCTACTTTCAAATAACATATATATATTTTTTAGTATTAAAATGTTTATTTGAAAATTGCTTTTATATTTGCTGAGTTTAACTTTGAGTAAGATCTAAAACATTTCAATGTGAATAAAAAAGAAAACTGAAAATAATCCGGAAGGAGATAAACACTTTCACGGCACATATAGAACCGGGGCAGACATATTAAATCAGAACTTGGAAATGCTCTGTGACTTTGGACTTAACATGTGAAAGATTTGATATGAGGAGTTGTATTTTAATGTGTTTTTTTTTTCTTTTTGAAACTCTGAATTTACCACTTCCAGATATAACCCAAACACAGTTTGCAGAGCAATTAGTTCAGTTGTGTGAGCCATTTCACTGCTGACTAACCCTCCAGTCTGCAGTAACAGTTTCCCCAGTTTTACTGTTAATAAGCAGGAAATACTTCCAGTACTGATAACTTAAACATTCATTTGTGATGGTGCCACATACTGACTGATAACTGATTTTCCTGTTGACATGCTTTCTCTCTCTTTGCAGTGTCTTTACCAAAACCTTATCGAGATTCAGCAACAAATATGTAATTTACGCCTCACAGTGGAGTCAAATACACAAACAGGCGGTCTTTTACCTCTCTGTTGACCCTAATTGTTGTCTCTTTTCGTCTCCCTTGTTTTCTTTCCCCCCTCACTGTCTCTGTGTCGTGCTGATTATTCCTGTTAGACATTATTCAGGGTGACAAAAACCTGCCTGCTGCGAGCTGATACGGCCACGGAGCACTGCTCCAACCTCTCCTCTCTGATCTGATGCCACACACACACACACACACACACACACACACACGTGCGCACAGTAAATCCTCTACATATTTAGCACACTATGAGGTGTGTGTTCGGAAACTTGGTCAAACCAGTAAGAATAGTGTTAACACCTAAATAGTTTTCTTGTTCTTGGCCAGACAACAAAAAGAGAAGAATTTTGTCCATAAAATATCACTGATTTTGTCTGGCCTTAATGAGATGCATTGAGAAAATGACGAAAATGAGAGTGATGGATGCACACAGGCGGTGGGTGACAGTGAAAAATAGGAGGACATCAATAGTTCTCGCGGTGACACATAACAGATGAGGATGTCTGAAAAGCGAAAAAATAGACAAAATGGTGTCTATTTTTTGTACGGCCTCACTGGAAGTCAGTCCCATATACAGTCTGCTGCATGTCATTATCCCACTTAAGCAGCCATGAGCTGAAGCTGCTGCTACACATTTGAAAATATTTATGTCAATATAATTCAACTGGAGTGGCATTACTTGTGCTTGTAAGGAGTTGTGGTTATGCTGAACTGTCCTGGGTCAGGTGGGAGTGGATGATCGACGCCATATTTTGATAAATAAACGAAGAAAAAGAAGAAGCAAATTGCTTAAAAGCTGACAATTATTACCTGAAGTGTTCCAGTCAAAACAAAGGTCATTTTTTTTGTATGTTTTAAATCATTTGGATGAATCTTTAGGTCAAAGAATGTCTTCACTTATTGTGAAGACAGATAAGTGAAAAGCATATATATTTTTGTACTGCAAATATACACAATGTTTCATAAAATCAATCAACTGCTGTTTGAGATTAGTATTCATACTGCATTGTGTTGTTTACACATTTGTTTGCAACATTATAGTCCTATCATTTTTAACAACAGAAAATATATTTTACAGGAAGATTTCACGAGAGTTAAACAGAAGCTACAGTGAAAACGCAGCTTGTGCATCACTTCGGGGCCTCCAACAAGTGTCAGACTGATCTCAGTGACGCACACAGAGGCATTTAGGTCCAGCAGCAGCAGCTGTTGTGTAGCCACCTGCTTTGTACAGAAAAATGTCACATGAGCTGTAACAAGAGAAACTTGACGTCTACTGACATTTTCTGCTGTCTGTATTGTTAAAAGCATCCAGAACTCATAAACTTTTCCATACGATGTTACTTATAAACTGAAATGTTGGCGTTATTTATACATATTTTATGTGTTAGACCCACACAAAGTAACTGTGAAACGAAGGAAACCAAATAAAACACACGGGCAGGCACCACTGCATGCACAAACATCTTTTATTAGTTTTTAGCAAACAGAATCCGTCTGTTATGCGTCAGAAACAACATGATGTTTATGAAGCAGGTGATTAAACTCTGCCTTCTCCACTGAGGTAGACTAAAAGGCTTCCTGCTGAAGCGGCGTGCCGCTCGCCGTCACTTGTAGAATATATTGGGGTTTCTCTCCGACTGCTGCCTGAGTGATGAGAGACGCAACTGCAGAGTGGGAGTTGGCAGCTGAAAGAGGTTAGCTCAGAGCAACCTCCATTAGCTGAAAGAGAGCAAGAGAGGAAGTCTAATGTAAGCGGAGCGAGTGCCGGCCACGGCTCCTAGTTCCTCAGGACTGATGATCAGAAGAACAGGGAATCACTATCCTCCGTCGCTGTTGACCTCAGAGCGTCAGAGTGCTGAACGTCAAGAGAGCGGAGTTACAGAGTGACTTTCTGACTTTAGCAAGGCTGTTTCTGAAAACAAAGAGCTAATTTCTGGATGTGTCGTCATCCTGTCTTCTGGCAGTGACGTCAAAGCTTTATCTGTGATTATCGTCATCATTTTCTCTAATTTCACGTAAAATAATTTCAAGACTTAACATGTTACGTGAACATTTCTTAGAATGAAGCCAAATATTTAATAGGGTTACCACAGTTTTTGCTTGTCTGCACACATATAATCAGACAGTGGAGAAACACCTTTCAAATAAATTGTGCTTGACAAAGGACTTTTATGCAGGCATAGAAAGAAGAAAAATTATGCCTCTTAAAAGAAATAAAAACATATAAAGTAAATCAAAAGGCCAAGGAAGAGCAAGGAAGGTTGTCGCAGGAAGGCTTTTCTTCACGTGAAACTGATGGGGAAAAAAAAAAAAAACTGTACCAATGTTGGTGAGTCTCCATCAGTCGATGAGTAAGATGTGGTGGACACCATTGTCAATTCGCCAGTCCTTTAAAGGGCAACACAGGACAAACTACTGTTCACATTTATTCACACCAGAGGACAAATTAGACAAGTCAATTAAGGTAACATGCAGGTTTTTTTGACTGGGAGGAAATCAGCAGAGATGATAAAGTGCAGAGAAGCTGCAATAAACAGCAAACTACTTATTCAAAGTCCAGTCCAACAGGTTGAGTATGTAAATACTAACACTGTTTCACTAATATGCATGAAAAAAGAAAAAATAATTTTAACATTTTGTGATTTGTTTAAATATGTCGTACAGCCCAAATAAAGAAAACAGTCCAATCTATTTAAAATGTGGACTATTGGGATGTCAGATTACAAGTACTAAGAGTCTGTAAAGGATTTAGCAGAAGGTTACTTAACATTGAACATTCAAATAAGACATAAAAGCATAAGAAGTTTGCAAATCAAAATTAGAAGTGCTGATTCTCAACCATAAGTGGACTGGTAGATTTAAGCTGGTTTCTAAATCCTTATAATTTATTCTCACACAAAGTTAACTGACATCAGATAAGTGGAATAAAATGGGTGGATGAATGATAGATAGCACACCATTCCTCATAATAATAAGAAAAATATATATTTTTTTGTTTTTTGCCAAAGCACCACAGAAAAACCTCCTCTCAACTTATCGACTGGTTTCTGGAGTTTCTATTTTTGCCTGTGTTTGGTAATTTCTGTTCCCAGCTGACCTGCCAGTTGTTGTACTGCCATCTGCTTCAATCCATCTAATGAAGGTTTATTCTTCTCTGGCATCCTGAGAAATGAATTTTCCCCACTGGCCTAATCAGCCTTCAGGAGCTTCAGCCCCTGAGGCAGCATCTGTTTCGAGTTGGGCCCATATTGGTCATTTCATAAACACTCAGCCTAATGAGTACGAGTACGATGTGTGTACTCGTGTCTCCTTTTCTGAAAAAACACACATCTTTAGTTCTAAATGTGGTGCACTCAGAGGGCAGCCTGCAGGGTCAAGGTTGAGTTGATCCTTTTAACATTCAGTTTGGAGAAAAATGCTTGAGTTCTGAATTATTTCTCCCTTTGAGAAAGTGCTTCTCAGTCTCCAGCTTGGTTTTCACTGACTGCTTGCTTTGTGTGTGCAGTCTCTCACTCCACGAATAAATGTCTACATTCAGAGCTATCTCATTACCAGCTACAGCAAAAACATTGTAAACTGGACCTTCTTTTGTTGTTCTTGTGTTTGATCCTCTTTTCGCAAGTGGTCGTGGTTCTGTCAGTATATATTCAGCCAATCATATCCTGTTCATTCATAAATTATTTTCACTGCTTGTTTTTTTTTGTTTTGTTTTATTCGTGGTTTCCATTGAATGGGATCCAATCCACTTCTCCATCTATTATTTTTTTTTAGACTTGACTTTACTCACCATAGCTGGTTGCAACCCTTTACGTCACGGGCGTATCATCAGAGAAAACACTTTCTGTCTTGTAGGGGTGAGTGTATTCGTGAGAGGCACTCCCTCATTGTTGGCCCACATTTTGTCACAAAGTGGTGTAGATCTGGGCACAAATATTACCATAGGACTTTGTTCCACTTCTGATTTATGAACCTGTGTGCATAGTGGCCTATCCTAGCAACAAGATAAATGGGTTGCATGAAAACAATCACAAATTAACAGCCACATATTTATTCACAGTCACGTGCTGGAAGAGGTCCTCTTTCTAAAGAGTCTCTAGACCCTTATTGGTTTATCACTGCACGAGAACTGCAGGAACCACAATGAAATCACATTTTCTAACCCTCAGTGGTCTCTGTTTGAATGGGCATTTCCCAAATCTTCCTTTGAAATGAGTCACTTTCCCAAAAACCCAAACCTGGAAAACTATCACTTTGGAGCAACAGGTGTTTCTCCTTTAATGATTCTAGATGTTGGTATAACTCAATAGTGAATCGCCTTGGAAGATAAAACAGAGAAAAGCTCTGCCTCCTGTTTATAACCTGACATCTTTTCAAATCTTGCAGGGCTGTGTCTGGAAATTGTTTTGTACATACAGTCAGTAAGTGATCCTGAGAAATGATTAAATTAATCACAGCTTTCTAAAAAATATTTTGTCTTGCTTAACATGAAGCTTCAATTGATAATTGTCCCTTTAATAATTGTTTAAGTTCATCCTGACAAAAACTTGAATGCAACTGTCCATGATATGAATCCTGGAGTAGGATGTGAGTGTACCCTATATGGTCTGGTCCAAACTGGTCTTACGCATTTTGTCTGATCTGGGTCACAGGTGTGAGACCATTATCACCAGACCATCAGCATTTTTCTCTTTCTTTTAGATCTTCCCCAGAATAATAATAATACTACTACTAATAAAAAAACCAACCAGCATATAAATGCATCTGGAGATTAAACACTGTCCTGAACATACAGGTGTGCAGGGATGCTTTAACATGATGCCAAGGTGAGACGGCAACAACATTAACTTTAGAGAACCAATTATAGCTTCCCCTCACTCGGGGTTATGAGCCATTCAGAGCACATTTTTTGTGAATTGGTGCTATTCCAGTGTTTCTCAGTGCTGGCCCTCAGGGACCACCACCCTGGGTGTTTCCCTCCTGCCACACACCTGCCCTGAATAAATGGGTTCCTAACAGGCTCCTCCAGGACTTGATTGCAAAAGCAGATGCAGTCATTCGGATCAGGTGTGCTGGATCAGAGACATGTCTAAAACATGCAGGGCAGTGGTCCTCAGGGGCTGGGAGGGAGAAAGTGCTTCCAGAGATGAGCGACTTCACAACAGAAACGTGGCAACATTTCATCACAAAATGAAGCAGGGTATAATATTAGTATGTTGTGCAGCAGTGATACACGGACAACCTTTTTGTGACTGAGTTATTTGATCTATCCCTACTTCAGAGCCTCTACATGAATCCCTAATGCAGCTCTGTGCAGATAATTTAGTTCTTCTATCGACAGATGCTTGAGAGAACCGAGTCCGGTCAGAGCAGGAAAAGTCGCTGATTTATGCCTCCGGGGGAGTTTGTGTTGCTGATCATCTGTAGGGAGCAGAACTTTCCAGCATCTTATGACGCTGGTGTTTTCAAGCAAACCTGATTTATACGGTTATTCTCGGTGAAGTAAGCCCCGGCGACAATGGTGGTAAATTTCCATTTAGAGGAGTTTTATTGAGGCTGCAGAAATGATAAAGCAAATGATTTATGATTCTGCTCAATCTAATCCCCTTCCAGGATGGGTGAGAAGTAGCGGGGCGGGCGGGTTTGAACACCAAGCTCTCTCTGAAGCAACAAAGAGGCCAGTTCGACAAAATTGCAGATGGTGTATGGAGATGAGAGCGGCGTGCAATGCAAATAGATACAGGTTTTGTGTGCTGAATATTAACACTTTAACATGACAAGAGCGATGCATCACAGATCACAATCTTCACAGTCTGATCCTTCTGCCAGCTGCACCAACTTTACCCACGGTGAATGTTATCAATCTGACAAATCCCCCGCTGCTCCCTTTAGATCCCATCAGGGTGAGAGTGTGAGTCCGAGCATGAAGGTTAAAATCAACTTGAAGCCAAATATGCGTCTTTTTCTCCCAGACTTGTCGTGTCAGAGCAGTGTCTGCCGATGTCCTCTGGCTACTCGGCGCTCATTAGCAGACGGACTGGTGTAGGACTTTTTCCATCTGGTGGCCTCGAGCAGAATACACTGTACTGCACGGCGAGGAACGCAGAGCTCAAGTGGAGGATTACTGCAGATCAGGGAGCTTGACATACAAGGACAGTGCTGTGCAAAAGTTTCAAATCTTCAGACACTTCATGTGTTGCAGCAAATAAGATGGTATTCGTCAACAGATCTGCTGGATTTCTGATGATCTTTCAAAAAGTTGTATTTGTTTATTCAATCTGGGATTTCAGCTTAGAGTTGAAATCATTTTTAACTTGTACGATGTGGTATGAAATAGAGTGATGGTCTGCTTGCTGTGCTCCGGTACATTCAGGCAGCTCCCAGATTGGAGACCCTCACCATTAACTTTCCGATGGAACAAAGTGAAAAGTTTCTAATGCAGGAAAACATTTCTATAATCTTTGTGCACACACATGAAAAAAAACAACATATTTTTTAAAAATTTACAGTTGGTGGCACACAATTTTATTAAGGGAAAAATGGTTTGGATGCAAATTAATATGATACTTTACAAATTTCTGTCTGTTAATAAAATCACACCCCTTATTTTGTTTGGAAAAAAAACTTATTCATCTTATTATTATATATGAACTGCTGCTTAACTTTGCCCTAAAATGCTTCAGGTCTTCTCAGAGGTGCCTGACTTTTTAGGACAAAATCAAATGAAAGTAAACAGCATTCTGCATGTTCCACTGTCCAGATTTCATCCTTTCTCCCCTTGAAGCCACCCAACCCTCAAATCAACCTCTTTTCCCATTTCCTTCTCATTCCCAACTCACTCCCTAGAATGCCTTCTCCTCTTGTTATGTCCCAGCTTTTTCCATCCCATAAATCACTTGAAGTGTGCAGAAAAGTCTCATCTGAAGCAGAGACTGATATTCTGTGCCGCCTGCTTTATGTAATCCCTTCAGTGAGCAGAAAAGGTGTTAATCTCACTTTTGTGTCACATGGACTGGAACTGTGCACACTGCCACATGTTCAACCCACTGATTTTTGACTTCGTATTAGTTTATATAAAACGGTGCTGTGACCTACATGTAAATATAAAGGCGTTTAATTCTTTTAAAGTAAATGTTACAGGATGCTTCCGCTCATTTACTAATATTTTTCAAGAACTGATTACATGCCTTACAGTGAAATAAACATTAGAAAAAAAGAAAAATTGTTAGCATGTTGGAGAAGGGCCCAGTGCTTAAGCCGACCGTAAACATCAGCATGACTGCAATAATGGCCTAGGAATATTTGAACACATTTCAATGGAGGAAATCTGCAATAAGTTAAAAAAATGTAAACCTATTTCCTTTGTTTTTCAAACTTTGTCATTATTTTTTAAGTTTTTGTTGTATTATCAATTCAGATTAAGCAACTAATTAAAAGCCACAAACTGATGAGATTTGTGGCAACAAGACAAGTAATAAGGGTAAAATAGAAGTTAATTTGATCTTTCTGCAGATATAAAAAAAAACTAAACAAAACTGACCTTTCAATGTTGTACCCAGGTTTTAGAATATTTTCTGTACCAGCTGAAATCATCTACTTCTGTTGAGCAACTCAGGCTAAAATTTCAATGAGTTTCAAATAGTTCATTTGGAGGTGAGAATCACTCTAGAAAGCAAGTTTGTCACAAATTGCCACAGGTTTGCCTTGGGTTAGAGGCTCACTGGGAACAATCACTGGGCAAAGCTGCATGCCTGACTGTTCTCCCAGTCTCTTACCGCCTCATAATAACAAAAAAAAAATTCTCTCTGCTCAATAAAATAAATGAATAAAACAACAGCTCACATGAATGAACAGCACCTGCAGAAAGTGAAGGTTGCTCACTCTGCATTTGCTCCGATGTTTAGTCAAAGATGCTGTCAAAATGTAGCAGCATTAACAAATAAACATGCGGTCGCTCATTTATAGTCTCACTGCTAAATGGGACTCCTGGGCAGATTTAATATTTTTTGACAGCAGCTTCTGGCTCATTAAGAGCTGCTTTTGTTGCGTTGACACATTTCTTTCTACTTAATTTATATTTCACAGCTAGTCCCACTTCTCCTGAATACCTAAAATAACGACCATATGTTTAATGCAAAAAAAAAAAAAATTAAAACCAGTTGATTAACTCAAAAAACAACACAAGGAATCTCAAGTAGATCCACTGGAATCCTAAATTTGAAAGAATGTCAAAACTTATACAGCTGTTTGTTTTTTTTTTTTGCAAAGGTTTATAAAGTTGACCTAATACTTGTAGCTAATACAAATTTAAGAGCAGAATACATTATACTAACGCCATCAAATGTGGTGCTGATGAGCCCACAGAAAAGAAGGCAGGCAGGTTGAGGAGTAAATATGTCAAAAAATATCTTCGTAAAACTTGTTCTATAATTATTGCACAATGTTTGCAAGTAATTTGTTCCTTAGGCTATTCTTTGGACCTAGCCATACTCTGAGGAATGTTTCACCTGTGACATTTGAACCATTCTATTATGAAAAAGCTGCAAAACTCAAGGGATGAATCAGTGTAAGGTCAACTTATAGCAAACCCCATTAGTTGGCACTTAAGCAAATTTGTTTATGTAAGAGAATGGGCAAACTCTACTCAACTTGGAATATACTGCCATGGAGACACGACCAAAAGAGGTCTAGATGTAAAGTTAGAAACGCATCCAAAAGGCTTGTATCTGTAATCATTGACTAGTTGGAGCTAAGCACAAATGATCACCACTTTTCACATCTGTTTTTGTAAATTTTGAAATAAACATAAAAACCTTCCTCCCAGTTTACAGCCATGCTGCTTTGTATTGATCTATCTGAAGTTTGTGGTTGTAACTTGACGAATTGTGGACTTTCCACTAAAAGTACCCCAGGTGAGGAGTTTCAGATGACACAGGGATCCTTGTCATTGATGGAAGAGTCACTCCAAAAGGCCACCGGACCAGATGCCGGCGTGATGGGTGGTACTTTATTGAGTCCACACTTCAGCAAAAGTATCGATCACAAGGAAATATGGTTCCACTTGTGAGTCTGGATTGACTTAGCCTACAAATCAAATGCCACCCCCCAGCTTCTGCCATTATGTGCATTATCTGAGTAAACATCAGTTGGCACGAGGCAGTGATTGAGTGATTGTAAATTTTAACTTTCCACTTACTTTGAGGGTTTTACCTAACTTATGCCTGTTCTCCCTTGGCTCCTGAAATGCCCGGTGACGTATTAGCAATTAGAGAAGAGCAGATTTAATGATTCCATCAGACCTGCAGCTCTGCCCAGCTTTAAGTGCAGCCTAGGGGATGTTTGTGATCTGGAGGCTTGGCGATTGGCTGCAGCATGATGGGAAATATGCACAGGGGCAAAGCATAACTCAAAATAAATGAATTGCATTTATTCACAGTGATCAATAAAATAAATCTAGGTGGTGGCAGTTTGATGTTTTGTCGGGATCGACAGGATATTGGATTTTGAAATAAAACCTTTTTACTTTTTTACAGTGAGTTTTCTGAATTAATAGCAATTTAATATTTTTTTAATATTTGGCTGTTTTTTTTGTAATCAAGTGAACCAGATGAGTGCCACATTTCTTACGATGAAAAATAGAAGGGTAACTTTAGCTGTATGTCTTTTTTTTTATTGTATATAATGCAAAACCATTTATTTTTAAGATAGTGCACTAGTTTTATTTTAAAGAGAAAAGCTGGATAGTCTATTTATGGAAAAATAACATTTATTGTGATTTAAAAACTCCAAAAGGCAAAACTGAAAAACTGTCATTTTTTGTAATGACAAAAAAAAAATGATCAACTGGAGAGACATTTCACAGCTAATTAAGGTCAAAAATTTCATTTTGAGCCTCTTCGACAAGCTCAAGTTTTCCCAAGAAGCGATTCAGTTGTTTGACAAACATTGTCTGTTTAAACTATAGAGACATTTATCTTTTTTTGCTGTTTTTTATTATGATATCCAACCTTAACAAGTCAATTTATAAAGTAATGAACTCCAAATAACAATAAAAAACTCAACGAGCTCCTTGCA
The DNA here is from genome assembly GCF_051168715.1 of Poecilia mexicana. NCBI lineage: Eukaryota > Metazoa > Chordata > Actinopteri > Cyprinodontiformes > Poeciliidae > Poecilia > Poecilia mexicana. Next base: position 14,085,236 of record NW_028263391.1, on the reverse strand, counting down.
GATTAAAAGAGGCATGTTTAATATGCTTAAAATGTTTCATGGAGACACTGAGCTGCTGTGTAGTCTTGGTTCCTCTCATGGTTTTGAACATGATTTAATCAGCAGTAGCTTTGATCACTGGTGTAATTATATGAACCAGTGAAGCGGTGCATCAGCTGGACGAGATGAAGCATGGCAGTCGTTTAAGTTAAGAGGGGAGCTGGAGTGTCTGTAAGTGAATGACTTCCATAGTTTTGTGTGGCTTACTAAATTTAAGATCACATATGGATGTATAGGTGGATTTTTTTTATATATTCCAATGTTTATATATGATCTTGTTTGACCACTTGAAAATTCTGCAGGATGTCTATAGTGGATGTATTATTTTAATACTTATAGCTCAAAGCAATGTCAACTAAAACTCATATTTTTATAAAAGTTTGGAAATATTGTCTCTCATCTTTACTGAAACCAGTCTGTGTTTAATATAAACAGAAACCCTGAGGAGAGGCAACTTATAAGGATCACCCACTGTGGAATAACCAACACAGCTAAATGTTTGAGAGGCTCGCCAGAAAAATATGCCAAAGTCCTCAACGATATCCTCCTGTTTGTATTCCCTCTAGTTTTGAGCTTCAAATGTTCTCCGTTGTGTGACAGATCTGCACAAATCTGCACAAATCTTTGTCTGTATTCTGCTAATGCCGAAAAATCACAACTTTGCAATTGCAGTGTTTCCAATAAATATAAAGCTAAATTAAAAACACGCATGAATAAGCTTGTTCAAGCAATAAGTCATGTCATCACGTGAACAAGACTTGTTCACATGAACATATTGTGAACGAACAATCTCATGTGATATGTTATAACATGAAATTAGAAAGTATAAATGTAAACATAGCATTTTGTACTTTAATGTTAATTCTAACAATAATAAAAATACATAAAATAGACGGTAGCAATAATAAAAAAAATCATTTCACAAAAATTTTCTGTGATTAAAAAATGCATTTTGTAGCACCCTCACCTAAAAGAGCCTAACTTTCACACAGGCACTACTATATATTGTTCAAGGAAGCGTAAAAGGTTCCCTTTATCACGAGTTGGGTAGTAATGCAACAATGAGGACAAGAGAGCAGCAAGAACTTTATTTCCCTGAGGAAAGTAAATCAGTCAACCAAGAAGGAACAGGACAAAAGGAAATGGAGGGAAAGTTCTCATTTAATGCACAGTTTGTGCTATTCTCACTAGCCATCATGTCTGAATGAGAACAGCATGTTACTACTTTATTTTAACAACGTAAATTAATCACTGCAATAAAATGACCAATTATTTAAACTCAAGATTTTGTAGCCCTCGAGGTGAAAAGGGTTTGATTTCTATAGATAAGTGATCGATCATGACTTTATTGGCATTGATGGATTCCTTGCAAAACCTTAGAATTGCGAAGATAACACTGTCACCATCCTATCTGCTAAACAGTGCAAGAAACTTCAAAGACTGTACTGATAATTCAAAGAGATACATCATAATTTTACAGAGGTTATCGCAGGTCAAATAAAAAAAAAGAGATGAATATTCAGGCCATAATGAATGATGAATGAGGTAGAGTCTAAGAATTATAAAACCTTCTGACCTATAGATTTATTGTCGTATAAACAATACGTCTTTAAAAGGGATGATTGTCACAATCCTGGGGTGTTTGAGTTTGTGATTTTGCTTTGATCACTTCCTGGTTATGTGTGTTTGTCTTCCTTATTCCTACTTTAAAGGTCTTGCTTTATATGCTCATTCTTTTACATTTAGTTTCCTGGATGTTTCTTGTATTTTTGTACTTCTCTTAGATTATTTGTCAGGCTTTTCCTTTTTGATCTAGATCCATTGAGTCCATGTTCTGCCCCTTCTGTGTTCAGTTTCCATCTTCCTTCAGTATAATATCTGCCTTTTCTCCCAGATCCACCCTGTTTGTAATTAACCACCTGACCACACTCCTTAGTATTTAAGCCTCTCTTTTTCTGTCACTCCCTGCTAGATCCTCCTGTCACATGGTCCATTTCTTGCTGGTTACCATTTCCTATTCTCTTCATGTCAGCGCTTTTAGTGTTATTGTTATATCTTTCTCATAAAATAACTCCTTTACGGCCACAGATATATTTAATGCCATATATTCATCCTAATAGTAACAGTAATAGTAAGACTATCAACATTAGTTAAGCTTAACATGGTAATCACATGGACAAACTTAAACTAGCTTTTCAAAAACGTGGATTTTACACAATCGGTCAGTGGTCATTTACTGGAGAATAAAACAGTATTTTTTTCCACACCATTTTGGTTTGCAACTCATTTTTAACAACGGCAGATGACCTTTTTCTGCAAATAAAAATAAATGTGAGTGCAGTTTGGCCATTTGTGTTTTCCATGTAGAAAATTATGTAAGATCACATTTATTTAATCCATGAGTGAAATATGTATAAGAAATATTGATGCGGAGAACATGGTGCTCTCCAAGATTGTTTATTCATCATGTCTGGGACATCATCACACTTCCTTAGTTGTAGATTATTTCCATTTTAGTTTTAGCTCATCAGTTGGTAATGCCTGATCTTTTTTCTTCACAGGCTGAAATAAACTTTCACATTTTGCTGTTTGATCTATTTCATAAATACCTACTTAAAAACCATCTAAGATATTGTCGTTTTCACCCTTCTGATAGTTTTAACACTTTGCAGAGGTTATGAAACTGAATTATGGGCACTGATGTCTTTTACAGTCATTGAATCTTTTACAGCTGCTATCACCTCAGACACCTTTGACAGCAGATGGTATATATCTATATGTAATTATATGAATTAACAGTATCACCCTGCCAAAGTACATCAAGTTTCTTTGGCTGCTAAATGCTCTGAGCAAAAACCTGATCCTCATTTTCTTTCCCCAACATTTATCCAGCCAAGAGAAGCACCTTTTTATGATAAATTTTAAGTATTTTTGAAATGTCAACTAAAAAAAAAACAAAACACTTGAATGCTTGAAAACAAGAGGCTCTTCAAGTGAAGCGAGTTCAACAAAGTACTTTGTTAAAACCAATCAAACAAAATCCACACTGGCAGGAAAAATGGAGTGAGCTAAATGTTGTTGCTCCTTCACCGCAGGATGTAAGTCAGCTCTGATTACCATCATGAGCCGCCCCTTCATTTTCTCGAGCCATCCCTTTCACCCCTCCTTTAATCACTGGCAGCATCAGCGCAGGAATGCTAATGGTAACCTATGGGAGAAGGATGCAGCGCACAAGATAATAAAAACCCTCCCACGCTTTCTGGGACAACAACGAAGCGTCACCGCCGACATTACTCCCACGATATGGGCTCCTAATTACACGAACAGCAATAAAGGTGATTTAGCCACAATATAAAACTTATGGAGAGGAGGAAGCGATTCTGTTGATGAGTTCATCATCTTGGTCATTAACCGCCGATGAGAAGCTACGATCTGCTCTTTTATTCTGCAAGTTCTCTGGGCAAAGAAATGAAGCCGTGTATCATTTTTTGGACGTTTATCTGAAAAGATTAGTTTTCTTTGTGCTCCTGCCCTTTCTGTGGGAGTCTGACACAGATGCTCCGACGTTGAAACCAATCGATCTGAGCGGAGGAACTCCAGATAAAAGCAAAACAGCAGAAAACAAAAGAATAAATTAGTTCTTTTTCCTCTGGCTCTTTATTGATTTGATCTGTTTGGGGCTTTAAAGTCAAGACACTGCAGATTGAAAGAGGAAGTTTGTAACAAAGGGCAATTTTAACAACAGACTCCAGCGTGGAGGATTTTAAATAAGTTTCGCCATACAAGCTAAAATGGGAAAAATAAATCCTCTCTGTGTTTCATTTCTTTCTTTCTGGGTTGAGTTATTAATGTCTGAGCTTTAATTACTTTGTGGGACATGGTGAGTCAATGCTTTTATCCACAGAAAGACTCAAGCTTGCCCTGCTTTTTTTTGAGAAGAGCTCTGGTGTATAATTAATAGACAGGGCAAAACCCATGAATAGCAATGCGGCAGATATGTCATTTTTTCTTAAATGCCCTTCTCTCTACTTCCTCCTTCATCTTTCTTTAGGGACCACTTACTCTGCTTGACGGCTGCTGAAATTCATTTGTAGGCTGGCTGTTAGAAAAACGGACGTGAGATTAATCACTGAATTTGTGTTCAAGCGGAGAGTCCGGAAGTTGAGACGCTGTCTGATCATAGTTCTTGCATCGTCACTCCTTTGAAGCCATACGCTGTTTGTTTTTCAGGCTTGTGGTGCACTCACACTTCAGGTCTGACTTTTGTCGTCTCACTGGCCGCACAGTAAGGCAGCGGATTCGGATTCCCGACTGATTATTAAACAGATCATTGCAGCTATACTAGCAATAAAGATGTAGCATGACCTCAAACCATGTTTATTAGCAATCAATACATATTTCAGATTACAGTTTAAACAGTAGGAAATTACTGTAAAGCTTTAGTTAAAAGAGAAACTGAAATCAGAAGTATAGTATCCAGTTTCCTGCAGCTGTTCATCAAAGCTCTCACAATCATCATTTTCAGAATCATTACTGTCCTCTTCAGAAGCTGCAAGCATAACAGCAGCAGGTGTCATTTGATGTGTGTATAAAATTCTTATTTATGATGTTTAGAGTACAATGTAACATGAGGAAATGTCTAAAGATACACACGACTAAAAGGATGAAACTCTGCAGCTCATGAGTGCGTTGTCCTACCCGTTTCACTCCTACGTCCGCCATTTTGGCTGACAAACACTATATATATATAAACATGTTTAAAAATGAGGTGAGTATTTTGTTCTAGTGCAACAAAATAAAATGTAACTCATCATCTTCAAACATCACAACCCCATCAAGTCTAAATATTCTGGCACACAACAGGATTTAAAAGTGAAAAAGCAAAAAACAAGAAATGGGGCTCAAGGAGGAAGAATTAATCAGAAAGTCTATCAACTTCTGTGTGGTCAACTCTATGTCACGACTGATAAGGGGTTCTTTGGTGTTTTCACTCAGCATCCTCACTGAAACCTACACCCATGTTTTTTAATGGATGTGTGTCCATTCAGACGAAGCGGACTCCTGTCCGGTGAATTCTTGCCTGTTTGAACAGAACAGATGGTCGTCATTAACAGGACAGGGTCCAAATCATTCAGACTGATACTGGTTCAGGCTGTGACAGCTTTGCCCATCGCATTACAGCACAACAGCAAACCATGTACTCATCACAATTCCCCGATCGATGAAGCGTTCATTCGGCGCTCCAGCTGACAAATCGACTCTGCAGCCTCTGGCTCGCCTGCTCCTTCCTCCCTGTTTCTGGCTCGAGATGAAAATGGAAAAGCCTTAGCCTGTCTTTGTATGTAAACCCACCCCTATTTCCTTAGCTTTAGGGTGTTCAGTCTTTCGGATCAAACATAGGAATGCTTTGTTCACCCTAAGCATAGACAATGCGATTGCTGGCTTTTCTTGGGGGACGTGGAGCAAAACAATTCCATGAAGTGTTCGGCTCCACTTGAGCGGAGAGGCCGACATTCGTTTCCTCTGCGCTGGCTTTGCTTCCTCCTGTGAGGAGATGCTTATTTCTGCCTTTGTACACATGCACAGCAGGGGTGGCCGATAACAACGTTCCCCTGAAAGTGAAGCTGACACAGTTGATATTTAAAGCAATGCTGCCATGGCTGCTGCTTTACTGGAAGCTTCGGTGTGGTTCACTTTAGTAAAATGGCTCTAACTGAAGCTATATGTTGAGGATCAAGACAGCTTTTCTAATTCATTACCTAATTGGCCCAATTAGAGGCAACCTCTCGCCCTTATCCACATCTACTCAGTGAATAAAGTGCACGTTAGTGTGTGAAGGTTTGCTGCTCACACTGCTGTGACTAATCAGGAACCTCTGAGAACCTCTTTCATTGTCTGAAGAACCGATTGTACTCACTGTCATGTTCTGTCAGTTCACTTCCCCCGAGCGTTACTCTGAAGGCATTAATGGACGACTGATCTTTCGGATGCGTGTTGTAACCATGCATCATTTAAACTGATGGATGTAGAGCTGCTGAAAGGAGCAGGGGAGAGATGCTGAACTCTCCAAGTAATTAAAAAAAGGTAAATCTGACTAAAAACATCTCCATCACTATGTTTTATGAAAAGCAGCGTCCATCTTGCCGATAGTTTATGGATAATTACGTTGAGCGATATTGACAGAGAAGATTGCCCCAGAGGCAAGAAGTCATTAAATGTAGAGTGTACAGAATGCTGTGTGACAGATCGGTCAGCTTGGAGTGCATATGTAGTAATGACACATTAGCAAGAAATATTAACACCTGATAGTCCAGTAGACTCAGTTCGATTGGGGACCGAAGTTGCTACATTTTTTTTATATATATATTTTCAGCTGGTGGAGTTCACTGTCAAACGGACCAAACCATTTCAAAAACTTGTGCACCTTCTCGCCTGGGGTGGCGCTGCACCACCTGGAAAGAACACAAAAACCCCTAAAGAAGACGCTGAACACAGTTTACTTTTTCATGAATGTAAACAAGATGGAGGGGTCAGATTTTAGTGCACGTAGAAGTTTTCATTGCAAATTTAACACTTAAGGGTTAGGCAGTTGACTAATTGTTACACAAACAATTTTTTGATTTCTCCAGAATCTGTGTGTCAGCTTTAGGTGTTTCAATGGAGAGTTCTCCTTTGAGGAAAATAAAAAGAAGATTCAGTGCTTCACAAAAGTGTTTCTTGTAAAAGTTTGTTTTAAATCTCTTTAATGTTACTACATAGTGATATTAAATACCACAAAAGCCACTGATCAGCAATTATTAAAAGTTCTAATTTTGTGTAGTACATATTTAAATGTTTTAATTAACAAGATGCAGTGCTGTAACTCAAGACCTGAATAACTTGGGTGGTAAGGGGGTTCGGTTCTGTGTGTGGCAGCTGACCGTTTTTGAAGTTTTCAGGTCAGAGTGGCCTTCACTGGACTGACACTACAGATGGCTCATTAGGCTGTGGCTTGATAAGCCACTGCCAGCACAAATGCACACACACTCATGCACACGCACTTCCATCCTTCCATCCTCCTGTCATTCTTTTTTTCAGTCTAACACCCCACCTGCTGCTCACACACATACATATAATATGGATGCAAGTGTGTTCATCACCTGTCCGATAAAAGGAAGATGTGCGCGCGCATGTGTGTGTGTGTGACTACTTTTGAGCTTTTTGCAATTATGTCCAAATTAAATTATTTTAAGTGCATTGGTAGATTGACAGACGAGTTAATAGCTCAGGTAAAATATGACATTATCATTATGTGTTTGTGTGTGTGTGTTTGGATTTGTGACCTTTCAAGGCCCATTTTTCCAACAAATCCCATGCTGCGGGGACCGACTGTTCCTTATGGGACCCAAAAGCCAGGACCCATAAAAATAAGTGCTGTTATAGCATCAGGAGTTATGTTCAGGACTAAAGTGAAGTGTGAACTGAGTTTATGTTTTGTTTAGGGATAGGCGCAGGGTGTAGAAATTAATTAAAAAAAATGGATGGAAATCGTAATCTATGTGTATGCATTAAGTTTGTCACATGCTAACACACATATTGTTGGTCTTTGTAATTTATGTGCATATGTGTGTTTGGATGTTTATGGGCTGTCTGTGTGTAAAACTGTTTAACCGTTTCCTGTAACAGTCAGGGTTGACAGAGTCTTTGCTTGGAAATGTGTTGCTTATTAAACCGACGCAACCTGCAAGATGCAAACACATCACCTCTGTTACAACATAATTCACATTTTCATCCACATCGCTGAACATACACCAGTAGGGGTTCATGTACTTCTACAAGACCCTGGTCTTAAACCAGGAGTGTCCAACACCAAAGCTCAAGAGCTAGAGTCTCGCAACTTTCAGATGCATCCCTGCTCCTACTCATATAATTGTTTCTTTTACCTTAAATCTGTCAAACTTTGCAGCTGGAAACATTAAAGCATAGTCTTATCAGCTACTGAAGATTGTACAGTGTTCATCCTTCCCCTCATACAGACTTTCCTGGAAATTGACTCAAGGTTCAGTCTGTGAAATCGAGGAGGTCGTTAAAAGTGAACACACTGATTTCATCTTAAAGCTGCAGTTGTTTGGGTTGCAGGTAATGTGTCTGAGTGCCGGGAGAAGGACTCCGGAGACGGCTGGTTACAGAGTGTAATGAAAGCTTCGTTTTCTCTGCTTCTGTATCCAGCTCTGCTCATCCATCACTAGGAGCACCATCAAAGTGAGCCAGTGGAGAAAAAGTGAGGCCCCCTCTCTACTGCCTTCCCATCTCAGAAAATAAGAAAACTAACAATAGGACATGGCTGGGCATTATCACAAAGGGGGCATCCTTTTCTGCTTTATAGCCAGAGGAAGATATACCAGGATTACCTGGATTTGCCCCTTCTGGAGAAAAGCAGCTTCATTTCTGAGGAATCAGATGTGGTTTAATGAGGAGAGGGGGGGGGGGGGAGATGTCAGGATCCCTCTGTCAATCCTTAGAAAACAATCATTCCTCTCAGAATCCAGTTCGATGTTTTCAAATCCCATTCACACATTTTAAGCATTTTTGTGTGCCCATGAGTGACGGTAGCGTCCTAATATGAATTATATCTTGTGAACAAAAACAGAAAGCTGTAGATGGAGAGGGAAGCTACAGATGCTTCAGGGAATTTGGCAGTGACTCGACCACAGCACTAATGAACCCAGACTTAGGTGACCTCTCAGGGATCATGAGGGTGTCAACAGCCACAAACAGACTGCAGCCAATTATACCCAACTCAGAAACAGGGAGAAAATGATGTATGTCACAGGGAAGGATGAGTTTTTAATGACTCTGTGGATAAATGAAGCACTTTAGAGTTAAAAACCTGAAAATTGGTTAGAATCTTAAGCTGTGTTGTCTTATTTCTCTTGAATCATTTAGCTCCTTCCTATGCTGTATTTAAATACAGTATATATATGATGTTACTCTTCTTTTTCTTGCTAAGCCAGGGCATTTTCTTTCTGCATAGCACAGGGCAATTCAAAGCACTCTACTTGATTAAGAAGAAAATAAAACAATAAATAAGTTGAATAAATTTGAAAACCAATCAATAAGGGTCCATAGAAAAGACAAATGGGTTTTGGTGTCACTTGATATTAGCAACTCAGTAATAAAGTCATGTATTATTTAACATTATTGACTTAAACATACTGAATGAATCTGAATAAAACACTAATAACACACATTTAGTTGCATTAAAATGCAATATTTTATTAAAGCTTGTTTGTATTCTCACTAAATAAATGTTCTCCCAACACAGGCTAAATTCTCATACTTGTGTGTGTTTAAGTGAGAGCTGCTTTATGCATCTTTTAAGACCTTTTTTTATACATCTTTACCACATGTACTAATAAGAGTAGATCCCATATAAAAATGCAATATATAAAGTGAAAAGCAAAATTTGCCAAGTTTGCACAAAAGAAGATGTTAAACCTAAAGTCTCCATAAACCTGTTGAAAAGCAGCCGCCGTGTTAAACAGGTATATCACCTCTGGTGAAATTCGTCTAGCATTCGTTTTTATGCACCAGAACAAAACATTCGCTTTTGAATTCTCTAGAGAAACCTTCAGCATTTACAAATATATCTGCTGGAAAAATAAAACTCCAGCATGTACAGCAGCTCAGTTGCATACTGGGGGGATTTGAAAAAAAAAACAAAAAAACAATCACAATGTCATGTCAGAGCACATACATAATAGATGAGGGTTTCCTCTGCTCAGTATGCTGCTGTGTGGTAACTGCAGCTGTTCAGAAGAAAACAAAGAAACACTTCAGATTCAGATTGAGAAAGCAAGAAAACAGCTTTAAAAAAGATGTTTCTGAAACGGCAGTGCTGTGATAATGGAGACAGGGTGTAACATGGAAAGGAGAATGACTCATTTTTACCCTCCTAAGACAGTGAAAGCTTGGTTGTACATTATTAATATACTGACAGAAAATAAACTAAGTGACATCACAATACGAACTCCATGATCCACTTTAACTTGTAAGTATCCCTAATATTTCTAATTTAACTCAATAGTTCTGATGAGTTGCACATTGTTTGCAACCAAACCAAAGATGCAAAAATGGTAAAAATGTGTATCTTGAGTTTTTCCTCTTGTCCCTGGGAAAGGAGATGTTAGAATCTCCTTTACCTCCTTCACTACGCTCCCTGTGGATCCTGTCACTCCCACCGTCTCCTGTGGATACCTAAACTCTCCCTCTCATCACTCTGGAGACCCAGCAAGCAGTTTGCTCCCAGCTTGCAGTGGTCCAGTAAAAGACTTGCACAGAAGCATGCTGTTATCCAGCAGAGTGCCTCAGAAGTTCTCGCACAGACAGAACCGAGAGACTTTGTGGTTCAATATTTTAGGTCAAGACAAACCTTGTTATAGCTCGAAGTCCAAATTTGCATTTTAACAAACCTAATTGAAACCATTCCAATAAGTTTGAATAATAATTAAAAAAAATCATTGATTGCTCATATATCTTGGTTTGTTTTTGACATTTACATGAATTTATCTTGTGTTGCAACTAAGAAACAAAGAAAAATGTGCATTTTCCCTAGCAGATGAGGTTTCTTTTTTGTTTATCAAAACTAAAAAATCATGCTTTTTCCTCCTAATAGCAAACCTGAACTCTGCATTATATTACCTCTGTTTTGATTGATCCACACTCATTGAGTCCTCCTCCTCTGCCTTTGACTTCATCAATTTTCTCGCATTGATTCTGTTTCCAGGAATTTGTTCAATATATAAAACAAACAGCAACAAGTAGGTTTAAATGTAAATTTTATTGTAATGGAGTCCTGATAAGACAACATCCTTGGTTAATAACTCACAAAATCTGATATTTCATCTCTACTCCTTAAGTTTCACACCAAACTTTGACAAAGACAAGTTCATGCAGCTCCTTCCTTCATGTGTGCTCTTCCCCTGAGATTTGCTTCTGTTATTACTGCTGCCTTCATGCGAGAAGTGTGCCTGAAATTGCGCCCTAACGTGACAGGGCTTGTGTTTGCAGCCTCTAATCTTGTGAAAACAGGAGCACAATCGGTAACCGAGAGCTTTTCACATTTTAACTGTCAGTTGAAATTATTTCATGTGAATCGATTGGTCCTCTGGAAAATTTGTAAGTGTTTTTCTTTTCGGGCTCTTTCAGCTGTCGTCAGTTTGTGCCACGAGACTCTTGTGTTAGTTTGTGTTTGGTTTTGTGTTTTCAATGGATACTTGCTTGATTTTCTTGTACTTGTTCTTTAGTTGAATTGTCTTCATACCTCCTCACACCTGTCGTCATTTAGTTAATTGACTCACCTGTCACTTATCAAGAACTCCCTCTGCTTGGTTCTTTTACTCCATGGGTTTCTTACTTCATGTCCTCCTAATGTAATCCTATGGATTTGGCCTCCTACAGACATCTTGTCAGAGTTCATCTAAGTAATGTTCTGGTCATTTTCAGGTTTTCAGCTATCTGTTCTTCCTTTGAGGCTTAATTTGGGTTCTTCCATCCATCGTCTGCACTCACTTGCACTTGCAGAATCGCAGGAGGGCTAGTCATTTGGAGAGAGGCAATTTTTTCCACCGCTTTATATTATACCGCTTCTTGCCAGAAGAAAAATAGCCAACAAAAATATATTCAAAACAAACAATTTGCCAGTAGCGTCCTGCTTAATTTCCTCCACACAAGTCAACCTCATTTCTAACATAAACTAATTACAAATGCCTGAATCAGGGAGTAAAAAAATCTTGCAAAACTGATTATTTCCTCAGCTCTTTACCAATAAATTGTTACCCTTGTGTGAAATAAAACTCAAAATTTCATATAATACATCCCCCTCCCTGTTATATCTCAGTGACTACATAAGGCACTAAACTAGCAAAACCCATCATCTTAACGAGCTCATAAAAATAGGAGCTTCTGTGTGGTCGGCTTGCGGTGAGGGTTTTTTTTATGAGGGATTTGTGGCAGCTAATGCTGCAGGGAGATGTATGTGACAATGACAAAACTTGTTGCAGGCGACTGAAAGTAGCCCACTGGTGCAAAATCCACATTTTAGTTTGCTGTGTGTATTGGAGATCAATACAGACTCACAGATAGGAAACATGGAGGTGAAGAACATAAGGTTAATTTAAATGTCTGGCTAAAAAAAAGAACAAATTAAAGATTCTGAATGGCAGAAGAAGGTTTAAAGTAAAACGCTTTAATTATTGAAAATTAAAATTCATAGCGGAACAAAGTCGAAACTGGGAAAAAGATTGGAAATAAATCTGAGAGGATCTGGCGCTGAATAAAATAAATATGTATAATAAGGAAAGATTTACTGACCCACCGTGAAGCATAGGTGTGCTGTAATCCATCAATAAACAAGAAATAAGCCCCTTCAAAGTAGCACGTGAAGCATTGAAATTGTTGGCAAAATCTGTCTCTTTTCATCATTTATTCTGAAAGAAAAAAAAAAAATCTAAAAATGCAATTGTTTTGCAGTTTGGCATAATCAAAGACGTTGGGACAAATATATTATAAATGTATTTGAGCCAAGAGAAAAGGGATTTTCTTTTGCAAGACAAAAGAAAATCCCTAATAGGAAAATAAATGCTAACAAGTCACTGTGAGAACATGAGTTGCACCCACGTTCCCCATGCAATGGAAAGATAGATGGTTGAGTTATTTTGCAACCACAAACTAATAAATGTGTAATTGCCACAGCAGTGCCTTAATGTTTGTAATATCAGCTCAGTCAAAGCTCTATTGTGAAGATTTTTATGTTTGTTAGAGATCATTAGTGAAACAATGGCATCACAAAGACTAGGAATATGTCAGGAATTAAGTTGTTGAGAAATATAAAGCAGGGATTGCTTATAAAACAATTTTCCAAGCTTTGAATATCTCACAGAGTCCTTGTCTTTCACTTGTCAAATGGAAGAGACACATGTGTAAAGCTGGCCAAGGAAAACATTAAAGAGAGTTCAGGTGGAGGAATCTGTTGGCACAACAGCTTTTTATTGTGTGCTCCATAGATCTTACCATTGTGGAAAAAAGAACAATAAAAAAAAGTCACATCTGAAAGAAATACATGAGATGATACCATTTAAGTTTCCTCAAAGCCATAAGGGACACACCAAACATGTGGAAACTGTAAAAATGCTACATGTAGCAAAAAGCTAAATTTGCACTTCACCCTAAACACACCAACCCCATTGTGAAACTTTGTGTTGGCAGCATCATGCAGTGGGGATGTATTATTCAACAGGGATGAGAAAGCAGGTTGGATGGAGCTAATTACAGGGAAAATCTGGACGATGACCTGTTAGCATATGCATAAGACATAAGGTCCACCCACCAGATGGTCCTGAATGCTTAAGTAGAAGGCAATTTGGCTTCTCCTTTTTTTCTCCAGGAAGTGTTATGATATTACCCAGGCATAAAATGACTAAATCACACTCAGACTGTTATGTGCTGCAGGTGTATGTGTTTTGCAAAATATGACTTCAAATAGTGTAGAAAGAAAATGATCACTAGAAAGATCCCAACTTACTCCACAACAAATTTACCTATAAGAATCAGCCCTTTGTTTTGCTTCTCAGAACAGATCTTGAGCTTTTTTCCATGTCTACATTTTCTTAAACTGCTTCCTCACATGTATTTTTTTCTCCGATCACTTCACACTGGAATCAAACCAATCCTTTGGGATGCCCTGTGGCGTTCCTGGACAGCTGGCTGTTTCTGGAGATCCAGAGAGATACTTGATATCAACACTTCGTGTCTTCCTTGCTTTGCAAGCACGCTCTATTCACTCTGCGTGCCTCTCTACCATTTAAACACAATGAGCAGTAATTATCCAAGCTGCAATCAAATCTCTGATTGTTGCGTAAATCTTCATCGCGCTGTGAGGGATGTTAGCACATTCATCCAGATGCTGATGTGCCACAGAGGGAACGCAGAGACGCTTGCTCACTGAGGAGAGGGCTGGAAGGGAGAGCCACAGTGCCTCCTGTCTGCAGCTAGAAACAAATGACAGGCAGTTTAAAGACACACTGTGTTTTATGGCACTGCAAAAAAAAAAAAAAAAAAAAAAAAAAACTTAAGCAGATCTGCATGGTAACTTAACAAGCCTATTTGCAACTCTTTATTACTTGTACAAAGCACTTCTGTCTTCAGCCCCATTTCCTCTGAGGTCAATGAAACGGTGCACAATGTTCTTCTGCCAGTAAACACACCATAAAATAGATAGCCTCAAGGTGAAGAGAGGTTTGTGCAAAGTCAGAATGACATTGTGGAGTCCTGACTCAACGGCAAGATTGCACACAGATGAATATTCCAACTCAGTGGAGGAATATCATTAATCAGGAAGTTACCTTTTCTGTCAGGATGTGGTGCCGTCGGGTCAGGGTGTGATGACTGATAACAGACATGAGAAAAATGTTTTCCCATCGCTGCTTTGTTTTAAGCTCTTTGTTTGGTGTCATTTCAAGGATTCCTGACTGCCGTGGCTCTTAAAAGTCCTGCTCAAACGCCCAGTGGACCATAAAACACTGTCTGGGTTCTTGTTGCTCGTCAGAATTCAAATAAAAAGTGTCAGAAATTATCTGACATGACTGTTATTATGTGCTTCTAATGATGCTTTTGAACTTGGGCAAAATGGTGATTCGAAATGTAACTTTCAATTAAATGTAAAACTAAGAATTTGGGACACGACTTTAATGTATTATGGATTTTCTCTGATCTTGTTTTAGTCAAAAGGTTCTTTAAAATATACTTCAGCTAACAGCAGCGATCTGGCATAATGTCGTATAAATATTTAATCACTTTTCTTATCAGAGTTGATAGATTTCATTTAAAGCGTTTAGTTCCCTGTCAGACTCCGCTTTTAACAACAGTTCATAAATCTTCAATAAGATTGAGGGCTGAATAAGATTCAGGAAGCTTAATACTGACCTGCTTTGTCCATTAAAGTTGTATCCAGGTTTTCATCATCAGGCTGTTGATTTGAGATGATGTTGTTGATTCTAACATGTTGTGTAATTATTCTAGTCAAAGATGTCAAGATAAACTTTTTAAATGTGTGAACGTCGCATTAAATGTCAAGTGGAGGTGGGTGGTAGCATCAAGCACTGGGTCTGTTTTACTCCTAGTGGTATGGATGCATTGCACAAAGTGTATAGATATTGGATGTTCAAGTGGGAGTTTGACCTGAACTGTAGGGTTAGAGAAGATCAACAACAATAAATACAAAACGTATGCATTCAATTCTTGGTTTTAGAAAAGGCGCATTTACCATTAAAATGCACTAAATATATGAGTGGAAGCCCAAATTAATGGCATTAAAGCCTATGGTGAATCTATGTAATATTCTGACCACTGATTTTGCCTAAAAGTTTGCTAGAATTTCTCACAATAAATAAATAGAAGCCATAAAAATGCATTCTTATCCAAAAACACTGTTTGCAGTTTTGGTTATAGACTACCTGACTCCCCCTCAAGCTCTTGCATTTCTCCTTTTCATCATTTTGAGCTTCCAGGTTAAACTAGCATTAGCCCTAAATTACTTTTCAGAATGTAAAAGCGGTCGGAGGGTTGCACGCTTCCTCTGTCCCATGAAATTGCTTCTGACTCCTTTCCTTAAAACCAAGGCGCTTCAGAAGTGAGATTTATAGAAAACTGGAAGGTGATGATCTGAAATGTAGCCATAATCCTCTTCCACTCTCAACAGAAGCAATAAGATGTCAACAGAAGCAATAAGATGTCTCTATCAGTCACGATGTTCGTAATGGCAATATTGGAGCTGAGATCGAAGCAAAATGAAGACTTTAATTTATCTGAGGTAATTTTGAATTTCTATTTGTTCTTTAATGGATAACATGAGCTAGTTTTGCTGTTTTTTTTTTACACAGCTCACATTAAAAGCAACAGAAGCATTCTCACTGCAAAGAAAGAACAAACAACCTCAGGGAATGTCAGGTTGTTTACGTGGAGCTTCCTGCCAGTTTACTTTAATCAGAAGTGCAATGATTAGGACCTGAAAAGCTCGCCTTAGGCCCATTCCAGCACAGACAGGAAAGGTTTGATTTCTAGCCTTTATCAGTGTTTCTCAAGCACACAGTTTGTGTACAGAAAGAAGCCAAGAGAGGCGGTTGCACGTCAGCGAGGTCCACAGCTTGTTCCTGCTGGCGGCATGGCTTATAAAGTGCTACTGATTTGTAATTTCCCTGTGCCTGCAGGTTCTCTCAGGGGAGCGGGCTCTTTGCTGCATGGGCTTGCTCTCTGCATTAGCTCTCATGAATGATGGAGGAGGCACGTGTCGGCAACTTTACGAGCCGCTTCTCAAAGAACTCGGACGGTTTGAAATGTGGAAACTGGATAGGTTGAAAGAATAAACATAAAATGAAGTGAGCTTAGGTTGGAAAGGAAACGTTACATTTGCTTTTGAGTTGAGTAATAAGTTTGTAAGTTCAGGCCATCCTAACAATTATGATTAGTCAAGCAGTAAGAGTAAGACACCTCTTTCCAAATCTTTATCTACTGACTTCGTTACGTAACTGTGTGACTGTCTCTCATTTTGACAGGAAACGCGCCTCATCAGCTGTGTTTGCTGCATTATTCATGAAGAGAGTGAGAATGAGCGGCTCAAGCACAACCCATCATTCTTAGATAAACGTCTCGGCCTTCTGGTGGAGCATGGGGAGGGCTTATCTTGTTTCTGTTTTTTTCTTTTCTTTTACCCAAGAAGACAATTAGCACCCAGTACAACTGACTTTAAACATGCATTCACTGTAGCAAACATGCAACTAATATTAGCCTAATGAATAAATATGTATTTCAAAGGTCAATAGTCTGATCTGATGGAAGGAATAAAGCTGTACACTGTAGAAATGGTCCATGCTTATCAAAGCTGACTAAAAAGGGTAATGAGATGTTTAGATGAAGCCACTAGGGGGCGTATTAATTCCTTTAAATTAAAACCTGTCGCTTTGTTTAGAGTTTACTGATTTTATCGCCCTCTGGTGGTTTATGATAAATAGTTGCAAAACTTTAACCACACAAAATCCTGTCTATCAACACTGACACTGTAAAAATCTGCCAAAGTATTTTACATCACACAGCTGTACGTGTTGAAAAGGGTTTTATGCATACTGTTTTCTTCGTTTTATTGTGTTGCCATTATCTGTGATAATTAACAATAAATGGCTTTTCAAAAATTGTTTGCAGCAATCAGCATTTATTTCAAGGTAAACTGATATCAGGCAGCATATATCGATTATCACTGTATTGTAGATTTTAGTGGTTCATTGATCTACAGTAAGGAACTTAGATCATGTCAAAATCATGTAATTTGAGGATAAGACTCAAAATTACAAAATCATTTTTGAAAACTAACACTTTGTACGTTTTAACGTTTGCAGTTTGATTGTATGTCTCCAACAGAGATTAGTTTCATAATAGCTTAAGATAAGATAAGATAAAATATTCCTTTATTAATCCTACAGAGGGGAAATTTGCATTGTTACAGGGGGAAGTGAATTGATGTGTTTATTTTGTTTTCCAACTCAGACTTTTAAAACTTCAGCCTGCAATGGCAAATATGAAGTGAAATCCACCAAGTGAAAGAAAAAAAGTAACTTAATGTTGCTATTTTGCCACGTTACAGGGCTCTGTAGCTTGAAGTGGGGGGTATATAAATTGCACCATGCAGCCATCCTGGTCCTGAGTTACCCTGAGGAGTTTGTGTTCTCCACCTGTGTGTTCTCCACCTGTTTTGATCTCGCTCATCTGACTGTGTGTGTTTGTGCGTGTGCGTGTGCGTGTGTGCGTGTGTGTGTGTGTGTGTGTGTGTGACCTTTTACTCTAGTCCCACCCAAAGTTGCGTATATTTACTTAAAGGACAAAAGTCTCTGTCATACAATCACGCAGACCCCCATGGCAGTGATATAGTTCCAGGTCTGCTCCACATGGAGCCCTCTCAGGGGCCCACGTCCCAAAGGTCACAGCATCAAAGACATCACAGGTCAGGGGGCCGAGGAGAACCTGGTTTAACCCTCCGGTGCCCTTTGCATTATGATGTAGATACACCCACTCTCTTTAGTTCTTGCTTTCCATACGATACGTGAAAGTAATATATGAATGGAAACCTGAGCAAGTTTATGTGTTGTTGCCATTGTTGCCTTTGATTTAAATTCTGATCTTGATTTTCTTTTTTTTTTTTACTTTGAACATTCTTTTGTTTGGATAATGGTCTTGGATGGTCGTCTTTCTTGCTATAAACGTAACTGTTCATTCCAAATCATCCAATGAGAAGAAAGAAAATTAGAAAACACTTTTATATCCACCCACTCTGTGTCTAAACATTTTCAGAGATTTTCTTGTAATTCTCAATATGCACTTTAAACTTCTCTGGAATCTATGACCGTTATTTTTGCCCCAGATCTCAAGCTCAGTAAGATTGGATTGAGAGCATCTGTGAGCAGAACCTTTCAGATGTTGTCTCAGATTTTGACTGAGCCAGTCTAGCACATTCATTCATCTAAAGAGTTTCATTGTAGCACTTCCTTTGTGTTTACAATCACTGTTTAACTGTAAAGTGAAAATCTCGCACAGTCTCAAGATTTTCTTGTTCCCTCTGCAGGGAGGGAGCATCAGAGGCAACGTAAAACATGTGGTATAAGAAATGAAAACAGGGGCATGTGGTAAACAGGCGAAGCTCCTTCTTGAGGCTCAGAGATTTGATCTGAACCTGCTTCTTTTCAGAACTGTTGGCATCTTTGTGGGTTAATTAAGTGTACTGCATTTCAGTAAGTTGTGTCCAAAGGCACATGTTTCCTTCTACTATGAGTCTGTTGGCACATTGCCCAGCAGAGCCCCAGATATAGGGATTCTTCTAGAGAGGTGCTAGATACAGGGCTTTCCATTGCTTCTGCTGAAGAAAAGCTTCCCAATAGCATGACACTGTCACCACCATGCTTTACCACGGGGATAATTTTTTTACGGTGATGTACAATATTAGCTTTGCAATAAGAGCATTTTACTTTTTGGTCAAAAAGTGTAATTTTGTTCTCCTCTGACCAGAGGTCCGTCGTTGTCTTCCCCAGAGTAATCATATTGAGCTATATGGGCCACGATTGTTTGTACAAACAATGAGTTTAACTTCACTTTCAGATGCTTTACACCATTGGCACATTTAGTATGAGGAAGCTGAATGAATGTCTTTTTTCAGACTCAATGCAACTTTTTAAAACTGGAGGAAACGAGTCCAAACTTTTTCTGGAAAGACTGATGTGTCTACCAACTATATTAACCCATAAAGATGTCAAAGCATTGCAAATCCCATCACCTCACAGCCATTTCCATGGAGACGGTGATTATCCATGCAGAAACACATTATGCAACACAGTAACAGACTTGCCATTCAGAGTGAATGGGATTATATTTCAGTCTGTTCTGCTCTGACATGTCAATAAACCTGGTTTTGCTGAAGGCGGGGCTTTTTTTCGCAGCCAGGAGCTTCCAGGACACACAGCTTCTACATTTTGGGATAATTGAGAGATTTTCACTGTTTACTTTCTCCATGGGAATGTGCCAAGTTAAATGTTTCTCGGGGAAATAATTAAGGCATTTTTGTAACATTTTAGGTGACAACATGTAAATGTTTCGCACACATTTGGTAAAAATTCAGTGTTTTATCGAGAGCTTTCTTTTCAGTGTCCAACCATTTGCTCTACAGATGGAGTTGACTGAAAGGAGGACCGATGGAGGGCAGAGGGCACAATCTTACACGAGTTTCCTTTTACTCTGCAACCCAATAAATTTGTGAAAGGCCTAAACGTGAATGGGAGGGAAAGAGGTCACTGAGCAGCACAAATGTAAGGAAAGGAGAGAGGAAATCTAATCAGCTTGGAGATGCTAATTTTATGGAGCACCAATTAAGGAGAATTTTTTTATGACGCTCTTTTTGGAGAAGACAAAACAGCAGAGCTGGGAGGGGGGTACTTTAGCTTGAATGGTTCTTCTCCTCCACTCCCCCCATCCTTTCCTCTGCAGGATTGAAACCAGTCTCTAATGGGATGGCACCCACTTTACGCCTGCCCTCGCCCACATTGAAGAAAGGAGGCAGACTCTGTTTGTTGTTCTGGACGGTCGTGTGTCCCGTTTATCACTGTCACTTCACTGAAAAAGGAGGACCGAGGGGGTGGTGCGGAGTGGGTTTCTGGGGAGGTTAGCCGTACAATCTGTCCCGCTTGGGGTTTTACGACTGCGGGGGCCCCACGTGGCGAGACCCCCACCCAGCACCAATACATCTCCATATCTGCCTTTCGGGCATCGACGGCCTTTGTATCGGCTCACTCCGGCTGCCAAGATGTGTGTCTGCACTGTGAACTGGGGCCTGGGTGGAGTACCTAACTAGACAATGATGGGAGATCCGAGACTGCCAATATTTAACCAGCGAGCAACCCACTCACGCCCCTGCATGGCCGCAGAGCCCCCTGTGCCTTTGTGGACTCTGAGTTAATCTTTCAAAGGTCCAAGCCTTGCCCACTGTCCCCTAAATATACTGCTACTCAGTCTCTTGAGCGGTACTTTTATGGGACCTTTTGTCGCTGCTTGTGCTGTTTACTCTGCCTCCACTGCACTCCATAACTCCATGATCCTTAAGTCCTTCTCGGAATTAACTCTTCATTAATAATACATTAGAGAGGAAGTGAAGCAGAGTGATGCCTCTGCTAAGTAAACAGGAATAAAACCTGCAATTAATAGTGCTGATAAATAGAGCTGGACCAAGACGTTACGAAACCCAATGCTGAGTTTTTCACCCCACTTTTCAGTTCTTTTGTGTTCCTCTTCCTTTCTTTCCATCTTTAGATACATCTGGAAAATACTTGCTGCTCGTTTATTGCCCCTTTCTTTTAGCGAGCATTTATAGACCCTTGTAAAATAGTATTGATATTTAATGCTGCGCTCAGCAGGGCAGGGCTGTTTTGCCAAACACCAAAGTCCAGCACTCTTTGGAACAGAAAAAGTGAGACAAAGAATTATATTAATAACAAAGGTGCTATAAATCCAAACTAAGCCCTGCTGCCAGCAAGAGACCATGCAGTCACAGTACCATTCCTGCTGAGGTAGCTGCTTTACACATTTTGGTTTGTTCAGTTGAGATGGAAGAAATCTCAATGTTTGTCTTTTTAGAGAAATTATGCGTTCTTAGCACTGTACAAATATCTTGAGTCGTCCCTCATTTTCATGGGCTTGACTAATTTCATTAGTCATTTTAAGATGTTTTCAGAAAAAATATACATTTTGTTGATGAAGCCTCTGAACTCTTCTGGGTTTGCTATCCTTGAATTTACTTAATCACATACCATCATAGTCTTGTATTTAAATGGAATGTTTTGCAATAGATCAAAACTAAGTAGCACATCATTTTGAGACAGAAGGAAATGGATACAAATGCAGTCACCTCACCAGAGACAATCATTTTTAGAAGCATTGCTTGCTGAAGTTACAGCTGCTTTTTGAGGTTTGTCTCTACCAGCTATACATGTCTACAGTGACATTTTTCTCTATCCATCTGTGTTAAATAGTTTATAGTTCATCTTCCTCAGCTGCAGCTCGTTTAGGTAATCACTCATCTTTACAAATCTTCACACACTGGTTCTGGTTGTGTCCATTCCCTGGGTCTTGCTCCTCTTAGTTTCTCCCTCCATCTTTCTTTCATTTTATCCCATTGTTTTTTGACACTTAAACGAGCTTTAGGTGTCCAAAAGCACCGAAAGTTTGCAAGTTTTTGTTTGTGTTTGGATTCTACTACTAAAATTCACAGTTTAAACCTCAGACATCTAGTTTGGTGTGCTGCTGTTTCCTGAAATGAAGAAAAAAATGCTGCCTGAGGCATTAGAACAAAAGGTTATAGCAGCTCATAACCCTGGTAAGGAATTTAAAGAGATCTCAAAAGTGGTAGAAGTCACCTTTTCAGATTTAAATATTGTCTCAAAGTGGAGGACACTTCAACCTGAAGAGCCTGCAGGGACAGGAATATCTGCCTGAGACTCGCTGATGTAAAAACATCTAATATATTCACATTTTCGATTGCATAACACATTTCATTAATGTGTTTCCCACAATCCCCACCACTTTGGTACATCTCCTAATGATGAAATAAGTGGAAAGGCTAATGATTGCTTGTAATTGTAAAGTGGGGCTGCAGACCGCATAGCTCTGAAATGAGCAGCAAATTGGATTGTAGAGAGACTCAGAAAACAACACTATAATTATGAAAGAAGTTTAAAAAGATGATCATTTTAAAGCAATCATCCTGCCATATGATTGCTTTTAAATGTTCACCTTTTAAATTGCATTAATTATGCAAATCAAAGGACAACTCATACACATGCAATTGTGTTTGCACACTTTCATCTCTAGTTATCTTCTCTAACTTAAGTTAATAATAGCAAAAAATGATTTGTGTTCATAGAAATGCACATTTTTTCTCAGCACAGCTTTTCAAAGGATTAGCATTTGGTGTAAACAGCTATTCAACTGGACTATTTTCTATTATACAAAATTATTTGATACTCTTTTCAAAAATGCTTTATTTTTTTAAATTGTGTGCAGATTCACTCACCTACTGCCTACATCAAACAGGTCTGAGCAAATCTGTGCTATGTTTTGTATAGGGAGACTGTGCTGATGCTCTCTATACATTCTCAGATGCCCAGAAGGTTTTTCTCCCATCATCCTGCAACTGAATCTCTCACACTAAGCTTTAGTGAACTTGTGCAGTCTCTTTTTTCTACAGACATGCACTTTTAGGTTAACTTTAGCAAGTGCATGAGCCTGTTGTAGGCTTTTCTTTTTTGAATTTAGTTATGTGATGACTAAATCTAAATCTCATCTGACATTTGCATCAATCTATGTGAAATGTGAACTACCACCATAAAAAAAGTAATGCTAAAATTTGAGAATTAAGAAAGTTCTTCCAAGTAGGAGTTGTATTTAATATTATTTAAAAAAAGAAAGGAAAAAAAAAACACCTAAAAACTCTGTATGCCATGGATTTCTTTGTATAAGACTTAGCATGTATTCCACCTCCAGCTTAGTGTCAGTGGGTAAACTATAGCCTTTACAGCATAAACTTGGTGTAACTGATATAGGAGACATGTTTCAGTTTTAAGATCCAATCCATTCACAATAATAACGCCTTAATAAAGGACCTGCAAACAAGTTAATGTTCAAATAAATCACCCTGTTAACAAATTGTACTACCTTAATGCATCTCTTCAAGATTAACAACTTAAACAGAGAATGAAATGCACAACCTATCACTGTTTATATGTTATATTCCACTGAATTGATCACAGACTTTGGAGCTAAAAACGTCCCAGTTGGACTGCAACAGCAGCAGAACTCCTCATCAATATTCAGGTCTGAATTAAGGTTTAATGTGCCCATAATAAACCACCTGAGCCTTGTGAGTGGCTCCAGGACGGAATATGCGGAGTGCATGAAAGGAGAGAGCTAAAAAGAGCAACAAGAAACTGATATTAATCTGGGGGCATAACACATGATTCATCATAAAAGTGTTTTTTTTTAGTAATACACAAAACACAGATGTTGTAGAGGGAATACTCATTTGTATGAAGTGTGACTCCTGCCAAATGCAAAAACAAACTAGAGCACGCTGAGATTGTCTTCGAGTTTTTTTTGTTGTTGCTGTTTTTTTTTTATCTGTGATCTCTTAATCTTAATCTGTGATCTGTGATAATTTTAGTGCTGAAAAGTGCTGAACAAGTCAAAATAGGATTAATTTAATTTGCTCGAATTTAAAAACCCTCTAATTTAAAGCAATTGTTCCAGAAAATATGAATTTTTGAATTTTGCAGACTTATCAGACCACTTTTTATTCTCAAAAACACGTTTTACAAAACATACAATTTTCAGTCCAAAGTCATGTTTAAAAATGTGTTTGAAACTTCAACCCAAGACAGATTAGCCTGAAGTTTTATTTTCTCCAAAAGCTCTAACTGGACTGTTTCTTTAAATAATTTTTGGCTGCCAACCGAGCAGCAATAACTTCTGTATTACATCAAGCAGAAAGTCCCAGAAGTCAATTGTGTGTTACTAACTAGTCTGATGGCCTGAACAGACAAAAACTAACAACACAGCATGCTTCACTCAATGACCCTGCAGAGGCTGTATACCAACCTAACACATGTGGGCACACACAGAAACCATTGATCAGCTCGTCAATCACTGGTCAATGAGGATGGCCAGTGGCCACCAACACTTGGATCATTGTGCCTGGTGACCCTGAGGTCAGAGGTAAGTAGCTAAAGAGATGAGCCCCATTACAAAAGGACTGCGTCATGTACTTTGCACATACAGTGGCGTTGCCAGCGGCACCGTTATGAATGGACACATGGCAGGCATGCCCACAGATGGGATGTGAAAGTGTGTTTGTGTGTGGCAGGGGCTGTTGCTGGGGAGAAGGAGCACAAGCGGAGGTAACAGACTGAGACAATGGTGCTGATGAAAGGCAGGTTTCGTGCCGAGGCTTGAAGGAGAGAGATTATTGGGAGAGAAGTTCCCCATCAAACTGCAATGGTGGGGGCAACACGGAGTTGGGGGGGGGGGGGCAGAGCAGCAGAACTACACAGATCGCTGACACAAAGCCTCCCCCGTGCACCAAGGAGCTGCCAACTGTTCAAAGTGTGACCAACACAATGCCAAACAGATACACTGAGTAAGACTGCATCTGTGCTGCCATTTGTAGTCATTTGTTTTGTTTTTTAAATAGATGTATGTGTATATTTAACTCAGCTTATATTCTGAAACATTTGTTTTATTTTATAGGTAAGACAGTTGATTAAATAAAACTTAAGGTTTGATATAAAACATTAGGTTTAACCGCCTTTAAGCAAAACACACTCCTTCTTCTCATTAAGTTGTGGGTAAAAAGAGAAGTTTTCATAAATAGTTGGAAAATTTTAAAGTTTTTTAATAACATTTTTATTCAGTTCATATCATTTACCACCAATTTTGGGGTAAATGATGTGCAGGATCTGGTGTATTATATACATTTTCTTCAGTTTTTGCATGTTTTTTATTACATTCAAATGTTTTAAAGCAAACAACTTTTAATGCCAAAGATAATAAGAGTAAATATAAAAGCAGCTTTCAAACTATTTCATCTACAAAGGCAAAATAAAAAATAAAAATAAAAATACATAAACCATCCTGGTCAGACATCATGTCCAGATTGACCTTCTAACTCATACTCTATTTACACTGCATTTTGGTTTTTAATTGTACTTTCAGTTTTACCTGAATTTAGTTTAAGCTTTTTTCAATTTCTTTGGTTGACTCTTGTTAAAAATTACATTGAAATCTCATGTCTTGCTCTGATTCTTACCTAAAAATATAGCTGTATGTTTTATGAGTGATAAATACATTTTGTTCTGCATTTTAGTACTTGCCTATTCCTTTAGGCATGTGAGGTAAAATGTATTCTTTTTGTTACTGGTATAGTGTTGCTCAAGATAGTGAATTACAAAGTGATGCAGTTTGTCTTTATAGCTCATCGTAGTAATCCGTATTTCAAAAGGAACTGTTTTGCAGTTTAACTAAAGCAATTTTTTTATTTGTTTGTTTCAAAAATTACCCAACTTGCTGTCACTCTGTCCTCCACCAACCTGAAGGCCAACATCTGGATATGGTCTCTGCACCTCCTGCTCAGCAACATGTTTGGCTCTGTCCCCTTTCACTCTCGCTCCCCCTTTTAGGCTGTCTGTCCTCCCTCAGTGTTTCCCCCCAGGGTAACTGTGGGGTAATTTATGAAGTTCTAGCAGCATGGAGTAGGCCAGTGTATGAGACAGCCTGCTGACCATTTCCCATTCAGCTCCTGGACTCCTTTTATTCCCCTGTGCTTGGACGCCTCCTCCTAACTACCCTCGCCCTGCAGCCTTCCACAGCATGCAATCCTCCACGGCCCCTTAAAGATGAAGGTGAAAGTTATTGGAGTCTTTAGTGACTCATAAACATCCTAGGGGATTTTCATACTGCCTTTGTCTCTTTTTGTCGTGGGTAAGATAATGCAATTGTTTCAGGCAGTGTAAATGAATAAATCAGAGCAGTTTGCATGAACAAAAGGCAGCACTCCCTGTTCTCAGAAACACTTGTTAGCCTGTTATGTGTTTGGAGAAACAGTTTTATATCCTTTTCTCCTGCTAAATCTACAGATAAAAGCAGCAGAAATTCACGTGCAGTGCCTTGTAAAAGTTTCCGTATCCCTTGAAGATTTTCATATTCCTCACTTCACAAGTCCAGTATGTTTGCTCGCAAAAAATCCCAATAGCAGGCTTTGAAGTTTGTGGTTGTGAAGTGACCTGATTCTCATTCCTTTTTCCCTGTCGACATTTTGTGGAATCATCTTTCTTGTTGCTGTTACAGCTGGAAATTTTTGTCTTCAGCAGCACATTTTCCACACTTGCACATCTCAAACCTGAAATGTTTGTTCATCCTTCTTTGAAAAAGATGGATGGAGTTCATGTGGTCTCATCTGATCAGAGCGTCTTCTTCACACGCATTACTGTCTACATGGCTTGTGACAATATCAGTCATGGCCTACTTTTCACACTAACTTTCCTATTGGCATTCTTCAAAAAATATTTAAGGACATGACTAATATGACTAATATTTTTTGTCACAAAGTGTGATTGTGAAGGACCCAAATGTAGGCAAGAGAGATGCAAAATTATGCAAAATGTGTATTACTTAAAAATAAAGCTAACCTCCAAAATAACAGGAGGAAGCTAAATTCAGAGCAAAGCATTTCCAGATGGGGTCAAAGATCACTTCACTGATCACTCATAATGTAAAAGAGTGATAGTAAAATATAAACTAGGGATCACACATCTTCTCTGAAATAATTCACAGTCTGCTACTTAAGTGACATTATGTTTTCAACTATTTGTTTCAGTGATCAAAGTGAGGCACTGATTTCAACTCCAGAGAAGAAATGGCTCCGCTGAGGGGCAATGCCCAGAAAGGGCACAGGAACTAAAAACATAATAAGGAAGACATTGACTGAAAAGAATAAGAAAATCCTCACCACAGAATAAAGTTGTTACTTTAATTTACTCCAATTGATTGAGCGGTAAAATAGCACACATCTCAGGAGCAAAATTGAACCAGCAGTGGCTCTATGAATAGACAATCCCCCTGATTTTTGGATCTCTGCAGCTCTTCCAAAGTTATCTTGAGTTTCTTGGTTCTCTGATTCATGCTTCCTGTGAACAATCTGTCTTAGTGTCTTAATGGGTTTGCAGCTGCTCCACACAATTTTTGTTAAGGCTATTATTTTACAACCTAACATTTCTTTAAATGTCTATGAAACTTGCACGCTGAACTGTCTGTGTGGTGGTGATTGTTTGCTAATGTCCTCTGATGAACCTCTAGTGCCTTCTCATTACATCTGTGTTTTTTAGTGAGATTAAATTACAAATAAACTACATGAATTCACTGAAGGGAATTGCTTGGACTGGATTTTATATAGGTGTAAAAATAAAGCAGGTTAGATGTGCCACTTTGTGTTTCTCAAAAACACATTGAATTCCAATATAACACAACGATGTTGCTGGTTGTAACGTGACAATCTGTGGAAAATTTATATGTATACTTTTGCAAAGAGTTTTATCTTAGCTGATGCAAGGACAATAGTGTGTAATCCATAGTGAGAAAACTGTAAATAACCCCAGGATCCTCTTTCGGCCACATGCCCAGATTAAAGCCTGGTGGGTGTAGAGAAGATCGAGCCCCTGATCCGGTTAAACAATGACCAGCAGAGAGCAAAAGAGGCCTTATGCTGAACAACACAGGTTTGCTCTTCAGCTCAGCGCTTTATTGAGCTATAAGAGGCCTTAATCTGGGCTGATCCTCTGTCACGACAAGCATATGCCTGTGATAATGCCTTCATTTTATGGTCACCTGAGCACTTTCATTGGAGTGCACCCCAGGAGGCATCAGAAAGCGGGACCATAAAGCTGGGGGGAGAAAAGGAGGATGTCTCACATCTAAGTCCTGGATGAAGGGTCCTGAAAGGTGACATCTAGAGAAGAAAGTTAAACACTCTGATGGAGGGTTAAAAACTGAAGGATTATATGGAAACATGGAAGGTGGTTACGCTTTCATTTGTAAAATGCAAAGCTTGGAGATCCTTCTGTCTCTCTGTGTGGCCCGTTGCCTATGCAAACACATGAATAAGAATAAAAACGACACACAATGGGACTTATTTGGCTCATGAATATAAAAAATGAAGTAATAGAAGAACTATTGATGCACTCCACTGATCAGCAAGAGTCCACATGTCTTCCTGTTCTTGGTCTCTGACAGTATGAATCATCTCCAGATATTCACGTCAAGATTTTCAGCACGATTTTTCAAATTCCTTTTTGGCTGAAGACATTCATTTTCTTTTTCTATTAAAAGACTAGAATATTTTGTCTCACATTGTTAATTAGTATCTGACCCAATTAACAGATGAGAATCCAGCAGCCATTTTGGCTCCGAGCCTAACGATGGGAAAATCCATATGCTCCAAATAAATGGCTTATGTTAGCTCTCCAGGTTCCACCAATTATAATATCCCTGAATATTGGCTAATCTGAAGCGCCCTGATGGAGCGGTGGTGGGGGGTCTTCAGAACCCTTTTGATTCCTGGTTGAGATGCTCTTTTAAGTCCGTGAGTAGAATCAGTTTGGGAGGATTTTTTGCTTTGAAGTTGCACATTAAGCAACATGTAAACCACTGGGAGACCCATCTGGTATTTAACAACGGACAAATCTGAGGACCAATTATATAGACTACATGAAATACAACAATGTTTTCTTTACATGTCTACTGAAAAGTTAATGTAATATTGTCAGAACATGAGAGCACTTTTACCAGAGAAGGATATTTGGTACAGATCTTTTAATAGTTAGATGAGCAGTTTTTTTTTATATTAGTTAATGAGACTATTAAAAGCTTGAGATTTTCGAGTAAAATGAGGAGAGATTGTTTGCAGCCATGCAAAACATTTCTGGTAAGTTCTTTAATCTATACATTAAAACATGGGGGGTGAAAAGGCAAAATAGCAAAAGGTAAAATGTTTCCACTTGCATTAACCACTACTGTTTTAATAAATACAAGAGAGTGAAAAAAAAAAACTTATCTATATGCGTTACAGCAACAGCAATTTTTTATCGAGAAGAATCAGTATTCAGGCTTAGGCATCATATCCATCTTAGCCATTAAACTACAGTTAGGTTAGCAAAACTACTAGTAGCTTAGCATGTCAGCCAACACTAGTGCCACTATGTACTAAGAAAACATCATTTTATTTTAATCATTGGCTAAATGTTAGCGTGTTTATTATCAAAAGCCAAGATATAACCAGAGAAAATTGGGAATACTCCACTATTCCCAATTTCCCAATTTCCTCTCTTTTCTCATTAAAATGACTTTAAAGCTGAATAGAAGAGTTTAGGTTTTGAAATAAAATTTATTTTGAAACCTTGGTACATGTTGATAATGAAAAATGTTACTTGGCTGTTACCAATCACCAATCAATTTTTTATATCAACAGAAATATGCCTGGTGTGCACATTTTCACAACAATCGCATGAAACCTTTGTTAGTGCTCATATTACTTATATTTTCTTATTTTATCCTTTTGCATTTAAAAATCCCTTCAAATATGTTATGAAAGTGTTTTGAAAAGGGACAGGACAAAACCTTTCCACATGTTAGATATGTTAATTAGTTTATTGTTATTTTTTAAAGAATATGAAAGCTTTGCAATTGCTGCTCCGCGGGAATCTTTGCAATGCAGTCTCTCTTGCTGCTCTGGAAAATGCTGTTTTTAGCTTTTCGTTGCATGTTTTCAAAGAGGACATGTTTGATGCTGCAGGAAGATCAACAGCCTGTTGTATAAAGTTGTTTGTTCGAAAACATCTGGAGATATAAGCTATGCATGAACTTGTATATTCTGTAAGAAGTTTTTAGGGCGTATCTTTAACTTTTAAAGATAAAAAGGTAAGATTTTACTGAAGTAGAAGAAACCATACCGTATAATTATCTGAAGACAGTGCTGTGGCCTCTTTAGTATCTTTTTAACTACCTCTCCATGAAGGACCCCCTTCCAGAAACAGTGATGTGATTTCACAGACTGTTTGGAAAACCGAGTCAAATTTATTTGACCTTCTTTGTCTTAACTCTTAGTTGAATTGTGCCCAGTCTTCCATTAACGCTGCTCTTTACATGTTTAAGCCGCCTCATATGGTGCCTCATACCTTTCTCCAAAGTGTCTCATAGAAACCATATGTAAATAAGGCCTTGGAGGCATCATCTATCTGGTGAAATGGCAGACAGCAATAAAAATGGTGGCCTGTTGAACTCTGAGGTCAGCACTTTCACTTTATTTTCAGTCAAACTGCAAAACTCAAGAAAAACACTTATATATTTGTTTTATTAATCTTGATTTGTCACATAAACTGTTTGCATTTTTATATAGCCATGGATGATTCTAGAATAACTGAGAATGATATGTGAATATATCTCTGCTTTGGTTAATGTGTAGTGGACTCATTAGATTAGGGGAGTTAAAGGGGGTGTGGGAAGGTGAAGTGGGGCAGCATGAAGGAGGTGTAACAGGGGGGTGAAAGTGTGTCCCTTCTGCAATTGGCTGTGGCCCTAAGTGTCTCATTATGCAGCTTATTGTTCCTTTGTTGTGTCCCCAATATAAATACACACCAGCAGGCCCGCGGCGTGACAGATTTCAAACACTTTCACTCCTGTGGAACAGGCTGTGCAGCAAAATCTCCCCGTGACTCTAAAAATTAAGGATTTTGGACAATTTTAAAAAAAAAAAAACAAAACTGAAATGGATTCAGATGCCAGCTCCACGTGCAGCAGATCCTCATCTCCAGACCTGGTGGTGGATGACTCTGCCGGCAGCTTCTTCTCCAACACTATTTTTCAGAAATACTGCCAGGAGAATAGAAATGGCAGTGAGCCTGACCAAGGCAGGACAGAACACGGAGGCGGGAAGACCAAGAGCAGGTCTGAGCTCAGCAAGGAGGAGATGCAAGACTTGAGGCTCAAAGTCAACAGCCGGGAGAGGAAGAGGATGCATGACCTGAACCAGGCCATGGACGGACTGAGGGAGGTGATGCCCTACGCTCACGGACCTTCTGTTCGCAAACTGTCCAAAATATCCACCTTGCTTCTAGCTCGCAATTACATCCTCATGCTGTCCAGCTCTTTAGAGGAGATGAAAAAACTGGTTGGGGACGTCTACGGGGGTGGTGCTGCCGCCCAGAGCCGCTCCACTGCCCACTCAACTATCAGCCATGCAGCCACATCTGTTCACCTCCCTCTGCATCCTCTGGCCCAGTCCCTTCACTCTCTGGTGGGCAGTACACCTACAGCTCTGCAGCATCACTCCTCTCCTCCATCTTCAGCTCCAGCGCCTCATTCCCCTCCATCAGCTAGCTTCCTGGGCTTCCATGCTCCAGTGCAGGGCCTTCTCAAGGACCCGCTCCACCTTGGCGGCTCCTACAGACATTTTCCTGGCATGCCATGCCCGTGCACACTCTGCCAGCCTCTGCCGACCGCCACCTCCACGTTGCACAGCTTGTCTATGAACAAATGAAGGAGGACTCGCAACAAAATGACTGAATGCCAAACTTGTTCATATTGTACATACAAACTGCTGCTATTTTGTCAAAAAAAATATGTTGTACTTTGTGATAGAGCAACATTGGACCTTTTACTTGTGTAACAAAATCTGCAACTTATCCAATGTTTGTGGTAAGGAAAGCTTGTAAAAATTGGAACAGATATGTTCAGGATTTCTATTTTCCTAAATTAAAAAATAAATAAATTTGAAACTAACTTGTTTTTCTCATTCTTCTTATTAATAGTACTTTATCCAAATTGCTGCTGAACAATGAAAACCGCACAAAACGTCTTTACTTCCAAGTAAAAATGTGAGACCAGAAATGATAGATATGTGAGTTTAATTAATATGCAACATAGATTTTACACAGATTTTGTTAGTAGAAATTGGTCAAAGGGGGGATATTTGTTGCTAACCAGCTTAGGGCACACTAAGAGCTAAGGAGGGACAGAAGGGTGAGACAATACGACAGCACAGAAGCTGAATGTGGCGCCATCAATCTTCACCTCAACAGGGTGTTGGAGATGAAAGGACGACACAGGCGCCATAAAGGCGCGTCACTTTTGTCAGATGCAGGCGAGGGACACAACGATGTCCTCAGCTGCAGGCCAGCCATTTGTCACTGTCTCGTATGATTATGGTTATAAGGCATACAAAAGTATTCAATTAAAGCTAAACTCATGATGCAGTTTCACGAACATTTCCCCACACCATCAAACTCTGCAGTCAGCGTTTGCTGTGACCGTCATAAAAGTCAAAATTCAGACCATATGAAATAAAAAATGGCTCAAATAAACCACAAACCTGGCTGTTTATGCAAACAAGACCTATGGAGAGCAATGAACATGATTTAGTTAAACAAGTCAGCAGTGGCTGGCCTTCACTTAGCAACAAATCAAGCGTGTAAAATACATGCTTATCCTCCCACGGCTGACAGATGAGCTGGAGATCACGGAGAATGAAGAGATGTAAGTCATTCTCACCCACCTCCTCCTTATCACAGAGCTGAAGAGGGTTTGAACAATGGCCATGCGGACACAAAGACAGGGGGAGTCAAAGCTCTCGTGCCTGGGACATAGACCCCCTCCATTCAATCTACATTTCATCATGGTAACAAGCGCTGTCGGGCCAAAAGGCCTGACACCCTCGCTCGCCACAAAGGCGGTTAGCTCAAATATATGAGGCTATTGACACTGTAAAGAGCTCCTGTCAGCGCCGGGGGTTTGTCAGCTGTGGGATGTCTCAGTGGGGGGAAGCAGCTGCCAGCCAAACCAAGCGCTGCGGCTTCTGTCGTGGGGACCAGCACTGCGCCGTCACCTGGTCCCCGGTCCCATGACACAGAGAGCCACAGACCTCCCCCTCTTTACTGGGGCACAGGTGGGAATGGGAAGCTGAACACATTGAGGAGATTAGTGGGGATCGGCTTGCCTTTGCTGGAGGTAGATAATTAGAGACACTGACTTGTGCAAAGCTGGTGTTTTCTGATTGGCACCAGATGGTGTTAACCCACAATATGGCATCAGTGGTCTGGAAAGTCTACGTGCGTGTGTGGCTGGGTGGGTGGGTGGTTGTGAGGACTGTGGTGTGTAATGGATATGCTTCTTAAATCATACAATATGGGCATGTCCTCTGTGTACCATTATGAGCAGCCTCTGCAGTCATCACTGCTGTCCTCAGCATACGCCGACCAGCAGAGGAAGTTCTGATTTAAGTGACACAGTTAGCATGTAACAATGTTCACCACGTAAACTTATTCCTACATTTATATATATAACAAAAAAACATCCAAAACTATTTAAAGCTCATTGTTGCATCTGAATGTATTAATTAGCAGATTGTACATAAAGGTTCTAATAGCATTATGACTACGGTAAAACTAGCTTTCAAAAAATCTAGTTAAAAATAATATATCAAACTGTCAAATCTACTGTTTAAAAAAGAAAACAAATATAATATTTTTCTAACAGAACATAATTATGGCAAAAGTCCTTCAGAACACTTTCAACTAGGTTTCATAATGTAATCAAAATCATTTAATTCATTTTGGTAAAACACTCAAAATGAAGCATCTTAACAATATCCACAATTTTATGCAAGTTCAGAAACTTTACTATGTTTTCATATGAATTATTATTTACGGTTTCGTCTTATGATTCTAAAAACCATAATAATATTATTTTTAGAGAAATTCTGTTTTGAACTTTCAAATTCAGGGGGGTTTATTTATATCCTTATTCTTATTATTTGGTGAAATTACCATTTACATGACAATTTGGACCATTCCTCCAATGGTTCAAATTTTTTCTCAACCATCTTTTCTCCTCCTGCTTTTCTCAACCATCTTTTTCAGCTCTGCACACAAATTTTCTGTGAGATGCTGACTTTGTGTTGCAAGTAACAACACAAAGTAAATAACTTATTTTAATGTATTTGCTTTGATTCATTCTGCAATACATGAATGAAGTGCCTCAGAGAACCTCCTTTACCAAGCCAAGATTGCTATGATATAGCATTACACATCCCCCGTTTTTTTAATTTTTTTTATTTAATGTCCACGCCCATGTGGACAGATGGATAAGTTAACTGCTTTAGATTCTGATCAATAGAGTGCTGCTTATCCCGACTTGGCTCAGGCCGACCTGCGCTGACAGAGTTAATTAGGGAACTGAAAGGCCCAATTAAGGGGAGTCAGGGCTGGACGTGGGCAGACATATTGGAGGACATACGCACACAATGTGCAGCGTCTGGAGAAAGGCGAACTTCAATTAGGGCAGGACACACTTCCAGAGGCTTGTAGCCTGTTCTTATTCATTTTTTTGCTCAGTAAAAACACCCCCTACCACCCTTTTTTCCCCACACAGAATACTGATGAGGGGAAAAGCACAGCTGCTTGGGGTCAATGCACACATCGAATACGGTGAACACATTTGCTCACGGATGTACAGAGAGGAGGAGACTGATGACAGGATTCACGTTCGAATTGTTAAACGCTGATTAGTTTACATAATGACTGAGAAAAGCTTTGGTCCTGATACACTTAGTTTTTAAAGTTTAAATTGGATTTAATTAAAAATAAATGTGTTAAACTATTTGAATCCCTTGCTGAATGTTCTTATTTTTAAATACACTGAAAATCTGTTCTTACTTAATAATGGTTGAAAACATCTAGGTTAATTTATGTAAAATATATAACTATAATTTTTAACATAGCAGGAAATGTGTAATCTCTTTTTATCAGTTTATTTTTCAAATAATCTTTTAAGCTAGTAATTTTCAACTTATGTTTATCAATTGTAAACATGTGGGTTGTAAGCTAGACATTTAAAAAAATGAAAAAAGAAAAGTTGAACCTATAACTTTTAAAGCTTTTTCTGATTTGCTGAAGCACTACAAAGCAAATTCTGAATAATCATTCCATTTTTTAATATGTTGAAAAAATATTTATAACTTGTTTAATGATATAAAACAAAATTTATGAAAATACAACCAGAAAACTGAGTAATAAGTGGTCACAAAAATGTTATCAAACAGGTGGCCAATATAAATTTCCCTATCCTTGTAATTATCTTATTGTTTGATTTCATATTCTGGGAGAGTTTTACTCCTGAATACTTTATGTTTTAAAATTAAAACAGATATTTTATTTATTTATTTTTTGATAAACTGATAACTTCAACAGTGACTAACCCAAGCATATAGTAAAGGTGCTCAGCTTTTCATTTATTTTGGAATACGGGATTTAGAGTAAATAGAAGACACAACAAACAAAAAGAAACAATAGGAAGAAGAAGTTAAAAATAAACCATCCATCAACCAGACCAAAATTACCGTCTACATTGTTTAAAAAGTGTGAAGGATGGAGCCAAAGATTTTGTCTAAATTTCCTTCTTTCTTTGTTCCTTTATCTATTCCTCTCTTTGTTTCATTATATTTTTGATTCCTTATTTTATTTCTCTTTAATTGGCTTTTTTACAAAACAGCTGGAATTAATTATGTGTCCACATTACATTTTCACTGATGGAAAAGCGAAATAATCAAAACTAATGTTCAGATGATCTGAAATTAAATGTTTAAAGTGCTTTTTTTAAATTTAACAGAGATAGCTCTTTGAAATAGCCTTCAATTGAGTATTTTTGACCATAAATGTGTATTTCAACCATACACATTTATAAATATTCATGTCTATGCTTTCAACATCAAATACGTCACGACGTAACGTCTGCTTTAGGTTGCCTAATTGTTTGGTTCTTTGGAGCCACCGTAGTTGGCGCAGCAAAAAATTATTTTTTATTTTTTAACTCTAAGATGCGTATCCCTTTGATACAACGGTTTTTCGGAAATAGTGAAAAATAAGAGCGTATCTGGGAAAGTCCACGTCAGACTGTATGACGTGGAAAAGTTTTGATATCTGGTGGGGGTCGGAGTTCACTATAATCTGATGATGTCATCGTCTGAAGATGGCTGAAGGGTGAGAGAGAAGTCGCAAAATACTTGTTGTTTTTTGTCTTATTTTATGTAATAGCGGTGTAATATTAAACTGAACTGATTATTGTTGAATTGCGCGTCTCATAAGTGTTAATGTCGGCAATTTATTGTTACCATGGCGATCTGCAGCTTTAGAAATGAGTTCAGGAAGTGGATTTGTTTACCAAAACATAGCAGTTATAGCTTTAGCTTAGCCTGGTTAGCTTAGTACTAAAACTGTTTAAATCTCCAAATCAAAACCACCAGACTGCACGCGTTCGTAGTTTCTACACCAATTACTAATATTCAGCCGTCGAAGTTGCAATAAATCGCCTTCCTTGACGTTTAATCGTATATTTGTCTAACAGCTGACGTTAGCACAGACGTTATCTTGCTCGGCAGTGTTTGACAAACAGAAACACTGAGAATAGCCGCATTTAAACTGTGGTAACACGAACACACTATTTATTTTTTAAACAAATATCTGGTATTTTTGAAAATGTGTCTTCTACAGAGAAGGCTGGTGGGGAGGTTGGTTTCAGCAGAGCTACCAGGCCGTGAAAGACAAGGTAATCATTTCGCTATATTAACACAGTTAAAATAAATTAATGTTTTGTGTTTATCTGATGCATCGGCCTCGGCCTGTCTAGTTGTTTGCAGTATGAAACTGCAGGTTATTTCATGCAGTTATTCTTTCTCTTCTGTCTCTGTCTGAGCAAACGTGTTACTCAGCTTTGTGGATATCTTTTTCTATTTTTTTTGCTATTTTTTTTTTAGAAACTATTTGCACTACAAACTTTTTTTAGAACTTGGCAAACGTAGTTTGATACTGACGCCAAGGTCACTTGTTTAAGTTACTAATTAAAGGGAGTGACTCTGGGATACATAATATCCTTTCATTTGCTCTCCTTGTTTTGACAAGATAACGAATATTCGTTCAGCAAAGTGTTTTTCTAAATGCTCTATCAGTGTTTTAATGTAATGAGAGGCATTAATTCTCATTTTATAATTAAGTTAAAGACATTTGAAAACAGTGTGCATCTAGACCTGAGGTGTTAAACCTGCAGCTCTAAAACCTCATATGACTTTAATTACCCTTGACCTAGATTTCTTTATATTCATTTTCTAACAATAGAAAGCAAGTACCATAATGTCCATTTCTTTTAAAGCAAGCCATCATCTCTAACTCCAATTGGCTTCTCTCTACTCCAACTTATGTTTTTCTTCTCTTGTAAACTTTGATATTTGAAATTAGCCTCCTGTGTCAAATTAATTGTAACAGTTTAGTATAATGTTGAAATTCATGCAAATATGCGTCACAAAAGCCAACAGAGGCACATTTGAGGATGGATGTATTTATTTGTCATCAGATTAACTGAAACTGTTAAACTAAAGGATTTTAAGTGACAGTGGTGAAAATCTATGCCTAAAATTCAATATTCCATTGGGTGTAAAACTGTGGACTACTTACCTTTTTACAAATGCTGTTTGGAATTTTTGTCAAGATCTCATATAGTCAATGAATATAAAAATGCATTGAATATAAAAATGCACTGAATATAAAAATGCTCACCACACTTAGAACATGTCTGCTTCACCCCACAAACTCTGTGGCTGAATGCTGAGTTGGTATAAAGTTATGATGCAGTGAAATGGAAATTCTCAAATTCTCTTGAACTTTTTTTGGGCACGTTACCATTTGTTTTTTTTTTTACTTTTGAATATGTTTTGATATTGACTTTTAGTTTAGTTACTGACTTCCAGTTTGAGCTCAAAAGACTTGAGCTGAAAAGATGTAAGTCTTTTTGTTATTGTAGTTTTCTCAACTTTGTTTTCTGACCTAAGCTATTACTGTAATTAACTATGACAAAGCAATTATCTGACTTTTTATTCTGTTTATCTGACTCTCTGCCCTGCAGTCATCTGAGGCCTTAGAATTCCTACAGCGAGACCTGACAGAGTTCTCCACTGTGGTTCAGCGTGACACAACCCGCTCGATTGTGGCTACAGCCAATGCTGTCAAAAATAAGCTTGCT